>NW_028301712.1:15000000-15625000 GCF_037042655.1 Diuraphis noxia | reverse complement strand
ATTTTTTATTTAATGAATTATTTTATTAATTATTATATTATATAATATAATTTATAATTTTATATTTTTTATAAATTTATATTTTTATAATTATTAATATAATTATATAATATTAATTATTTTATTTATTGAATAAATTACAAAATATAAAATGTTTTTAATTATCATAATATATGGTACGTATAATACCCACATAACACATCCAATCAGAAACACAAATATTTATCATGTATAATAATTTTCAAATACTTTATTGTTTGGTTATTAAGCACTTGTTAATAAAATCATAATTTGATTTAATTATTTTACTAGGTAAGTAATTATTAACTTAAGAGGTATATTCAATTTTCAAAATTGATTTTAATTTACTAGCAAGTGAACTCAGTTCCTGAAGTCCCTATAGAGTATATACAAATAGAGGTCTCGGTAAATAATTACAACATAAAGTATACACTTTTTCACAATATCATTGTAATATATTATATACAAAACTGTAGGCAGTACAAAATATATACATATTTACAAATAATTTATACAAAATAAAGTATACAGTATACACTTTTTCACAATATCATTATAATATATATTATATACAAAACTGTAGGCAGTACAGATATACATATTTACAAATAATTTATACAAAATAATTACAACATATTTACAATAAATTCATCATTTTAAATGCCAGTCATCTAAATTTAGTGAACTTAAAAATAAAAGTTGCTGCAATTTTTCCCCACTTAATCTATTTCTTTTAGCATTCATTATATTACCTGCCTTGGAAAATAATCGTTCAGAAGGAACTGATGTTGCGATAAGTGACAAGTAAGGCTCAGCAATTTTAGCTATGTTAGGATACATCATTTTATGGACATCCCAAAATTTAATAATATTTTCATTTATAGGTATTGTTGGTTGATTTAAAAAATGTTTCAAATCAGTTGGCATGCGCTCATTGTTGTCTTCAGAATTTTCCGAGGCTTTTTTTGAGACC
Source organism: Diuraphis noxia (assembly GCF_037042655.1). NCBI lineage: Eukaryota > Metazoa > Arthropoda > Insecta > Hemiptera > Aphididae > Diuraphis > Diuraphis noxia. The sequence goes on along the minus strand of NW_028301712.1, from coordinate 15,624,006 downwards.
AATTCGTTATGAAAAGACCACAAACTATCAGCTGTTTCGGTATCATCATCACTAGACTCTTTATTTGAGCTACTAGAACTAGTTTTTAAATCTGAAAGTTTCGCGCGAATTGTGCGAATAGCTTTAGAGGATGCTAATGGGTTATTAGAATGTAGCGTTTTAAACCTAGGGTCCAAAATGGTAGCAATTGTAAGGTTTTGGATTTCCTCCATCCTACCGAACCGTCGATTTGAATTGTCCAATAGGGCATATTTTAATTGTAAAGCAATAGGATTAATAACATTTATTTGTTCGCATTTTTTTATGAGGCAGTGAATCAAGGGAATTACAGTGCTGCCGGTAATATAATTCTCCCCACATAATTCTCTGGTTGCCACTTCAAAAGGCTTAAGGACAAGATTTATTTCCCTGGCAATATCAATATCTGTTGCAGATAACATTGAGGGTCCTTGAGGATTGTTAATTAATATTGACGCAATATGGTTCGAACATAATAAAAAAACGATCAATCATATAAAATATAGAATTCCACCTGGTAGGTACTGATTGTTTAAGTTTAAATTCACATATTTTTCTAAGTTCATCACTGGCTTTGACAGAATGTTTGAAAAATGTAACAATAGTTTTGATTTTGGATATAATATTTTGAACATCAGAAATTTCATTTAAAGGTCTTTGAGTTACAAGATTTAAAGTATGCGCGAAACATGGTAAATGTTTATTACTGCCAAATGTGGTTTTTACAGCTGCCAATATATTTGCACCATTATCAGTAACAACAGTTACTACTTGATCTTTACAGATCCTCCATTCTGTAAGCAGTTTTTCAAACCACTCACTTATATGACTCGAAGTATGGGTTTCGCCAAGTTCTAATACACCAATTGTTATATTTTCCAAATTAAGTTTTGACATATTTAAAAAGTGAACCGTCATACCCAGGAAACTATTGGTATTTATTACATCTGTCCAAATATCAGCAGTAATAGACATAAACTGAATACTTGCTAATTTAGATTTCATTAAGGATGACAACACATCATATTTACCTTGTAGTAATTTAGTAACAGTTTTCCTGGATGGAATTTTATACATCGGCGCTGCTTTACTCATGCAGTAGATGAAACCAGGTTTTTGAGTGGTTGATAAAGGCATATTGTCTTTGGCTATCATATATACAATTGCATCAGTGATTGCTTGGGATTTGGAACCTCCAACTAAAACAAATAAGGCAATTTCAAATAATATTATATTTTTAATTCAAAACAAATTATTCTTACCATCATACGATCTAATATCTGAGAATAAATCATAAATTTTCGGCTGCTTCAGACTCTGAGAGCTACACACTGATGGTGAAGGTGTTGATGCACTTAAAATGGAATCAGAAAACTCAGAAGCAGAACACTCAGAACCAACATCGATACTTTTAGAATTAGAAGATTGGCATGAACTGGTACTGATCGAAGATCGAGGACGAGAAACGTTTTGTAGTGTTGGTTGCGTATTGTTAGCCTTAATTATAATTAAAATTTTAGTTTTGATTTATTTTAGTAATTATCTATTAATCAAACTTACAGTTACAACAATTTTATTTGCCATACTAGCAAAATTAGTCTCCGCCGTCTCTTCAGGGTCATCAACATTTTCGTCTGTTTCATGGATGCTTGTAGTTGTAGAATGCATGGAAATTGAATGTCTGGACATCTTAGACATCTTGTCAACATTGATAGACGGATGTTTTCGTTTAATATGGTTTTTCAAGTTTGTAGTATTGCCACTGGTCTTGACGTTTTGTTTACACAATTTACAAACGCCACCGTCGGTGGATTTGTCATAAAAATTCCAGAGCACACTTTTATATTTTGACGACATTTTAATGAAACGAATATCGAAACTGTAAACTTGGCGGTTATGCTTATGATCTGAATTATTAGCGATATGTTTAAAAAAAAAAACGATCTGAATTATTAGCGATGTGTTTAAAAAAAAACGAACTGAATTATTAGCGATGTGTTTAAAAAAAACGATCTGAATTATTAGCGATGTGTTTAAAAAAAACAAACGATCTAAATTATTAGCGAAATGTGAAATTGTGAAAGAAAACTTTACAATAATACAATTTAACATTAAAAATTTTTAGTTTTTACACGTGTGTGTCGAGGGAACGGCCAAGAAACACGTTTTCTTAGAGCAGTTCAGACTGTTCAGAGCGTTCGGGCACAGACGACGATAGGTGCAATATGCAATTGGTGCATTCGCAGTATTCGCACGGATAGAAAAAACGGTAGTGACCGGCCGCGGAGCTTGTGGTGGACGACGTTGTCGACGTTGTCGTCGCGGCGGCCAGGTCGAGCGCGGAGGGGAGCGACGCCACTTACAATGTTGCCAATCTTGAGCCGTCTCTGTAACGGAGATTGTGGTGGCCACACTTTTATAGTTCTATTATCCAAACATAACATTCGATTCCGATTCGATCTTCACAAAAATGAATCGATCTTTTAAAATATCGGGGACCAGGAGATCGATCCAAAAAATCGATTAATCGCATGAAAAAGATCGATCTTTTAAAAGATCGATTCAGATCGCCCATCACTAATTTCTGCATTAGCGCGCGATAATCATAATAATTTATCAATAAGGTACGCTCATTAGTGGCAATATGGGCACAGGTATGTTTGTGATATAATAATATTAGTGCAAAAAATGCTGTGACGTTACAATATGTTATATTATAAACCGTATTTTTGCACGATGTAGTTGGTCGACGTTTACAAACGCAGCCAAAATTTGACGCCGTGAGCCGATTTCTACGTTCAACGTGCCACATTTGGAAGTTGGCTTGTTCCCTTGATCGTTCTTCAATGGCTAACCGTTCACTTTTGTCCAACTGTAATGCATTTATAAAATTTTCTTTATATTTTTCTAATACTTCTTTTGAAATATTATCTTCCGGTAATGGTTCAGCTAAACCATAATGTTGATCCGGGCCATTATTACACCTTCTCTGAATTTCTAGAGAAAAGAAGTTTTTTAGATTTTGGTTGGCGTCTTTTCTTTTCACTAGCTCTAAGGAATTTTTTTCCAATTTCCCCTGTAGAAAAAAATTCAAATTTTGTATAAATGTTATGTAGCATGAATAAAGTTATAGTAATAATATTGTACTATATTATGTAATGAATCAAAAATAAGCTTGCGCGTTGCTATTGATGAAACTTTGCCTTATAATAATGTATTAACCTAGATATTATGGTTAAGTACTTTCAATTAATAATAATTGGTGAAGCTAGAAGTAGCTACTATCCTAACTCTACTATTATTACAGATTTAAGTATATATATTATTACGATTAATACAGGTCGTGAGTATTTGGATTTATTAAGATTATTTAAATTAACTAGGATGCCTGAGTCTGCGCATCGTGAATATATTTACCTATGATACGCTGATACTTTATTATTTACCAGATGTATTAATATAATTTCTTACCTGGACTGTGTCGAAGTTGTTTGATTGAAGCGAGATTATAGAGATTTTGATTTTTAAAAGGTATTGAATAGAATGAATTTAAAACACTTAATATTTTGATTTTTAAGGAATTATAACAGTAACAACTTCCGTCAATTAAGCAGCAATGGTCCGTGAATGGAGAGTATAGCGATCAACTCAATAAGTCGGTATAAGAGATATATGACAGGCTAGAATGATGTTAGCAGACTGGTTGTATCATGTTAAGAGGGCTCTATTTATAATATTGACCCTTGGTGCTTGTTGACAGATTTGTTATGTTATTGTCGTTTATTATCAAGGTACATAAGTAAAAAGTGCGTGTTTTTAGTAATGTACATTTTGTCATATGGCTTATGGTATATATATATATGTATAGGTGTAAATAGATTTAATAATAATTTTATATAATATTAAGGTTCATGGGTACAGATATGTTATTATAAAGATTGTAATATTAGTGTGTTAGATATAGTAATGATATTTGATTAATGACAAGTATAAGTGTTGTTAGTTATTATTATTAATAAGTATAATTTTGATTGTTATAATGGGGTACAAAGATGTGTTATGGCTTATGATTAACATAATTGAAATGATGATATTCGTAATATTATGAATATCATTACAATTATACCTACATAATAATGCGTGTAATTTAAAATATCATGATTAGAGTACGGATTTTGAAGGCATTTGCCTTTTTTTTCTATTGCTTTAAAACGAAGCTATATCAGCTACAAATTCGATTTATACTACTATACTACTATGCTACTATGCACGAAATTTTATTTTGCTTTTTTTGCGTTTTTTTTTTTTTATATTTATGCTTTTTTGGGCATTTTTGGTACATTTTTCAAAATGTGATCTAAATAAACGTATTTGAAATTTTAATTTTAATTTTTATATTAAATTATATGTTTTCTAAGGTAATAGCTGGCTCAATCAATTTTATCTCGTTATGTTTGATTTATGGATATATTTATTGATGTAATATTTTAAATACGTATATAGTAGATTATTTTATCTTGAAACGACATTAAACACAAAAATATGCTCTTGCTCGGGAAATTATCTACTCTTCTATAATATATTTCAATACCTTTTTTTTTTTTAATAATAATTTAATGAACTAATAAATAATTTTAATATTTTTTTTTTTAATAAATATTGTTTTAAAAACATATTTTCAATGCTTTAAAAGCTTTTTTGGAAGATTTAGACAGGTTTATTGCTTTAAAATCCTTACTCTAATCATGATCATTATATTTAGTGGGTGCTTCAAATTGTTTAAAATAATAATTAATGTATATTATTCACCTGGACTTATTTCATTGACTATATTTTTATGCATCAACCGAAGGAATTGTCCACCCGAGTTGGTTGATATAACCGCAGCTTCAACTCGAGCATTATACGAATTTCTTTGTGAATAATTTATTCCTTTAGCCACTAAATGTTTATTAATTACACTATTGAATTGTTCACACACATCATTGTCAACATTCATTAGTAAACTATCAACATTTGCGACTAAGCGAGATATTATTTGTGATACATCGCTTACAAGCCCTGATCGTTCGGCATCTTCAATCATATTTTGTTCATTTGGTAGCGGACCCTTACAAAAGTTTGATTCACATCGATCATGGGCACCCATAATGTGTCGAAAACTGTTTTTTATATCTTGCCGTAGTCCTTAAATAATATTATATTATAGGTATTATATTATAATACGATTATAATGTGTAGATTTATGATGTAATAAAAAAAAAAATATTAAATAACTATAATTACTAACTATAAATAACTAACTTGCCTACTGATTTTTGGTAATCTGTTTGCTCTAGTAAACTATTGCGATACTCAATCGCCTTAGTTATTGAAAATCTAAATCGTAACATATTTGATTTTATATGATTTCTCAATGAAATCGGGTACTTAGTATTTAATGCCATAGCTCTTAATTTTGTTCCATAGTTTCGCAATAAATGGTTGCGGCATTCTATTTTTATTACTTGTAGTCTAGGGCCATAAGGAATTATGTCAGCTAGTCTTTTTGTAACGCTTGAGTCTCCGTCTCCTATAGAATTTAATTTTAATTTAATTTATTTAGAATTAACTAAACTAAAATTAAATAGGTAGTTGAAAAAATATGCACGATTTAAAAACGTAGTGTATCTTACATACCTATTAGCTTATTGTATTTTAGACCGTGCATTTCTATACTCTGTTTAAAACCACCAGCAATACCATCAGCTTCCATACAAGTAGCACCCTTTTTCCAATTTAAAAAACATGTGTGTTCAGGTGGATCTAATTTTTTGTTTTTCGCCCTCTGGCAAATTACACAATATCGATTTCTAATGCCAACAAACAAAATTTTTTTTGATCTATAACCAATTATTGTTGCCTGAAATTATAAATATGTAAAATTAAAATTTATTAAATTAGTATTTGTACATTTCTTACCACTCCAGATAATGCATCATATTTAGTCTTGTAACTTCGCTTAGACCATTGTTCATCTGCGACAACCGTACACATGTGAATTCCGTCAATGTTTACTGATACAGCTTCTATTGCCAAACGACGTTCTTCGTCACCAGCATTTTTCATTTGAGCTTCTGTGACATCATGAATTCTTTTATTGATAAATTCTTAAACTGATAAAAAACTACATGATGCCATACATGGAATATCCATTGTCGCACACAATTCAGACAATTGCGTAGGTAAATCCAATTCCAGCTGATATGGATCCACTAACAGCGGCTTCGTTAATTGGTAAACAGTTTTCCGGTTTTGATTTTTCTGAGTCAATGGACATAATAATATTACAAATATCACATTTAAACTTAAAAGTTGATCTTAATCCATGTTTTTTTTTCCGAAATAAACGTCATGTTTAAAAATGAACCAAATCAAATAGCCCTTTGTGATAACTATTTTTAATTTGATAAAAAACGTAATTCATATCTACTATTCGTCTACCAGAACTTTCATACTCAATATTCTGATTACTAGTTATAGATTGTTCAGCTACTAAATCAGATTCTTCAATACTCAAATCATTATTCTTAAGTCCAGTATATTATCTAGGTTCATTTACAGTAAAAGATACAAGTGATACAACTACATATAATATACTTAGTGAAATATAACAAATTAAAATCATAATCATTATTTGAAAACCTCAGTAGACTTATACATAATAAATAATAAAATAAATCTTACCAACTATCATAAGATATCATACTAAAACTATGTATTAATTGATTATCTGTAACCTCTAAATTTAAATATTTAATTTCCCTAATCCTACCAGGGAAAACATTTTGAGGGAGGGCTGGTGCAAAAAAAAAAATATTTAAATTTTCCTTATTTATTGGTTATAATTTGTTTAAAGTTTATTGTATAAAAATCTGAAAAATCGTCCGTTATAGCTAATTTTATGTCTTTCCGAAAAATAAATAAGTATTTTAAAGGTAATTTGTATATCTTAAATAATATTGAAAATGCATTTAAAATAAACATCACGTGTAATGCACGATCATTTGTTTTAAAATCTAAATTATATTTATCTAATTTTTTTTTTTATAATATTTACTATTTAATGTATTAATATGTTCCTTAAAAAATGAAATAAACGAATTGTCAGGGCTTAGATTTAAATTCATATCACTCTTACTATTATAATTTAAATTAATTAACCTATTTTTATTTTTATTTCAATTTTTTGTTATTAAATTAAATTTTTTAGTAAGCTCATGTAAATACAGTTCATTGGATATGAATTTACGCTGTAAAACTATGTAAAATACTTTCTTCCAATAATTATTTCCAGAAAGAGCGTAATCATTTTCGCAGTCAATGAACGGGGATTCTCTGAGCATATTATTTTTAAAATATTCATGATTTTCATCTGATTCACCTATGTATAGTTGTTCATAGTAATCCCGCATACTCCTCTCCACGTCACATGAGCCAATTGTTAGTAATTCCATCACAACATTTTGTGGAATATGTTTGAAATAGTATTGCAAACATTCCTTGAGTTTAAACGGATACCTTTTCAGGTGATAATTTCTGCATAAAATTGCTCGACGTTTTTTACATTCAGCACACAAATTATTTAAATTACATTTTAACACTTCTGTATTGAATATTTTACTTTTTAGAATATTAAAAAAAGAATCATCCTTATGAATTGGTCGACCGCAATAGACGTTATACTTAAACATTTTATAAAATTTTTTTTACGAATACACAATAGGTAGCAATAATTCTATAAGTATAATATCACTAGTATATTGCAGTATAGTGAAGTAGAGTGCTTAAATACCGCTAATTCTAATGCAAATAACATTTTATAATCATATAGCTGTCATAACTAATATTATGTTAACAACATAATAGGAAATACATTAATAAATAAAGTTCAACAAATTTTGTTGAAATATTTTATCTAAAACTATATATTGACATTTGACAGTCTTAGATTTTCATGCTTTGTCTACACAGTGTAGTATGTAGTAAACATTGGTGTGAGGCAAGGGGCATGGTGTGGCAGTATAAATAAATGTAAAATTTTTTAAATTTCTTTTTCATATCATTTGTTTGTATAATTATTATTTGTAGTCTCAATGACAATGGGACGATTGAATTAAAAACTGATCATATATATTACTACCAGTCCGGGGACAAATGCACATTTCTTAACTGAAATTTTGATATTTCGTCACCCACTCAAAAAATTAGACAGAAATACAAACAAATAAACAATACATTATGATGAATCTTGTAGTAGGTGTGTGATATATGATATATATATATATGATAACATGTGTTCTATTTTAAATGCGGCACTGCATTGGTGTGCGCCGGGCCTTAGTCAAATGATACCTAGAATAGGTACTCAACTTAAAATTTATAGTATATTATTGCATAATAAAAAGTTTATAATATTACGTGGTGTAAAGAACCAACACTGAATCAAAAAGTTCTAACTAAATCAATAATGTATTTTTTTAGAATGAAAAGGTTCTAACCATAAGTAAATTATTTTTATTTTTAACACTTAGGACTACGGTTAATATTGAAAAAATTACGTTAGGGAAGAATGTCGTGTGTAACACGTGATACCGGATTATGAATTATAAACGGAGCAATATTATTTGAAAAATACGTTGGGGACGAATCACGTGCTAAACGCGATATGCTTATTATGCTAAATGTGGACGAATGATTTTTCCGCCATTATTCATCGTTATCCGGCGGCTTTTTTTAATTTTTCAAAAAATCACAATTTTGTAAATTGTTATCAGATTTTTTATTTTTTTTCTCATATAATTATCGAGGTGTTACTTTATACGCACATATACACCGAAAAAAAATCCTTGTTCATAATGATAAAAGCATATGAGTGACAATAATCTTGTAAACATAGGTCCAACAAATGTTTTTATCAAATCGATAATTATTAATTGTAAAATTTGTAATAACAAAACGATTGTCAAATCAATAGAATAAATTGTCATTACAACAAAAACATGCTGTTAATAAGTTATACAATTTTTGTTGTGGTGATATTACATTTGTCAAAACAATAATGTTATTTTATTGTTTAAATGGTATAATATTTTGCAGGGTGTTTAACTCCCCCCCTTCCCCATAAGTAGTAACTTCATAATCTCCTTCGCCATTTTATCAGCCACCTCTGTCTTACACCACAATATGGGGGCCATGTATCCCACCTCTTATTTACTCTCACCAGATTTTTTTAGCAATTTTATACTCTGTCAATCCATTTCATCTTTGATCTCCCTCTCTATTCCTTAATATTTATTTCCCTAGGTACTCTTAATTCCACTGAATCATATCTTCTCATAACATGACCGAACAATCACAACCAATTCTCCCTTATACTAATTTTGTCTACAATTTGTACCGCTCTTAACAACACCAAATCATATTTTTATTCTATCCTCCTTATTCGCTCATCCATACATCCAAATATAAATATAGAAAGTATAGAAATATTCAAAAGTAATAATTGTAAAATATTTTTAATCGAAATACAGGTACCAAATATTAACATCTGATTTGTAAATTATTTATACAGTGGTTTTTTAAATATTAATATTGTTAAAATATCAAAAGCAAAATAGTAAATTACATCTTGGTTAATTACTTAAATCTAATAAAATTTGTCCCAGCATTATGACTTGCCCAGACATTAATCAAAGCATATGTGTACAACTGTGCTCTGTGTGCAACTATGTCAAAAACTTACTTCACTTCAGAAGGAAACATAGCAACAATATAAGTCGCAATGCTGTCAGCAAGATTTATAGACATCGGTATTTTTTTAGTTATTACATAACTGATAATTGAATTAACTAACAACACACGTATGTTGTTATTCAATCTGCTGTTAACTTTAAAATAATCAATTATCATCTTTCCAGTCGAAGATGCATTTAATATTTCTCCTAAATTAAAAGTTACAGATGTAGAAGATAATTTTAAAGGTTGATGTGATTTTAAAGTTGATTTAATAGCTGTTGTTTCATTATGATTAGTTGTTTGTGAAAAACAAGTAACATCCTGCTGATCAAGAGACTTCTGCCAATTTTCAAGTTGGTGAGTAAAATGAACTTTGATACCGGTTGGATATGTTTTTAACATTTTAATAGCAAGGTCCCTTTTCAAGATTGCTAATATTTTTATATCAACCATTTCATCTATTTAATGAAAAATATTTCTTGGTAATACAAACAAAAGACCAATGTTATGGTACATAAAAAAAAAGGTTTACTTACCAATTAAGGTTTTAGATAGACACTCCAAATCCCATTTTTTCATATAAACATGCAACCAATTTTAATTGAAATATTAAAAATACTTGCTATATTCATCAAATCATCTGAATTATCATTATTATTTTCTATAACAATATTTTCACTTAAGTTGGCATTATTATCTTCACCAATCATATTTTCAAGCATTGTTAATTGTTTAATGTGATTATTTTCCATGTTACCAAGATCAAATTCAGCACTAAAATGATAATTATTAATAATAATTAATAATATTAATAAATATAAATATAATAATAATAATAAAATACATATAATAGGTATATTACCTAATATTATAATTAATAATATTAGTTTTAATAATGAAAAAAAAAAGTTTTAATAATGCAATTTGTTATTTACAGCTAAAAATATTTATAAATTATATACAATCAATAAAAAAAAGGTTATGAAAAATATTCTTTTAATCGAATCATTAATTTTCCAGATGAAATTTGAGAAATATTAATAGGTGGTCCACTAAAGTCATCTATTTCAAATATAACACAATTCTTAATTACATCTAGACTGCTGTCTACTTCATAAGCTTCAAGGTGCAAATGATAACCTGTTATTTTTACTTGTTTGGCTACTATGAAGACTTTATCAATAACATTACTTAAAACTATTAACTCTAAAATTTCAAATAAACATAATTCTTCAACAAATTTTGTTAAGTAATAACCTCTTTTATACAAAGTTCCTTTGTATTCTATTTGAGAATAACATTTTTAATCTGCTGTTGAAAGAGAAAGTATGCCAAACAAAGATTCTGAATATAAACTACAAATAGTATAATTTGAATTTACTATTGTCAACGTTGTTTCTGAGCGTAGAAAGTAGTGAGTTGAAGTTGTTGAAGGAAAAAGAAGAATACAAATCACGTGGAAGTGGATTTACACTGGAAAGTATAGATGGGTTATTGTTAGTGGTGTATAATTATTATACACCGATAGCTTGTTCGTCATTTATTCAGTTACCTGATAGGAAGGGTGCAACAATAAACCCACAAAACACGGATCAAAAATGTATCAAGTGGGCCATTCTCGCTAGGCATGTGGCAAATAATTTATCTGATAAATATAAATATTGTGTAGGAGAAAATTATTTTAAACACGTGGATAAATACAATTTCGACGGCATCACGTTCCCCACACCTTTATCGGACATTACTAAATTTGAGAAAAATAATAGAAATGTTTCTATTAATGTGTACGGACTTGAAAAAAAGTTCCAAATACCTAAAGTACCTAGGTTTGAGGTATACCCACTACGTGTACCTAGTCGATGAAGAAAAGAAGGATCATTTTGACCTGCTGTTAGTGGCGGACGGTGAGAATTCTCACTATGCGTATATTTCGAACTTTTCTCGGTTGATACGATCGCAAAAAACTAGACATGACTGTCGCGCTGTTTTTTGTAAGAGGTGTTTCACGAGCTTCGATAACCAGAATTTGAAGTACAAGCCGAGCGGACAGGAAGTTCTGACCAACATAAACTGATTTACGGGGTACACAAGCCTATTTTACCACAGATGCCGGAAGAGGGTGAATGTATGCAATTCGACGCGTGGAGAAAAACACAGAGACATCCCATAGTCATTTACGCGGACTTTGAGGCCTTGCTAGTAAAGGTTGACGAAAATAAAGGTGTAAACATTAAAGTTATTCAGAGACATGACGCTATGAGTTACGGCTTCATAGTTAAGGCCAGCGATGATGTCCCGCTCTAGCTGTTGTCCGATCACGGTATAACTACGGACCCGGTAATATACAGGGGCATCGAGGACAGTCTAGACGTCACAGGTCATTTTATGAAAGCAATAGTGGAAGTAAGCAGGAAAATAGAGAAACTTTTAAAGACAAACATACCTATTATAATAACTGAGGAATAAGAAAAAAACTCATCAAGAGTGTGCGCGATGTAATCTATGTAAATGAAGGTCAAGTTTCTGCCCCGTGAACTTCAACATCGCGTCTTAAGCCGGGGGCGGTTAAATAGTGGGCTGCGTCCAGGTTGTATGTCCGCATACATACATCACGGAAGTTTTCAAACACATCGGTGAGTAACAACACATCGATTTTAAGATACAGGTCGGAATACTCGCCCAACGTCTTACAATCAAACCGAGACCATGCCTGAAACAAACAAACATTTTAAAAATATATTATATAGAAATAATCATATAATAACATACCTCATTCCCGTGATCAAATTCGTCTTCTTCTATACCCGATTCGGTCAGCGAACTGTAAAAGTTTCTCTTACTCGGTAGTCTTTTATCCTTCAACCGTTCCCAACTATCCGTGTACTCATAAGGGTACACCCCCTTACGTGTCACGAGTGGCATGTCTCCGGCGGCAAAATGTTTATTGGTTTCTCGGAAATTTTTTAATAATGGTGTAATCATCTTTCCTGTAAAAATAAGAAAAATGTTAGTAAAAAATTATATATATATATATATATATATGTTTGTAATAACTTATTCTATACTATAATGTCCATGTGCTAGTGTGTGCACTTTATCTTCTGGAACCACCCTCTTATCGTCATAACTGTTGTAAGTTAGCTTTCTCGTTTTTATCGTCATCAACTGGTGTTTGAATGAGCGAATAGATACATTCTCCTTGTACTTCTCCACTCCGACTTCACCAAATAAACATTTTTTATGCTCATCTAGAGTCATGTGGTGTTTGACTACGTGAGGTCGAATCCCCTTCGTCTTTATGTACTCTCCTTCTACTCTTTCATCATCCTATGCATATATATTATATGCGTACGATTTTTCACGTAGTGCGCAAAACCCTGTCATGGTATGTCCATCAGTCTCATCGGAAAAGAATCCTGGTACCTTTTTCCTCTCTGCCACATAACACGGATGGTCACGATGAAGATTTGCGGTGTCCATCCGGTCTAATAAGTTACTGTTAGCCGTCAAATCAGCATAAACATCGTTAGTTTGGATATGATACACCAAAGAATCTAGAAAAATATAATGATATTAATTAATATATATATATATATGAGGTTAGTTTTAATAAATTTTGAGATGTGATCAAAATTTCCCCGGTAATTAACGTGTTATATTCAAACGGAGCCCTAGGCCGTGATAAGTCTAACATACTTGGTGAAACTGACGACAGCGAGTTGTAGTCCGGAAATATTTGAGGTGAAGTTGATTCCATTGACTTGGCTGACGACAAGGATTGAAACCAGGGCCGGTTATAGGCGTAGGCGACGTAGGCATAAGCCTACGGCGGCAAAATTAATATTTATATAGATGCGGAATATAAGAAAAGTTATAATAAAACAAGAGGCGGCAATTTTGATCTTTGCCTACATTTAAAAATTTGCTTGCACTTACCCTGATTGAAACCATTCAGCCATCTGTGATAGCCGTGGTGGGGAAGGTGTCGCAAATTCCATTTCCAAATTATTATTAGCATCATCCACCTGCAGTGCCGCGTAGCTACTATCTTCTGATGGAGTCTAAATAAAAATGATAATTTCATATTAGCTCTAAGTAATAATTCTATTTTATTTAAAACTTACCATTGAAGAAGATCTGAAGGGAGGCTCCATTATGGGCACACCGATAGGGACTCCTGGCTAAGAAATTCTACGTCCGTTTAATATACCTACAGCCTTAAATCATTGTACACGTATATTTATATTTGCCGTTAAATATTTTTCCGAGTTTTTTTTTTATTTCGCTCTTTATATTTTTGTTCAAAACTATTTACACGTTGTGTGTTTTTCTTTTCGTTTATACCTTACATATTTTTAAAATGTTTCAATGCGGACAGTGCACGTCGGTTTTCACCGCAAAACGTAATTTGATTCGTAATTCGACATTTTCATAAGTTTAATTAATTGTATCCTATGGTTGTCAAAAATGTCTTGAGTAAGAATATGATCCATTATTGTTTGTGTGTTAAATATTGAAGAGTCTGTACTAAGTTCATTTAATGATTGTACACTTAATTTATGCTTTATATTTTTATCTGATGATAAAATGCTTGTATTAAGTCTCAATATGTATTAGGCAGTTAAACATATTTTATTTACATCTGACGATTAATTTATTAATTTACCCTTTGATTTTATTTTTAATAATAATGATGTATCTAAATCTATTTCTTGTGATAAATGTAAGTCACATATTTTACAAAGATTTTTCTTTTTTTTAATTTTAGAAACAATAAAACCAGAAGTGTATTTAACAATATCTACTACATATTCTTCTAGTACTGGTTTTTTTTTTTCAATTCTAAATAATAGACTTTTACCGTAGAATACCAATTATTATTATTATTATTATTATTATTATTATTACTACAATGTCTTGAAAAAATACATTATTTATACTATTTATACACACATCAAATAAATATGATTCACCTCATTAAATGCATAATATAATATACATTTTAAGTTGTTTTTTTTAAAAACCTCTTATTTTAACGAAACTATTTAAATTATACATCTCGTTAAATATATATCATTAGTTTGTATTTATTTAAAAAAAAAAAAAAAAAAACATCATTATAGGATCGAGATAAACTAAAGTTAAGAACATATTTGTAAATATTTTTTATTGAAAAATAGTAATTATAATTTATAATAATTAAAAATGATGTAGAATGTACATAGAGAAGTGTTTTATTATTAAACTCACTCGAAATCGATAGTAAAACTCCTCTTATTCAACCCCCGGTTTATGATGCTCACCGGCGGTACAGCCAGTGCCGTAGACAGGAATTTTATATGGGGGGGGGGGGGGTTTATTATAATAATAACATGTTATAGTAAATTAAGAAAAATTAACACATTATTTATATTTTTATATCTTTATTTTAGTGTCTTATAAGTTATAAGTTATAATATCAGATCTATTTTTCTTTTTTTTTTTGCTAGTTCGTCCAGTACTTCTTCTGGCGTTATTTCGATATTTCGATAGTAGCTTAAGAGCACCAATCCATTTAAACGATCCTATTTAGAGTAGTGTTTAATTAATAAAATGAAAATAAATATATATTATTATAACATACTTCTTTCATGCTATTTCTAAGATAGGTCATTACTCTTTTCAAACTGGAAAAAGTTCTTTCAGGCGTGGCAGTAGACACTGGCAGTGTGCACAAAATTTTTAACAGTGTAAATATATTTGGGAAAATGATAGGATCACAATGCTTAATAGCATCTAATGCATTTGATGTAATCACTTCATCACTGCCAACTGCTACACACTTGCCCTTTTGTTTCCAAATTTGTAGCTCACAGATTGCTGTAGTCAAATCAATTTGTGGTAGATAAAAAGAAACCAGAGCCTCAAAATCTGTATGATCCGAATTAGTGTCATCAAACAAACACTGAAAACCTGAAATATTGTTTTGATTGTTTAGAATTAAAATATATAAGAAATTAATCATTGATATAGTTTTCGATACTTATACCTTTGAAAATATTTTGGTGAGCCAAGAATCTTTCATTTAATTGATATATAAAAGATTCGATGAAAGGGATACATATAGAGACCCGATAATAATCTTCAGGATCATCACTTGATATTATATAGTTAGAACGGTGTTTTTGACGGTTTGCTAACCGTTTGACTGATATTTCAAAGTCTAACATCTCAGCCAATCTCTATTTAAAAATATAATTATAGTTAAAAAAATGAACATTAAAATTGAATTTAAGGCATTCATTACTTGAGCTTCTTTGAAAATTTTTTTAAATTCATGATCTACATTTTCCCTTAAATTGTCAAGAACCTTGATACTGATATTGGCCAAACTGATCATTTCTCTCAAATCTATGTTTTTTTTTTGCAGCTGTTTACATAGTGGCAAACCAAATGAAAATAAAACCTATTCAACAAAAATAAAATTCAAACTAATATAATTTAATTGTGATTATTAAGTAGAATTTAATATATAGGTAAGGAAAAAAATTAATACTTTTATAACTTGAAGAGCCACAAGAAATTCCGAATCAATTGCATTTAATAACATGCTTGCATCAGTACTTGTACCACTACCATCATTCCATTCAGTTATGTTATTTAGTGCAGTAACAACACAAGGGAATAACTCAATAAAATCATTGATGGCGTCATATCTTTGTACCCACCTTGTCATACACAGACGTTTTAAAGATTTTACATTAGGTTGCCAATCACCATTATTGATAACTTCTAAAAGTTCGTGATTTCGTTTGGGGAAATTAAAAAAACAATAATATTTTTCAACAATTCCGAGGCAATTCCTAATCGATGGAATATTACATGCAGATGACACTGCTAAGTTGAGCGAGTGTGCAGCACAATGGACGTATAAAGCTTTAGGATGCTTAGAGCGTATAACTGTTTGAGCTCCTTTAAAACGACCAGCCATATTTGCTGCACCATCGTACCCTTGGCCAAATAATTTGTTATGGCACGCTTTTTGGTTTTTTCGTTAGGATTACTTAAATTCTCCATTTTGTTTATTTTATTTCAACCGAGTTAGAAAAATTCAACACGGTTTTAACTTTTAAAGTTTTAACTATAATACTGATAATACCTAATTAATATGTTATCTTAAATTGCAGTATTATCAACATGAACATAATAATAAGATTATCAATAATTATCACAGTAACAAAACAGTTATGGTAATGGTGATTTGTCAGTGCGACCATTAAACGATACACAAAATACCTTACTTATAACCGATAACAACACAAACATCCAAAAAAAAAAATATATTTAATTACTATTATTGATAAAAATTTTTTTTTAAATATATAAGATATATTAGTAGTTTTAAATATTTGAAATAAATTTATAAACTTCCCCCCCCCCCCCCCGTGTCTACGGCCCTGGGTACAGCACCAAGATTATACGCAGCGATATCCTCGTCTGACATTCGAATGGCTTTAGGGAGGAATACATTGACGATTTGTGTGTTTGCAATGTCTATTAGAACGCAAGACACCGCTGGGCCAAACTTCGTGTCGACATTTTTCATGGTCCGCACGGGGTACGATTCGTCCTTTCGGAGCTCGCCAATCGAAAGGTTCACAGTATTCACCTGGCTCTTCAGTGATTTTAGGAATGCCATAGTAGTATAGTACGCTGGGGACAGATATAACCAACTATGTGACGGGGAGAAACGAGGCTCTGGCCCCGGTGGCTGTGTCTCAAACCCTTATCCATCTTACGCGGGCGAACTCTCTCCTCGCCTTGTTGACACGGGCTCATCCCTCCAGCGAGTTTTTATGCGCGGGCACCCGGGCGCCAATCACGCTACCCGCCGGCGGCTCTCTTTACGAGATCGATCGTTGGGTCTCGAGTCCCGCGTCGGCGACCGCCGGCATTTTAACTCCGGACAAGTTTCTCCCCTTCTACTAAGACGTTACTCCCACAGTCTCCACGAGGCCGTCCTCATAGGCACGGGTGTGCGGCAGGTCGGGCGCGGGCGCGGGGCATGTGCCGGCGCGCGCGTGCGGCTTGCCGGGCACGCGTACCACTGCTAACCTGAACGCCGCTTGCCTTTCGGGCCGTGAGGCATTGTCGGTTTTCGCGGCGGGGCGTATTTCTGGTTCCCGTGGAATGGGATTTCGGAAGCCATTCTTCCCGGTACCCACAGCGACCGTTTTCCCGCTGGCATTATCGTCGGGGACGGAGTTTTAGTCCGCCGCGGCGTAACCCTTATTGGAGCGGTACGGTTTTTTTTTGTCGCGGGTTTCCGTTCCCGCACCGATTTCTCGGCGGTGCCTTCTAGCGGCGATGACTCCGAGCCGGTCTTCTCCGTGATCTAGGCGTCCTGAACGGTCTGGGTTCATTTTGGTGGACTCTCGATCGGAGTCAGGCGAGTGATAGCCGACATGTAATCGGAGCTCCGTGCATAGGATGGCGTGAGGTACCTACGCGCGGTTACTTGATCCGATCCTTCCGTCTCCATTCACCCGATTTCCCCAACGGTGTGTCGCAGATCAGCGGGCATTTCTTTTCAGTTTGCCCTTATTCCCACTAGGGTCTGGTTCTCTCGTGCGGATTTTGGGAAGGATTATTCCTCTTTTTCCCTCGATCCTGGTTTCCCAGGATTCCGTGTCGGAATCTTACTTTAACGCCGAAACACGCCTAACGAGCCAGCCCTTCTTCGGTACGCTTCTCAAGTGACTCTTGTGCGAATCTTTGAAGCGCCCGGAACATGACCTCAGATCCGGTCATGTGCTCTAAGCTGCACGGCCAGTCCGCTCCGGTCGCTTGCACCGCAGCTATGAGTTGTTCTCTTTCTTGATCAGCAAGTGGGCATTCAAACAGCAGATGCTCGGCGGTTCCTGCCGGGAACCCGCAACGGCAAGCTGCATCGCCAGTAAGGTTGAAACGGTGGAGTGAGTGATTGAAGTCCCCGTGTCCCGACACCAGCTGAGACGTGAAGTGATCTGGAATACACCACGCACGGCTCAGTCGCGTCCGGACGTCCGGGAACCACCTCTCAGTCCACCTTCCCTTACTAGAGGCGGCCCACTGTTGCTGCCAAAGGAGGATGGTTTCGGCGGTGTATTTCTCCGCTCTATTCGCGCCTCTCCTCACCGCGGCTCTGTCCCTTTCAATTTTAGCTAGTTTCCTTAGCTCGAGGTCCAGTGGGGGCGCTCCCGCTAGGACCTACAACGCCATCGTGGACGTCGTCTTGTACGCCCCCGTTATCGCTAGTAACGGTAACGGTAGCCTCTGAGCCATGTTGGCCCTCGCTCTCCTATGTCCTGAATGCATGGCACTTCTCCGCCCAAACCGATGCCGCGTATCCTATCTAGGGCACGAACACCGATTTGTAGATCCGTAGTGCCACGTTATTCCTAAGACCCCGTCGGGTCTTGGCGACTCCATGCAGTCTGCTGAACAGGTTTTTCGTCATTTCAGCCTTCTCCGCTAAGTGAAGGCTGGAGTCCTGTTTTTGGTCAAACGTGACCCCAAGGTATTTCGCCTTGGTGGTCGATCTTATTTTTGCTCCGCCCAGTCGGAGTTCCAGGCTTCGAGAGCGAGTTTTTAAGCCATAGCGTCTGAAACTTGGCCGCGGATAAGGTGAGTTTTCGCTGCTCCGCCCATTGCGACGCTCTCTCGAGTAACGCGTTTG
The DNA here is from genome assembly GCF_037042655.1 of Diuraphis noxia. Classification (NCBI taxonomy): domain Eukaryota; kingdom Metazoa; phylum Arthropoda; class Insecta; order Hemiptera; family Aphididae; genus Diuraphis; species Diuraphis noxia. The sequence goes on along the minus strand of NW_028301712.1, from coordinate 15,604,514 downwards.
TTCTGCTGGTGACTTCCGGACGGTGTTTACCAGAGACTAGAATCGCGATGTCGTCTGCATACGCGACAATTTCTGTTCCCTCAGGCAGTTCCTGCGTTAGCAACGGGTTCATCGCGTAACGCCACAGGTCCGGGCCGTAGCTTGAACCCTGCGGCGTGCCCTTAGTCAGGGTCCTTGTTATGTCGACGCCGCCGATCCTCATGCTGGCCCGACGGCCGTCAAGATAACTCTTTGTCAGTTCGATGAGCCCGCTGCTGCAGCCTGCTTGTTGCATATCTAGTATAAGCTGGGGCCACCAGAGGCAATCAAACGCGCCCGATATGTCCAGGAATACGGCATGCACATATTTCTCTGTCCTGTTTTCGGTCCAGCTGAGAACGTGATTGATCGCATCGATAGTGGAGAGGCCTTTCGTGAACCCGAATTGTCTTTTTGACATACGGGGATCCGTATCTTTACGGATTCTCTCTACTATTATATGCTCAAGCGCTTTCGAGATCACCGGTAGTAGACCAATAGGTCGGTATGACTTTGGCTCCGCTGGGTCCTTACCCGGGGCCTTCCTGAACACTACTAGGCGTGCAATCTTCCACAATTTCGGGAAGCGCTTTGTCCTAAGACAGCAATTGAAGATCCACGTAATGTCCTTGCCTATCACCGGCCACGCCTGTCTCAGTATTTTTGCCGTTATGCCGTCCGTGCCCGGCGCCTTATTCGGAGACATTCTCCAGATGGCTCTTTTGACCTCCTCCGTATCGCAAGAGTCAATCGGTCCCGACTCTACTTGTTCCGGTCGAAATGTTCCCAGGCTGACTCCCGCCTTCTCCCGCGTTTCTCTTTGTACCAGGTTTTCGCCGATTTCCGTATCACCTGGCACCAGGGCATCAATGAGTGCATCGCCTGTCTCCTTAAGAGTTTGCGTGTACGATCCGTCCAGCTTGCGGATCGAGGCCGGAAGGTCTTCCGAAGGTTTGGTTCCTCCGGTCTTTAGCCATTTAAAGACGGGTCCCCACCGGTCGCTATTCCCCGTGTCCGTGACGAATTTTCGCCAAGCGCTTCTCGCTCTGAAGCAGTGCTTCTTGAACGCGCGCTTTCGTCTTCTGTAGACCGTACGGATAGCCCGTCTTCTGAACGCAACTTTTGCGTTCCTTAGCTTTACCTTCCAGTGACTCAGTGCGCTCAATTCGCTTTCCAGCCCTTCATTCTACCACGGGGGGGGGGGGGGGGGGGTCTCCGTCTGGCCCGGATCCTCTTGGTCATATTGACCTCACAGGCCATCTCCAGCACTTCGGCGAGTGCTGTCGTTTATGTTAATAATATTTTAATTTACTATTCTAGGACATTTTTGAGTAAGGCAAAGTATACTATTCAAGACATTATATTCAGATCTCTTTTTAGTAGAAAGTGCAACAGTAGGATATAATAGCCGATTCGAAAACACTGACCCTGCTGACCCTCCTGACCGCTGACCACCGGCGGCACATATATGTTATGACACATATGTGTCATATACAGTATACACATACCATGTGTATGGCAAAAACAATCTATGGGAGGCCGACTTGGTCGATATGATTCCATACTCAAAAAAAAAATAAAGGTTATAAATATATTTTATGTGTCATTGATTGTTTTACAAAGTTTGCCTGGGCGACACCATTAAAGTCTAAAAGTTCAAATGCAATGTCTAAAATACTGCTTAAACGCGCACCAAAACTATTACAGCTCGACAATGGTAAAGAATTTTACAATACAACATTCGACGCGTTGATGGAAAAGCACAGCATACACAAATATTTAACGTTTAGTACAACGAAAGCATGCATATCGAACGTTTCAACCGCACATTGAAATAAAAAATGTTTAGTGAGTTTACTGCACAAGGATCACACGAATGGGTTTCTATTTTACCTTCATTGATTAACGAATATAATAATTCAAAACATAGAACAATAGGCATGACACCTATACAAGCTGATGAAAATCCTTCTTCAGTGAAATTAAAGCAACGTCAAATTATTAATGGAAAAATTAAATTTAACATTGGCGATAACGTTCGTATAAGTACATATAAAGGGGTATTTACAAAAGGTTATTTACCAAGCTGGTCTACAGAAATATTTAAAGTTACCAAAACAAACAAAACTTCTCCCACTACTTATCAACTACAAGATTATACTGGAAAACCTATTGCAGGCTGTTTCTACTCTGAAGAAATTCTAAAAACCAATCACCCAAACGATTATTTAGTTGAAAAAATTATTCGTATGAAGGGGAATACAATTTTCGTTAAATGGTTAGGGTTCATAAACAATTCATATACATAAACAATCATTATAATTAATACTTACACAAATCTGATAAAAAAATACATAGTAAAAAGCGGGTAGAACACGATTACGTACGTTTGGCCTTTTTGGCAACACGATTGCGTATGTTTGTAGATGGGTTAAAAGTAACCTAACCTTTCAGAAAAAATAAATAAACACGATTGCGTATGAAATTGTATGCTACGTTGTCAAATTTACCAATTTCATCGTATATAAAATAAATAATAATATAATATAATATGTAATAATAATATAATAAATATCGAATACATTTACAGTTCTATAATAAAACTACATAAAAATAATAATAAATAAAATGAGATTAACTTAATAATATAAAATAATTAATAAATAAATAAATCGTCAATTATTATTTTAATAAAATTATGGTAAATAAATAAATAAATAAATATGTGAAAAAAGGACGTTGCATCAACGTAATCGTTCTATTTACTTATCTATACAGTTACAACTTACTTGATAATTCGATTGACAAAAAAATATAACTTCATAAAATAAGACCGATTTTAATTCAGAAACAGTTAAAAGTCCAAACAAGTCTCAAAATCCAAAAATAGCACTAAAAATTACAAAAATCATTTTTATTTCGTTCATAAACAATCCAACGTTAATAATGTCTTTTCTATTTTTTTATTACAATATTATCTAAATTAAAAAAGAAAAAACAAGTACCTATATTTTAATTTATATTTAATATACTTTTTTTAAGTTAAAATTTTATTTTGCGGGCTTTGAGCTCAGCTTAATCAATTGTTAAATATTAAATGACTATATAATAATATAATATAATATATATTTTATAAAATGTTATTTTACAATATTAATTAATATAAAATAAGTATTTCTACTAAAATTTCAAAAATTACAAATAAATTTCAACGGGCCCACCGGCCCTTAAAGTATTCGGGCCCCTGTACCCAAGGTCCATCAGACCCCCTTGTGGGGGCTCTGTATACCGGTATGAAAATTGGCAACAACGCTTAAAACATCGTACGCAAACGTGTAGTTAAAAAATAGGTAAAATCGTACGGAATCGTGTTGCTTAAAAAGGTATCGCCGATAACGAACGTACGCAAACGTGTTTTACCCTAAAAATCATGATTTAATCTTTTTTTTGTCATATGAAAAACTAGGTAGATACTTTGATAGGTATTATTTTTACCTGGTTATGATGGAACCAGCAACCCACAGAACGGGCACCTGGAAACACTGACATTAACACATCTCTCAATGCTGTCTCGTAGTCCGTAATAATAACACTTGGTGTTAATGTTGGTAATAAATTATTTTTGATGAACCGAAAAACAGATTCGTATGAAGTTCTCGTCTTCTTCTCCATTAGTACGTAAACAATAGGTATTGACTAAATAATGTTTTAAATATTTAGGTAGATTAGCATAAACATGCGCACTGGGGGTTCCGGGCGTGCCTGAGCACCCCCCGACATGTAATTGGGGCCCTAAAATTTAAGTAATATAGTTATTATTATTATAATATTATATTTATTATATCTAGATAAAATGAAAATAAAAACATATTTTTAAATTTTTTTATTGAAAACAAGACATAAAAATATTTTTTTTTTTTAAGTTACATTAGACATCACCCGATAAACGAGCTTAAGCGGGTACGAATTTAATAATAAAGCTTCTTTTACTCATCCCCCGAAAAATGAGGTTTACCGGGTCAGCCTCATGTTGATTGTACCGTTGTATTTCATCACTCGGCAATTGCACCGATTTGGGGAGAAATACGTTGATTATCCCACCGCCAGCCGGATCTTGTAAGACGCATGCCAAAGCCGTTCCAAATTTCGTCTCCACATTATTCATCGATTGTACACGGTATTTCGATGTCCCCGATAGATAGATTCAACACGTTCGTCTGCCGCTGGAGCGAATTTAAAACATCCATAATTAACTGTGAACAGAAAAAAATAAACGTTAGAAAAAAAGTAAATTATTTAAATTAATTGAATTAACTCACTTCTTTAATGAGACGACGTGTGTGTAGAGTCGTGTGATGAAGTCGTCTTGATATGGTTGAATGATGATGAATTCAGAACTAAAAAAAAAAAAAAAAAATTCGTCTGTTAATTTTATATAAGATATAAAAATTCTCCACTGACATTAGACTTTAACAAGACATTAGTCTCGTGTAATACGTCAGCATATAATAATAATAATTAAATAAAACTCACTTTATTCGTACGGAGGCGTTGTAATATTTATGTTTTGAACTGGCGAGTGATGATATCTGGAGAGGTCTGCTTAGTGCTGTAGAGAAAATAGGACTGATTCAATATTGAGTGGACAGCGGACAAGTGTCCAAAATTATCGTCGTCGACGGCCACCCTATATCGTTCGGCGTGCGCAATATTGAACGGGTACACCGATTGATATACACGCATGTGTAAATCACAGTGAAAAAGGTCGATCCTCGAGCGGATTCTGCGCGTCGTATAGCTAGCGGTATGTATTGTCCGAACCACATGTGACTGCTGGCGGATGACCGTCACAGCGATATGATGATACTTCACAACCTCCGTCTATAAGGTCATCCAGATGCGGCTAACGAATACGATTATTTGTGTGAAAAACTCGATATTCGTAGACATTCTATTATGTATATGTATCTACTTGGAGACTATAAAGTGTATACAGAAACGAAATTATATTATTCTAAAAATTATTTTTAAAATTCGTCTTATGGAATGCGAGGTCGTTTGTGTGACGTCGACCAGCCATCAACCTCAGATGTGGAGTATATATGTTACCGGCAAAGACGTAAATTAAGGAGTTAATGTTAATGACTAGTCAATAACGATATTTCCGATCAAATTAGGCAGTACACGATATTGACTAGTAAATATCGTTAATGTCTATTATAATCAGTCAATGATGCAATTAGAAATATCTCCTAGGTAATGACAATAACTCCGGGATTTTTCAGGCATAATTGACAAAAATATAAAATATTCTTGCGTTGTAAAATCGATTTATCTAGATATAATAAGTACGTACGATAAAGCTGATAAATCTAATCCTTTTTACATTTTTGGATTTTTGTAATATCTTAGATTCGAACAAAGATCAAATTAATAATCATAGACAAAGGGCCATAACTAACCTTTAAAAGCAAGCACAAAAAATGATGAAGTATTCTAATACTAAGTTAACAGAACTTCAAGTAGGAATTACTGTAAGAGTACTTATACCTGACGTGGATAGAGCACGTGGCTCACCCCTTAATCTTTTGGCGGTCATTGTTTCATATGAAGCTGATATGTATAAATTATGTAAGTACAATAAAAATTAATTGTTAAAATAAATTAATAACAATATTAAAATAAATTACTATGTAGGTACGGAGTATGGCATGCTAAAAAATAGGTTCACTAGAGCACAACTCGTTCCGTGTCCTGAAAATATATTGAATTATGAAAAAACAATCGCGACTGCCGGAGTAAAAGAAATTACGGTTCGTGAGGCTGCTGGAGATTGTGAAAATAAATAATTATTAATTATGTATAATTTATCTTGTATTTTTACATTTCTGACCTAATTAAAATATTTCGTTAAACATAATTATCAACATTGCCTATCAGTATTAGACATTAAAGTAAGTTCCTAGTCATAGTTCTAAATGTGTTAACAAAATATTTAAATTTTACAACCTTGCCTATGTTGTCAGTTAATTCCTAGGCATTGACAATATCGACTACTAATGTTAGGAATTTATAATATTGGCTAGGCATTTACGTTATTAACTAATTTACATCATTGACGGTAACATATACATGTTATACACACACACACACACACACACACACACACACACACACACACACATATATGCGTAATAAAACTCATTACAGATTATATAATCGAAGAGTCTCGCTAGAGACTCCTTTCTGTGCATAAGTAACACCGACCGATAGCGTGACTATTATACATTAAGTTTCGTCTCGGCGCTCGGACCTCTCACTCGCACGCGTTGGTTGAATGCGGAGTGCGAGAGAGACAGAGCTAAAAACTGCAGTTTTGTGGGTCTTTTCTTTCGTTCCGTCGTACGGCGAGATGCGGCTGCCCAAACTTCCCCTTCCAACGCCGTAGCAACCGCCACGCGCAGTACCGCTACCGCGAACCTCATACACAACAACAGCTATTCACTCTGCGAACGCCGATGTGTGTGAAGTTAGCCCCCCAGTGTATAAGACCTTTTGAAAAATGGTTGTAACCTTGTTTTTTCAATTTGTAACCATTTGTAACCAACTTTTTAAAATTTGTAACTTAATATTTTTCAAGCAACGGATAATTTCTCATTGAGGGGCTAACTTCACGCAGCCCCCCCACCTCAACGAAATCCTCCAAAACAGTTTGTAACTTATAAAACTCAATTTGTAACTATTTGTAACCGACTTTTTAGAATTTGTAACCTCATCACTTTTGAGTATTGACCGATTTCCCTAGGGGGGGGAGGCTGGCCCCTCCAACTCAACGAAATCCTCCAAAACAGTTTGTAACTTATAAAACTCAATTTGTAACCAACTTTTTAGAATTTGTAACCTCATCATTTTTGAATACTGATCAATTTATCCATGAGGGTAACTCAATAAAAAAATCCACTTTATAACTTATAATTAGTGATATCTAACTATTGAAATTATTTTATTTTATTTTTTATTTATTTTTTATTTTTTATTTAATAAGAAAATATACAACTATACAATTAAGCACAACAAGTAATAGTGATGATGAGGATTACATAACATGAAATGGCACGATGTAGGAGGGCTCCCAATGGAGCTACCTACTTGGGTATTTTATTAATTAATTGTTTGAGTAAGAGTTTGTCATTTAACTAGTAGAGTATCAATGAGTTTAGTGAGTAGTGCGATAAGGGGGCTTATCAGGGATTGGAATTGGACTAGGAAATTTGTTAATTGGGTTGTAACGGAATCGGTATTTGGATTTACACAGGGTTCCGTGAGATTTTGATTTTTTTTTTAGGGTGGGAGTGGGCATTGGGGAGGTTTAGTTTTGTGGTAGACTGGGAGGTGCTCCATTGGGGTTGACAAAGTGGGGGAAAGTTATTATCTTGGATGATGTTGGTTTTGATTGAAGTTGTGGAGGTGTCTTGGGTTTCGGTTGGCCTGTTGGTTTTGATTGAAGATCGTCCTTTCTGGAGCAGTTTGAATTTGGGACAGCCTTTGTATGATGCTGGGTGATCCCCAGAGCAGAGGGCACATATTGCTGGAGTATTTGAGTCCTTTTGGCATTCGGAGGAGAGGTGGATATCACCACATTTTACGCATCTGGGTGTGTGATGGCAATAAGTTCTGGTATGTCCATAATTTTTGGCATCTTAGACATTGAACTGGGTTTTTTTTTGGATGGGGTGCTTCGATTTTGATTTTGGTATAGCAAATTGAATCGACTTTGTAGATGTTATGGTTTGATGGAGAAGGTTCCAGATCCACAAAAAATAATGGGAGGGGGTTTTTAGTTTTGTATTGAAGACAGTTTGTAATTGAACGAGTGATGAAACCGAGAGAATGGAGCTCTTCTTTGATGTAGTCTGTTGGTGTGGTATGATGGAGGTGGCGGATTACTACTCGTAAAGCTTTTTCTTCGCTCGTTTGGTAGGTGTGGAAGTTCATATTATTATTTTCGAGAAATTTGATTATTTGTCTATATGCGTTAATTGAGTACGTTATTAATTTTAAACCGGATGATGAGCTCTTAGTGTTAAACCCGTCGGGGTCAGTGAACGGTTTAATTTTCTTGCAGAAATCGAAGAAATCGATATCGCCTTTTATGTATATAGGTGGTATTTTGGGTTGATCGGTTGAGATTTCTTGGGATAGCATTTCGACTTCATTTGAATTTTCATATGAATCTTCGTTGGTGGCGAGAGCTGAGAACCGATTTTTGCTTGAAAAAGAGTTGGTTTTTTGTATTTTTGGATTGGGGGAAGTTGGAGTGGTAGGTGATCTAATCGGTACCGTTTGCCAATTATTTGAGTTGACATTGCTTTTAATAATTTTAATTGGGTGTATTGGTGAGTGTGTGTTATTTTTGGTATTTTTAATAAGACTGTGAGATACTGATGATTTCACTGGTGGATTCATTATAAAACTATTAGATTGGTAATTAAATTAAATTGGTGGGCAGATTGAGTAAATTAAAATATTCATATTACTTGGATAACAGCAGTGTAGATTAGCTGAATTACAAAGATAAGGCAGGTCGTTACGGCACTGTACGTCTACTCACGAGGAGTGCACACGTAAAACTGATTGAAATTATTCAACATTTAAAATTTGGATTTTCACATATCTCATGATTATAAAGGAAGGTATTTATGGCATAGCTTTTCACATTTTCATATATTAAATTTTTTATTTAAAATTAATGACTAAAAATGTATTTAAATATATATATATATATTAGCTGATATTGTTTTTGGCCTTAAATATAAATTATGGTATTTCTTTTCTTTTAATACACTCAAGGTATAAAAGTGTACAAACGCAATAAAGTCAATTGTTATTAACTGTAATACATAGTACCTACTTACTTACCATTCATCAGAAATAAATGATTGAAAATTAACTATAAAGTAAATTAAACCAAATATTTTCTTTTTATTATTAAAATGATTAGAATGAATAACACTTATTCTGTAATATTTATATAAAATAATAAGTGTGGTTTCACATATTTTGTCTCTGGACACTTATATATTGTTCTCTTTTTTGACAAGTCGTTATGTATTTCCCAATACCTTTTAACTCGTTTGCAGTGTGCTACGTAGTGGCCCATGTTTTTTATATCTGAATCTCCTATGTATGAAATTATTGATTGTAATGAAAACCTAAATAACAAATTATTTATAATTAGTATGTAATATAATATTATAATTTTATATATGAATAGTTTTTTTTAAATATTAAACCAGTTACCTTTCATCCCCTACAGATAACTGGGATGGTATATCCTTGACCAAGATTTCATTTTCATTACTCGTATTATTGCTATGAATATCTGTTTCCAATAAAATATGTTTCTGCAATACTTTTATGGAACTTCTACTAATTTGTTTGCACTTTGGACACCATAATTCTTGTTTTTCAATATATTTATTTAAATATGTGTTTATTTCTTTTACACTTCCATTATTTGTTGACAGTTCATTAAGTATTATTGTTGAATTATAAAACACAGTGCTTCGATTTTTAATTTTTAATTATAAAATTCTTAATACTTTTCTAAATAATCGAGAAAAACAAACTAAAAATTAAGGGAAAACGGGAAATTTTACGCACAATCAGTTTTCGACAAAATCAATTTTGGTTTTTGATGTAACTTTAAAACAAATTACCATAGACACATGACATTTTCACCGAATGTTTATATAAGTATATTCAACCAACAAAATAAAAAAAATATATCGGCACAATTTTTTTTACAAGCATTCAAAGTTTGAATTTTGACAACATACGTAAAAATCACGAAAATTCCCAAATTATTTTAAGCTAGAAATTCATAAAAAATTTCCTTTTATATCTAAGATTTGAAAATTTTATACAAGGCTCCTAAAACATTTTTACTTACAATAAAAAAACCAACGTTTTTATTAACAGCACACCGACCGATAACGTGACTATTATACATTAAGTTTCGTCTCGGCGCTCGGACCTCTCACTCGTATAATATATTACAAAATAATTAAATTGTCCCGAGATATCAAAGTAAAACGTACTTCGAAAAAATAATTGAAATCCTCAAAAAATCTACTTCGGAGAAGTAAAAAAGGCTTTCTGTGCGTAAGTTGAAGAGATTGGGAGAAAAGATAGAACTTTGGTGTTAATAAAGATGTGAAATCAATCTCAAAGTTCTGTGCCAAAAAGGACCACGGTTGAAAAAATAGAATTTGGAGCTTATTAAAGAAGTGAAATCAATACCCAAATTATGTGCCTCAACTTGAAAAAATATCTTATTCAAAAAATGTCAAGATGTTCAACTGTACAAACATTGAAAAAAATATTAGCACAGAACGGCGTACAATAATAATGAATTACCCATAAATCGGAGTGGTTGACTTGTTTAGTTGTTTACGAGTTTAACTGTCTGACTAGAACTTTTGTTGATTATCTGTAATTCACGCCGTTCTGTGCTAATATTTTTTTTCAATGTTTGTACACGCATAGAAATTTGGAGTTGTTCTAACTACAACGAGTGTCAATGTTATACACATTTGAACGTCGATTTTGCGCCAAGGATTAATAAGTGTTACTTTGACACCAGAACTGTAATCAAATTTCCAAAACTACCAATCGGTCATTTTCACAACCCAGGACAGTTATTCAAACAACAACATGTTTTAAAATAACTCTAGATCGATAGTCAATACAAATTATTTATAATATTGTATGTAACAATTAATCGAGTGTTAATTTAACCATCGAATATACTGAGGTTAAAATAATAATAGAGTCAACACAAATTTTCGCAGGTAGTCAAAATACTGAGTATTTGTAGTCAAGTTAACCTTTTTTGTTATTTTATTAAACTTCAAATTAAGAGTTATTTTAAGAAATTTTGAATTTAAAATATTTATTATAATATGATATTATAGTAGCCGGTAGATACCTATACTTACTATACTTACTAGCTACTAATAATTAATTAACTAACTCACATCTACTCAACTAGTCTCAACACATATACTCAACTACTAACACACATCATAGGTATTACAAATCAACAAACATGTGATGACTCATTATAGAAAAGCACTGGAATTAAAAATGGTATTAGGTTTAATTATTATAACGAATAAACAAATAAACATGTAAGATAGAATTATAGTAATTAACTTTATTGTATAAAAATATTAACATAAGTAGGTAATACAACACGTCATATAAGTTAGAACAAATTAAAATTATTCATTATATATAGGTAAAGATAAACTAATTACATACTTATTGGTAGGTAACATAATATATTATATAATAATTTTCAGATTAAAATTATTAATAGTTACAATATTTACAGAAAAAAAAAAAAAATAACTAAGTAACTAACTCTGTGAATTATTATTTATTCAAATTATATTGCATATTTTAATGTAGGTACCATATATTTTTCCATTGTAAAAAATGTCAGATAGAATAAATGATACAAATTTATTTTATTTTATACAAGTATTAACATAAAAAATACAACACATGTAATAAAATAATATTTTTCATTAGAGATAAAACAAAACGGCCATCATTGGATGTATGCAAAAGTTCTAAAATTGTCTAGAAAACAAAATTATTTTATAAAACATTAAACAATATTCACACAAGTTATTTTTATTAATATACCTTAATAGTCCATTCTAATGGTTTATATTTTCCATATTTTTTATGTGTTGATGTTGTTGATATTGAAGATGAAGAAATGGATAATGAGTATGGACTTTGACGGTTAAGGGTTAAGTAATATTTACTTGGATCACTAATATCAGTAATATCCTGAAGATTTTCGAAATGAGGCACTTCAATTATGTTAGGTGTTGGAACTAAAAAGTTGCTTTCCATACTCTCTGTACTTTGAAAATAATCTTGATTAATAAAGCAGTCCTAAAATTATTCTAATATTTTATGTTTTGCCATGCAACATATTTTTTAAATAAAACAAATAGGTACTTACTTTGGTGATTTCTGATGCGCTAATTCCATTGAAATTATTATCTGAATTCATCTTAATAATTAATATATAAAATGTTCGAACTATCAATTATAACAGATAGGTACTAAACTCAAATTTTATATTATGTAACAATAACTACAAATATTACAATATAATACAAAATACATACAATTATACAATACTAATAACAAATTGAATTATAATATTGTGTAAGACAAACACGTGTATCGACTCATGGACACTGAACAGTCGCATTAGAAATGAGAGGTTAGTGTTAGTAAGAAGTTCAATACCAAACAATGTTTACATAAAGCGCGTCGGCGGCCGTGTTAACACGCGATGTTGAGTATTTTAAGATATCTTGGGGTTATTACATCGTTCCGTGTAATTGAACTGAAATAGGTTCGGATGTTAAAACAACTCCAGTGTAGAGTTAATTTGAAAACAATAAATAATTTTATACAACTCAACAACCTGATTTAGATTAACGTTAATTTAATATCAAACTGAATCCGACTTAGTTTAAATCAATATTCAATGCTTTTGTACCAAATACTCTTGATTGTTATGGCACTGGTATTTAAAAATACCACCGATTAAGAGTTAATTTAACTGCATATGTCACTTTATTCAACATTTCCTTATTGACTCTCCGAATTGGTGTTAAATTACCGCGGATATTTCTATGCGTGTACAGTTGAACATCTTGACATTTTTTTGAATAAGATATTTTTTCAAGTTGAGGCACATAATTTGGGTATTGATTTCACTTCTTTAATAACCTCCAAATTCTATTTTTTCAACCGTGGCCCTTTTTGGCACAGAACTTTGAGAATTGAGATTGATTTCACATCTTTATTAACACCAAAGTTCTATCTTTTCTCCCAATCTCTTCAACTTACGCACAGAAAGCCTTTTTTACTTCTCCGAAGTAGATTTTTTGAGGTATAATATACATTTATTTTTTAAATTATAGGTAATACACTCGTGTAATACGACTGCGCATAATAATAATAATAATTATGATCACTAAACATTATTTCTCATAATATTTATTAACGATACAAATAATTTAAAAAAATAATATATTAAGAGCTAAATAACTTGCTTATTACATCGCGCGATACAACATCGGATAACCCCCATACCGAGGTTATCTGACTCTGCGAGGTTAGCTGTTGCGCGGATACATCAAAACGCCACAACGTCCACAGCACACCCGCCGTCAACGCCCGTTCACCCGTCGCACGCTTATAGTTATATGTCTATTACACCGTATAGAGAAAATGTACGCTCGTTTAAACACGAAGTGCGTACAATAAGATCCATGAAATTAGTTCTAAACAGGGCTGATGATAAGCGGTACGTGTAACCTGATAACATTTCCACGTACGCGCACGGTCATTACCTCGCAAATTATTAAATTATCTTTGTTAAATTAATATTATTATTATTATTATTATTATTGCTATTATTATTGTTATTGTTAAATTATCGCATATCTGTATGCATAACCTGTGAAAATAATGAACGGTGTTAAAATATTATATAACACAATTTTTTATATATAATCTAGTCTTTAAATTATTTTTATTATTTTAGTATCGCTTTTACTATCAGATCACGCCTCGTGTTTCGTCGTGTACTGCACAGGGTGCAATATATATATATAAACTATACATTACCCCTTAAAGAAATATTGCATACCACACCACGCCTTATTCAAAAAAAAAAAAAAAAAATCGTCCTTATCTACACGGTCTTAATATTATTTAAAAAAAACCCCACCCATTCGCACTGTGATAAGGTGTCGATGAGATTTAGGGGAAACTTATATTCCTATACACGGGAATCCGCTGTCGATGGTGCTCCAGACAGTCTTCAGAGCCCGCCATTTGCACTGAACGTACTCAACGTGAAATAACAAGACATTAATATTATGTCGTCCTCGTGTTCATTTTACGACAATATGCCCACGTATTGATGTTTGGTAAGTTTTTCAACTATTATTATTATTTTTATCATCATATTTAAATCAATCTTTATTTTATTGTAGTCGCCGCAATTATTCCCCGCTACTTATAGACTGGAGGACTACACGCTCCGAGTCGCGGAATATGGACTGCCGGATGACAAATATTCGTTAGGATTCGAAGTCGGTCAACGTTTACCCTGGCAGACAAGCGACACAGATTTACCACCAATATTAGACCTTATATCCGGCCAATTTCCATACGGCGTGAACTTATCAAGTGAGTCTTAATAATAAAAATAAAACTAATATATTTTAAATCACATCTTACATTTTCAGACGACGCCCAATCATTCCATCCGAGTGATTATTCCGATGGAGGCAGATACGACGAGAGCCGGGTGTACAGAATTGTACATTGGAAAAAAAATGATATCCAATTTTATGTAGAAATAAAATATCCTATTATAAACACTTAAAACTTTTTTTTTTTTCAAATCTAAATAATAGATTTTTACCGTAGAATACCAATTATTATTATTATTATTATGTCGTCGAGGCATCAAGTATATATTATTATTTAAAATACTGAAGTCTAGTTTTTTTTTTCAAATCTAAATAATAGATTTTTACCGTAGAATTCCAATTATTATTATTATGTCTTGAAAAAAATACATTATTTATACTATTTTTACACACATAAAATAAATATGATTCACCTCATTAAATGCATAATATAATATACATTTTAAGTTTTTTTTTTTTTTAAACCTCTTATTTTAACGAAACTATTTATATTATACATCTCAAAACTCCTGTTGTGCAAACTTTAAAATATCAGGGATACAGCTGGGATGTCTCCTGTGTTATATTTCTCGATGTTTTCAACCGAGACGGTAACTGTCTTTGGCAAGAAGACGTTTATCGTCCCCCCGCTCGCCCCGTCAAACATACACACGCCACAGTCCTGCCGAATTTCGTCTCGACCGTCTTCATTGATCGCACAGGGTATGCATCATCCTTCCGCAATTCGCCGACGGAGAGATTCACGTTATTCACCTGACTTTTTAGAGCGCTTAAGAATGCCATAATAAACTGGGAACAGAAAAAATAAATGTTAGATAAAAAATAAATTGTTTAACCGCAAGCGCAACGTGAGGATAGATATATTTAATAAAAATTAAATTAACTCACTTTATTTTTAAATAACCGTCAATTTACAGACGAAGCGTTGATGATGATGATGACGGACGATGTGATGTCGCTGGTGGTGGTGGTGGCGGTGACGGTGGGCGTACGATGGGTATATGAATTCAGGGCTAGATAAAAACAAAAATATTTTTTATTAATATCAAATAAAAATTTAGTGTGGCAAGATCGCATATAAATATTAAATAAATAAAATAAACTCACTTTAATATAATATTATATATATATTATATAGTAGATCCCTGCAGAGATGGTTTGATAGGACTGTATGTTGGCGGTGACGATGAATTCGGGTGAGAACAAATTTAGAACTACAATTATAAAATAACATCTATTAATTTCGTACATAAAAGTTCTCCATTCAGAATTGAAAGATTCTTTCAAATCTAAAAACGCTATAGTCGTGTAATACGAGTGCATATATAATAATGATTATTAAATAAATAAAATAAACTCACTTAATAAGTTTAGCGATGTGTCAAGATTTCAATGTTCGAATGTCGGTAGAGATGAACTTGAGTGGACTGCTTCGGATAGGAGAGAAAATACGACTGATTTAATATTCACTGGCCAACGGTCAGGCGTCTAAAATTATTATCAATAGACGCCCCCACCATAATCCATTAGCGTGTACAATATCGTGCGGGTACAGGGATTGATAAGCGCATGTACGTGCATTACAGTCGAAAAGGGTCGTTCGCTTAGCGGATCCTGCGCGTCGTATAGCTAGCAGAATGTAATGCCCGAACCACATGTGACTGGCGATGGCGGGTCGATTTTTACCGTCAAATGAGATGATATTTTACATCCCACTTGTAGGGTTGTCCAGATGTGGCTAACGAATACGATTATTTGTGTGAATAACTCGATATTCGTAGACATTATATATTATGTATATGTATCTACTTGGAGACTTTAATAACTCGACGTATACAGAAATGATATTATTCTACAAATTATTTTTAAAAATCGTGTTATGGAATGCGAGGTCGTTTGTGTGACGCCGAGTAGCCGTTAAACCCCAGATGTGGAGTATATATACTACATAAAAACTGTAATAAAACTCTTTACACGATTATATAATATATAATTATTTTTTTAAATTATAACCAATACACTCGTGTAATACGACTGCGCATAATAATAATAATAATAATTATGATTACTAAACATAATTTCTCATAATATTTATTAACGATAAAAATAATTTTAAGAAATAATATATTAAGAGCTAAATAACTTGCTTATTACATCGCGCGATACAACATCGGATAACCCCCATACCGAGGTTATCATCCGAATCTTAATATGAAATTCCTCTATTTCAGCTTCATCTCGAGCTAATAATGCATATTCGAATTTAAGTTGAAGTAAAACTTCAGCCTGTGAATGTGCCATCACCACGTCTCTGACCTCCATTATTGACGACGATGCACTCAAATACGCCTACGCAGATATAATCGTTTTAAAATAATATGAGTGAAATATTTATGTTAGTACTTACAACATTTTCAGCTCTTAAAATCAGCCCGGTATCGCCTTGAATATCACAATCTACATATTCAATGTAATTAGACCCTCGGAACAGGAGCAGAGCTACAGTCTGTTCTAATTGCATGAGGTAAAAATGCCTCATGATTTCTTCCCAGAATTCTGTCACCAAAGTATTTCGATCGCACAGATCTATCTGCGAGTAGTAAGATAGATCGTACTCCATCAAATTTAACATATCCCATATGCGATCGTCTTCACTATTCAAAATAAATAAATTAATTAATAAACATATTTACGAAAACTTATTTTAATATGATAAATTTAATTACTGTATTTCATCGTCGGAATCGTTTTCAAGACCGCTTCCGACTTCTAAGCGTTCATTGGGGAAAGGATCACCGATGTCATCGTCATCTTCGTCATTTTCGTAATGGGAATTGCTAAATAACAATAAATAAAAAAATAATTAAAAACAGATATTTTTTCACGATAATATAATACTAAAAATTTTACCTTATTTTCGCATGATTGTTTAGGATGCACGTTAAAAACGAGAAAAACATTAAGTAATACCAAATACATTTTATTTAAATAAATAATACAATTATTTAGAAATAAATATATTAGAACATGCGTGAATATGTGTGTTAAACACTTAGAAATAAACTGTGTAAGCTCGAAAATGACACGTTGTTAATGATGAAAACGGGTGGTGCGCAGTCCCCGTAAGATCCTGAAACATTCTAAATCTCGAGTATCAGTTTTAAGGTTCAGTGGATGTTCTAGTGCACCGGTCAATTGTATATGTCGTCCATTCAGTGCTTGCAGGGTAATAATTACGGACACATACGTGCAAACCGAGTACCACGTAGCGGGGGGTTTATACAATATATGTATATGGAACTATGTAGATGAATAGTAGTGTCGTAGGATAATGTCGTGTCTCGTAATAGTATATATATTATATTGTAATGTGTAGAATACGATTCCTCTTAAGAGGACGCGACACCCGCATGTGTTGTCTGTATCGTACAAGTGCGTAGTATATCAAATTTTACGCTCGGCAGACCACGTTTATCTCCGTTAGTTTAAAATTTAGAATGAATTAAAATATAATAAAAGTCTATTAGATGCCCTAGATAGTAATTTTGTCTTAATTTTTATAATTGTTCAATTCACTCTAAATTTTAAACTAACCGGGATAAAAGTGATCTGCTGAGCGTAAAATTTGCTATTCTACACTCTACACACATGCGGGTGTGGCGTCCTCTTAAGAGGAATCGTATTCTACACATTACAATATAATATATATACTATTACGAGACACGACATTATCAGCAGCTCTAATACAACTATACTGCGGGCCCACAATTTTAGCTGAATTCTTATTATGCTCGACAACTAATATAATATGCGGAGTATATTATATTATATTATTTTAATATTATAATATGGTATAGTAATATTATATTACTTCTCTCTCTCTCTGCCTCTCCCCCTTTACGGTGCATAGGCAACATATAACGATTATGCGTAATGTATATGTTTTAATACATGTATGTATATGTTTTTACGCGTGTATGTATATGTTTTTACGTAATTATGTATATGGTTTTGAACATTTATGCATAATGTGTATGTTTTAATTACATATGTATGTATATGTTTTTGTACATGTATATACATGTTTTTACGTAATTATGTATATGGTTTTGAACATTTATGCATAATATGTATGTTTCTACATTATGAGGTGGGATCACTTAAAAATAAATTTAGTAAGAAACATAATAAAAATCGTGATAGATTACGCCAATGTTGGTGATAATATGACGTTAACCGCGAGGGTGGATACGCCAGATACTGCTATGGACTAGCGTCCCGCATTGTCTAGTTCACAGTCAACTAGAGGTACTAGCCGAACCAAGATAGGGTAGGGTGCAACCAACTTTGTAATTATAAGAGAGAAAGCATTTCGTGGAAATCATTAACGTTAGGGCAACACGAAATCATGCGGTTAGACGACCATAAAAGATCGTTGATAGGTGTGCACAGGATGTGGGGTTATGCATCAATACAAAAGTTACAAGAAACAATGTCATAATGTAATATTATAATGTATATTTTTACATAATAATAATGTTAATAGTAATATAAATTATTGAGGTCTGTAGCTGCATGGGATGCGCATTTAGCTCGTACGTGGGCGAGTGGCATTTCCGTCAATCTAGATAACTATACCACATCCGTGAGAACAGCGACAAGAGCAAGTAGACTATGGGGAGTAGAGGGAAGCACTATATAAGAGACCCCGAAACGGCCTGTATTCAGACGCGACTTGACCAGACTAGCCAGAGCACCTTCACGCCAGTCTGTTGTTTAATTTAATTTATTGGACTTAGAAAAATTCTTATAAACAATATTTTGAACTTAGAAAATATTCGAGTCAAACCGAATTCATTCTAATCATTCAGAATACTTAACTTACATTCAGCTTTCATGTTATAAATAAATATATGTTTTACCACAATAAATAAACAATTAATCTAATTAAGAAGAATTCTACGTTGTGTAATTAACTCAAGAGTCACCTTCCAAACATCATCCTTGACTACTGATACCTGTAGTAGGCGACGTGATCACTACATCTGGCGCAGTCGAGTACGGAACCCTAAGAAGAACATCAAAAAAAAAAAAATTCAAGAGGAGAAGAATCAGAATTTTCGAAAATTTTGAAAAATTCCACAACTTCGAGTCAAGAATTTCACAGAGGCAGTTCGACAGAATCACCGTTGGGGAACTGATCACTTTCCAACAACTCCGAGGGTCAAAAGAATCTACGTAGAGGTCAACAGTCGATAGCGCAGGAAAATCAGCTTCAGTCAAGATGAACCAAAATACGAAGACGACAGTATTGTGAGTTATAATTTTTGTGTAGTATTTAAGAAAATGTTTTTTTAAGCTTTGTAGGGTCGCGTCTCCTTTAGATTTTTTAGGATCTATCGTATAAAACACTTTTGGTGTGTGCACCTACACCACCATTAGAACATTAAATTCCTAAATATATTATTTTTATATATAAATATAAATTAAATGATAAACTCAGATAATATATATACGTTTAATGAATATTATTGATTAATAATATAATAAAATAAACAGGCACAAATAAAACCTAGGTAAAATAAAATAAAATAAAAAATAAAAAGATAACGTTATAACGAGAAATAATTTAATGAGAAATAAATGAGTATTGATAAATGAAAATAAGTGAATTGAGAATAATTGAGATTTTAAGTAAGGCAAGAAATAAGACCTTAGATTATAAAGTAATTGGGATATTGATAATTGTGATTTTTTGAGAAGGCAAGAGGTAAGACCTTATGATATATAGTAATTGAAATAAATAATAGTGATTTTTTTGGAAGGCAAGAGGTAAGACCTTATATGTTGATAATTGAGAATTAATTTGGAATTTTAGAAAAGGCGAGAAAATAACTCCTTAGTTTTATGAATAAATATTGAGAATAATTATGAGATTTTGTTGAAAAAGATATATATATAATGTGTGCGCGCACAGTTTATTGAGAATAGATATTGAATATATAGTAAAAAGGAAATTATAGAAAAATGATGAATAAATGATAAATGGTAAATGAATAATTGAAGTATAGAGAAAATATTTGAGAATAATAAGAAATATCGTACAATTTTGAAGTGAAAGAAAGTAATTTTAGAACCGGTTCGAATTAGATTTAAATAGCATATAATATTAGATATATAATAGTATATAACATTAGATATATATATATAATAGCATAAATACCCTCCACATTAAGTAAAAATAGTATAATAAATAAATTAAAGTAGTCTAGAATACGTTATAATAGTTTAAATAAATTTGAATTAGAATTATTAATTAAGATTTAATAAAATAATAATAAATAAGTTTATAAGTAGTTTTGCGATATATTAAGTTAATTATTTTATTTGGAGTAATTAACCAAAAGATAAACAATTATAACATAGAGGCGTAATATTTAATAGTAGTAATGATATAATTAATGCGTTAGTGTGAGTGCAGTTTATAGTAAAACTGATATAAAATTAATACATAATATAAAACAAAAACATCGCGGAACACGATTTTTTTTTTAAATATAATAAATGACGTGTTACAAATCGAATAAATAATAAAATTAATATTGAGTATAGAAATCGAAGTTGAGAATAAAGGTATTTAGAAAATAAAATATATAGTGGAATAAATAAATAAGAATAAATATTAGAAAGTTATTGAGGGAAGAATAAATGTTATTTTTATGAAATAAATAAAATTATTTTTCAAAGTTTAAATGAATAAAAAATATATTGATGAATAAAAATTCAGGGGAAATATACAAGATATTTTGACAGGAAGCATAATTAGTAACATCTGACGACGAAACTAGAGACGTAGGTGTTCAAGTAGACAACAACGAGGGGGCTGTAGTAGTCCAAACAAATACAAATATCGTTAAAACAGAACAAAAATTAATTAATTTAGATATACCAGAAGAGTATAAATATTCACAAGATTGTGATAGGGAAAAATATTTAAGAGCAGTTACAGATAAAGAATTTTTAAATTTAACTTTTAATTCCCCTACCATACCACCAGAGAAACGCATACGGCAATCAGCTCATGCGCGAAAACGACGAGTTTTGGTCTGCCGCCGTATGCGTTCTCTCGTGGTACGGAGTATAGAGGCAACAAAATATAGAGACACAGAAAAATGGGAGGATATAAAGTCAATTTTAAAGGGAACATTTGAACATAGAGCATCTGAGAGAACGTTAACAATAGGATTAAATTTCGCACGGATGAAAGACGGACGGACGGACGTAACCAGTTTCGCAGGACGAGTTGAGGAATTATTTTATAAATTATGTAAGGAAGGTTCGAAAGATATGACAGAAGAGGAAAGCAAAGTTTATAAAAAACAACTTAAAAATCAAGCATTAATAATTTTTGTAAACGGTTTACCAAAACATTTAAATTTAGCACTAAAAGCTAGGGATCCAAAAACGTTAGAAACTGCTATGCAATTCGCAAAAGATGAGGAAATGGAACATAATGCTAACTTACAAATAGAAAAATTACAAAAAGATTTAGAAAAACAAAATTTAAACGGAAATAGTAATTCATCAGGAAATAATTTCAAACAAAATAATAATAGTCAACATTTTAATCGCGGTAACAATAACTATGGTGGTCAGAATAACGGATATAACAATAATAATGATAATAATTTCAGACGTAGTAACGGTTATAATAATTTTAATCGAAGTTTTAATCGTGGCGGATATAACGGGTATGGACGACAAAATTTTGCTAATAATAATAATCAGCGTTATAATAATCAGAATATCACAACTAATAATAATAATAATAATAATGCGTTTAAATTGTGGAAAGAATGGTCATTTAGCAAGAGATTGTAGATTACCAAGGCAAAACAACGATAGACAGTTCGGTACCAATAATAGGCAACAAAATGCAAATAATAATACGCGTACAATTAATAATAATAATGGACAACTACATCGTAGCTATAGCAATAAAGTGGGGCATGAAATTGTAAACTGTTATATCAAATTACGTAACGAAAGGAATAATTCTAATGTTTCAAAAAACTCGATGGTGCCAACTCAGGGCGTCAGGTTGGTGCAGGAGATAATAGACGCAGAATCGCCATTAAACAATGTTTACATGTAACAACCGTAATATATAATAATCACGTAACAATAGAATCACCTAATTTTAGTGCAAAAACAATTAAGTTATTATTAGACACAGGTAGCGATTTAAATATTGTTAAAATAAATAAATTAATAAGCAAAACGGTAATAGACGAAAATCAGAAAATATATTTAAAAGGGATAAATGAAAAAATAGTACCGACTATAGGAAAAACAAAAATAAAATTAATAATTGATAAAAAAGAATTTATAACAGAATTTCAAGTAGTGAATAAGCAATTTCCGGTTGAAGGCGATGGCATTTTAGGACATATATTTTTAGTGGATAATAATGCAGTTAAAGATATTGCAAATAATATTTTAACAATAAAAGATAATAATGAAATAAATGATGATAAAATATGTTTTAGTTTAGAACCTAGAACTGAAACAATAGTATCGATTAACACTGTAGATAAAAATATGAATAATAAAAATATTTTAATAAATAAGCAACAGTTATCAGCAGATGTATATTGTGCTAATATATATAATACAGTTAGGGACGGGAAAATTATAATAAGTGTGTTAAATATATCGGAGGCGAAACAGAATATAAAAGTAGGTCAAGTTAATAGAATATCATACGAATACGACATTGGCACTGACATTAATGAAATAAATAATATACAAAATAATAATGAACGCGTAAATAAAATAAGGAATTTGATTAGGAGCGATCATTTAAATTCGGAAGAACGCGAATCGATAATAAAAATTTGTGAACAATATGCCGACATATTTCATTTAGAAAATGATTATTTAACAATAACAACAGCAGCGGAACACGTAATTAAAATACCTAAAGACACTCCACCTATTCACAAACGACCGTATCGTATCCCCTTTTCACAACAAAAAATAATTCAAGAACAAAGAGAACAAATGGAACGGGATAATATTATAGAAAAATCTATGAGTCATTTTAATGCACCACTACTATTATTAGTAAAGAAAAAATCTGATGCGTCAGGAAAAGAAAAATTTAGAATAGTTATAGATTTTAGAGCACTCAATGATGTAACTATAAATGAATTTCACCCTTTACCAAATATTACGGAAATATTAGATCAATTAGGACAGTGCCAACTCTTTTCCATAGTTGATTTAAAGAGTGGGTACCACCAAATTTCGTTATCTAAAGATTCTAGGGAACTTACAGCTTTTTCGACAAGTCAAGGACACTATCATTATAAACGTATGAGTATGGGACTCGCGTCCGCACCAAGTACATTTGCTAAGGCTATGGCTAATGTAATAGCAGGTTTAATAGGTATAAAATGTCTCGTATATTTAGATGATATAATTATATATGGAAAAAATTTGAATGATCACAATAAAAAATTAATCGATGTATTCGAACGATTACTTATTCATAATTTAAAAATAGAACCAGATAAATGCGAATTTCTTAAAAAGGAATGTTTATTTTTAGGTCATATAATTTCAGAACATGGAATTAAACCAGATCCAAATAAAATTACTTCAGTTATGAATTTTCCGACACTGAAAAATGTTAAACAAATTAAAAGTTTTTTAGGACTTAGCGGTTACTACCGAAAATTTATAAATAATTATAGTTCTATAGCTAATCCAATGACAAATCTTTTAAAGAAGGACGTAAAATTTAATTGGGATGATAAATGCCAACAAGCTTTTGATAAATTAAAAACAATACTTTGTTCAGAACCAATTTTGCAATACCCAGATTTTACAACAGAATTCATACTTACAACCGATGCTAGTGGTAAAGCACTAGGGGCAATTTTATCACAAGGCAAAATAGAGAGTGACTTACCAATTTCTTATGCATCACGAACATTAAACAAATCGGAATTAAATTATTCAACGACAGAGCTAGAATGTTTAGCAATAATATTCGGAGTAAAACAATTTAGACCTTATCTATATGGCAGAAAATTTATAATATTTACTGATCATAGACCATTATCATTGTTATTTAATTTAAAAGATCCATTATCCAAATTAGCGAGATGGCGTATTGAACTTGGACAATATAATTATGAAATTAGATATAAACCGGGAGTACAAAATTCGAACGTAGACGCATTAAGCAGAATGTATAATATTAACGAAATTAAAGAAGAAAGTTACGCAACATTTTTAGAAAAATTCGGAACAATAATGATAACAAATAAAAACGTAAAAGAAGTACACGGTGAATTATTAGAATCGCCAAGCAAGTATCATATAGTATCAGAGATAGAAAAATATTATAATTTTATATCAGGAATTAATTACGAACTAAAGAAAAAATTTGGGAAGGATAAAATATTAAAAGCAAATATAGACTTAGGCGATGTCGTAAAGTTTAAATATGAAGATAGGTATATAATATTTTTAATAACAAAAACTAAAGAAAAACAATTAACAACATATGAAAATATGCATTTAGCATTGTTAAATTTAAAATATTTTTGTGAGAAACATAATTTAAGTAAACTAGCTATGAACCAACTAGGACGGAAAGATGGATTAGAATTGGCTAAAATGAGATCGATGATTCGATATGTATTTCGTAATACAAATATAAAATAATGATTTGTTCTAAATTAGAATATACTAGAGAAGAAAAATTTATAATTTTTAAACAATTCCATGATTCTAAATTAGGGGGGCATGGTACACAGAACATTAAAAAAGATAAAAAGACAATTTAATTGGCCAAATTTAAAGGAAGAAGTAAAAGAATATATAAAAAATTGTCCTTCGTGTCAAACGAACAAAAATACAAATAAACACCATAGGAGTCCGATGGTCATTACTACGACAAGTACTAAACCATTTGAAAAAATATTTTTAGATATTGTAGGACCTTTATTAACCACTGAAACAGGAAATACGTATATTTTAACAATGATGGACGATTTATCGAAATATTCGTTAGCAATACCTTTTGAAAATCATACAGCAAATAATGTAGCGAGAGCTTTCATAGAAGGATTTGTTTGTGTCCACGGTCTTCCAGAGACAATTTTGACAGATCAGGGTACAGATTTTCTTAGTAAAATTTTCGCGGAAGTATGCAAATTATTAAAAATAAATTAAATAAATTCGAGTCCTTACCATCCACAAACAAACGGTAGTTTAGAACGATCACATAGAACACTAGCCGAATATCTAAGACATTACGTAGATAAAGATTTAAAAAACTGGGATAAATTATTAAGATACGCATTGTTTGTATATAACACAACGGAACACACGGCGACAAATTATCAGCCATATGCGTTAGTATACGGGAGAGAAATCGATATACCAGTTAAATTAAAGTGTAATCCGGAACCTAGATATAATTATGACGGCTATATTTACAATTTAAAATACAAAATGCAATTGTTACATCAAGTTGCTAGGGAAAGATTAATTAATAGGAAAATAAAATCGAAAAAACAATACGATAAAAAAGAGCATAACGAAAATTATAACGTAAAAGATTTAGTATTGCTTAAAGATAATACACAAAAAAATAAATTAAGTCCTTTATGGGAGGGACCATATGAAGTTTTAGACGTGTTAGACACGGAAAATATAATTATTTCACGAAACAGGAAACAAGTGACGGTACACAAAAATGATTTAAAAAAATATTACGATAATAATGATACTACATAATAGGTATAAATGCGTAGATAGAAACAGATATAGGTACGCGATGCAACAATTGATGGAAATACCAGAAATTGAAGTAACGAAAATTTAATATAAAATAATAATATATTTATAACATTAAATAAGAGTTAGAATAAGTAAAATATAAAATATAATAAAAACATATGATAATAATAAAATGATAATTATGGTATAAATAATTCCGATTAAATTAGATACATTAGAAATTAAGAATGTAGATAGAATATTTAAGTAAATTTTTTTTTTTAACGAAATTTAATAACATTGTAGGCAAGATATAATAAAGACAATTGTGGTGTATGACACCCAGACAACGAGTGAGGTGATCAGATTTGACATCAATTCATGGGAAGCACCAGAATATGGGTTAAAGCTAATCGAGCGAGCCGAAGGTCGACTTGTCACGGTGGCAATGACGAAAAAAGGGAAATTAGTAAGAGAGATGGAGATATACAGGTATGAAGACCAAGAACCTTTTAGGAGGCGAACACCATATACAATGGAAAATGCTCACAACGAAATATGTTGGGAACAACATGAGTCGGAAAATTCGCGTATGTGGGAATATTGTAGGTGCATTTTGGAGGAGATTAGGGTAAAAAACCTAAAAATTAGAATTGTATCAGAAACACCTATGACATACGACATCAGGGAAGCACCTTTATCAATTAGAAATATTGAAAAACCAGTGGGGGTGGCAACTATAATTTATAGAGAGATCATAACACCAAGGTTGTCAGGGAATGAGACAACAGACGAATTAAAACAATATGTAAAATTAGCAATTAGGGTAGAGAGAGAATTTGCTAAAAATAATAATAATATTAGAATAAGTGAATGGAATAAATTCCACTTGGAATGTTTCTTTAGAATTAGAAATAGACATGATAGTATTAGGCGCAATAGGAATAGAAATAACTAAAATATATATAGGAAATTAAAATAGTAAAAATAATTATAAAGTATAATAATCTAAACGTGTAATAGTCATTAAATTAGAGGTAAATAATAGAATAATAAAAAGTGAAAAATGATTGTATGTAAGAAACGTGATTAACTGATTGCATATCTGTGTCAACAGAGAAAAGAAAAAGAAGCCGGTGGGTGTTGCGACTATATTCTATTGGAACGAGCAACCACCGACACTAAAAGGAGATGAAACGATAGAGCAATTAGTTATTTACGAAAAAGTGGCGAATTCAGCGCTTAAAAGTTTCAATGAGACTAGAGATGGGACATGGATTTGGCCAAACGATGATAAAATGTTAAATAATAGTATGAGAAATAATACCTGAGTAAAAATAATAATAATAAATTTAGAATCATAAAACCAAAATATAGATAAGTTAGAAAATAATTAGCATATAAGCCATTATATTATAAAACATAATTATTAAAAGAAAAAAAAAGAAAAATAACTTATATAGAGAAACTTTATTGTAACAGAAAAAGGTCACACAAGTTAGTGATAATGGACTTTGAGTTTTCAATGGTGAATAGGACGAGTATGTATGGTGTTGATATCAGGAGCAATATCAAACAGTTTGGACAAGTGTAAGGTACGAAAACTTGAAGGGAGAGGTCTTGCCACTTCATGACGAGATACGACCAATGAAAAATCATGAACTACTGTTGGCCAAGAAGGAGATAAAAAGAATATTTAAATGCAAAGAAGTTCTGCAAAAAGCTTGCCTAGAACAACTAGACAAAAGTTTAAGAAAAGCTCTAAACAACCTAAGTCCATCATTTATTGAAAATTATATCACGAAAGGAGACACAATTAATGTAGTAGTATTTTGGAACGGAAATTCAGATTTAAACGTCTCAAAAAGATTAGACATAAATAGATTCCCAGTATTAAACATAACGTGTTATGACACTAAATTCGATGGCACTTTTACCATACTGTTAGAAAATTTAAATACAAAAAGGACAACCTTCGAGTACGAAATAGGTACATTCAAAAAAACAGGAAGACTATTGAATTTAGAGGAAACACACGGGATGGTTTGTAATAAGAAACATAGATTAACGTATGCTCACGATCCGAGAACTGATGTAAAATTGACAAAATGTATTTTTGATTTTATGGTAAGGAAAGTGAAATACGATAATCTAATAAGACATTTTAAAAAAAAAAATACGTAGGAATTCAATGTAAAGTAAATACACAAAAAAAAAATACTACTACAAAAGTAATAAATATTAATAGGTATAAAGTTTAATTTAGATTAATTTTAAAAATGAATATATATATATATATAAAAAAAATTTAAATTTTTAATAAGTATAATTAATTTAGTAAAATCATTAAATATAATAAGTAGGATATAAAGGGGGGTTCTGGACCCTCGTCCTCGTCTTTGCTCGTCTTTGGCTCGTCCTATTGTCATGCTCGTCTTATGCTCATGCTCGTCTTATGCACGTCCTATTGTCATGCCACCGCCCCACACCTCGTCCGCCGCCCGTGCACGTTCACGGCATATTTGCTCACCCCGCCCTCCCTTCGTCCACCTACCAAAGCAACCTCGCATAGATCGTCCGGTCATTACCGTACATGCACCATATTACCGTACATGCACCATATTACCGTACATGCAACATATTTCCGTACATGCAACATATTACCGTACATACATCATATTATCGTACATGCACCATATTACCGTACATGCACCATATTTCCGTGCACGCACAACATAATTGTAAACGATGTAATAACTGCTTAACAGAATTAAGAATAATATACTTGTACAATCTTCAGGAATATGCATGCAACGACGTGTGTGATCCTGCAATCTCTATCTATTTTTAATCTGACAATAACATTCTTCATCAAAGGTTAACAATGTATACCCAACCCTTTGTATACTCAAACCTTAAATGTTGTTAGCCTTCACATTCTTTAGCGAAACATGTGTATCGATAAACCCTATCTTTTGTTAATGTAACAATAACATTCCTCAACAAGAGTTGAGTCTGCTCATGTATAGGAAAACCTTGTAGGTTCACATAAATTTAGATCGCCCATCACGTTGTACGGCATGTGTTGTTATTTAACTATAACAATAACATTCCTCCACAAATATTGAGTTAGCACATGTTTAACATTCCTCAACAAGGGTTGAGACTGCTCATGTATAGAAAACCTTGCAGCTTCACATAAATTTAGACCACCCATCACGTTATACGGCAGGTGTTGTTATTCAATTTCTCGTTTATTGTCGTTGAGGAATTTATCCCTACCTAACAATGATTCCCCCACTTAATAATCTCTCAAATCGTTAGACTCTTGGGTCTTGCAAGAGATGGCATGCAATCAGTCTGTCATCAGCCTTATAGTAATCTTCATTTCTCGTCAGTGTTTTTTTCCAAGTCCTTAAAATTTTTCTTCATTTATTATTTCAAAATCAAGTGAATTTTTTAAAACATGGCTGGTTCAATCGAAGATAACGTTGCGTTATATAAGATGAAGACATTTATCTACGTACCTCCATCACCTCCTGTCGTTCTCATTGATTCAACAAGCTACACCCTCGACTTTGGCACCCGTAAGTTTATTCATATCGGTATTGACCCTTCATCAAATTTCAAAACTGTACTTCATATATTGACTTCTTCGCGATACGTATATATTACTTCGGATTTTATGAAAAAAATATTCTCGTTTATGGGGCATATATTGTCTTTTATACTAGACTCTCCGCTGACATATAAACGAATCATATTCCTAGAGAGCGATTCGTATAAATTATCGAGTATGGTATATAATAAAGAAAATGTATTAGTAATCGAATCTAAGACTGAAGACGGGTGTAGAGTACTATTGAATAGAGGAGATCTGATACAGCTCCAGAAATTAGAGTGGAGTATTTATTCAAGCATTCAAGAAAAAGATATAAACATTAAACCCAAAATTCTCAATCAAATGAATCAATATTCTGAGTATATTTTGCTCGAGAAAATTCCTCAAGTGGATTCTCCGCCCGAAAATGCACATGAAATGTACATTTTCATTAATAACGTTGAAGACATGCAGTCCAGTCGAAATCACTTCATCAGTCAAATCAAATTATGTGCACCCACACAACTAGCAGAACTTTGTATGGCTCGTTTGAAGACACAAAACTCACCAGAGGTAATCCAGAAATATATTATTACTTGTTACATAAAATATTTAATACTTTTATTTTTTATTTTAGTCATATGACAAGAATTTTAATAGCCTCTCAGTAATGTCACCAAGCTATTCTCCTGTAAACGCGGCTGTCATTGAATTGAATGACGATTCATCTGCACGTGATGGATTTGATCATTCAGGGAATGATACTTTAGCCAAGGTAATTTATAAAATTTTTTTTTTATAAAAAAAACAATATTTATTTTATTTATTTTATACAGGAGTTTGATCAAATAGACGCCCCACTGTTATCTGCAGACGAGATTCTTAGTCCACAGTCGGTGGACGAAAATGACGGACCAGATTTTTACAATCGATCCTGGCCACTTTCACCATCTATGTTAAGAACCCCACTATCGTCTCAATCATCTCTCGTTGAACATCCAGCGCCATTTCACAAACGCTCACGATCAAAATTCACTCGTCACTCAGCTCCATCACAAAACGTAATACGGAAGCTTTTTTAATATTTTTTGTTGGGAATTAAATAATTTATGTAAAATAAAAAAAATGATATATATTAAAAAAGTATTTTTATTTATTAATATTAAGGTTTACAATAAATATTTGCAAGGTTCTTACTTCTCCATTATATTAATATTAAGGTTTACAATAAATATTTACAATGTTCTTACTTCTCCATTAAATGGATTATAAGTTATTATTTGATCGTGTAATATTAAGCAATATGCTGAAGTGGAAGCAGGAAACGCTTCGTCAGCTTCTAGTTCAATTCTGAGGTCAACAGTCGACATTTTCACATTGTCGTTTTGTCTGCTCATATCAATCACTATAATTGGCGAGTTATTTTTGAAATCTGATCGGTTCAATAGAGGAGTCACATCGTCATGGCCGTAGTAAGACTTTTGGAACTCAGCATACGCGCGGTATAATGTCGACATCTTATTCTTGGTGAAGTCGCTTTGAAAATCTTCATAAGGGTATACTTCAGAGTTTAAATAAACCTTTACGTTTTTAATTTTACAATGGTCGAAATATGACATCGCTTTACTCGAACTATTTTTCCTATCGGTTTGAAAACCGATTATAACATATCTAGGTCTTTCTAATTTATTGGAAGTCTTTACTTTCCACGAATGCGAAGTGTTTTGAGGTAAAAACGGATATTCACACAGTTCCCACGATCGAAACGCGCATGTAAGCGGTTTCTGATTATTGATTACTTTCAACAATCGAATTTTTTCTCTATCACTCACTTTCACTATAGGCATTCTCCATAATATTTTCGTTATGTTTATTTTAACGTCTTTTAGTTTAGGCGCGTCTGCAACAACTTCATTATTTTTATACTGTTTTATAGCATTGATATCGATCGAGACTCTATTTAATATAAGTTGCTGGTTACAGTTTATTAAAATACGTTTATAATCTTCGCAAAAACCAAACAAATCTTTGAGATTAATACATCCGTTAAAATTGTTGCTATCAATAAAATCTTTATTAGCATTTTTAATATCACTGTCCCAAGCAGAATTGTGATGTGAAGTAATATTTGTTTTATTGTACGAACAATATCCTTTTAATGTGGTCGATATACCTGGATTAACGAGTTTCTGAATTTGATTACCGTTTATTTCATATTTCATTTCGGAGAAAAGAAACGACAGTCCATTGTTTATAAATCTAATCTCGTCAGTTATTTCTGCCGGTTTGGTTATTGATCCCTCGATGTAAATATAACTCTCACACGGTAAAGTATAAGACTCAGTGTTATGTAAAGCAATACGCACCTCATCGTTATTGGAAAGAGCGGATGTCGAATAAGGTAAAAAAGAATGATAGTCAATTTGAGTTATTCTACAATCATCCACGTAACCAGCAGTGACATTTAAATAAGTATCATCCATATTAAATAGCCTTTAGCGAGCGTAGAAAAGCCAAATTGTCAGCTGTTAGACCAACTTGTTTTCGTTTCTTTTTTGTTTTTTTCTTTAGAGATGATACCTTGTTAGTGATATTAACACGACTAACGGGTTTTACATATGCAGCCGTATTTATATTATAAAATTGCAGACCCATTTCACAAGTCTTGAATTAATAGTCGTATTGATACAGGCTCACCTCGTAGATCGACCAATTCGTCGTACTGATTTTTTAAAATTATACTTGCGTGTGTTATTGATGAAGTATTAAGGGGGTAAAATACCAAATGTGGTGGTATCTCGATTATTTTATAACCAGGAGGAACATTTGGATAAAACTCGTGTATTGTATGGCACTGCTTCCCGTTATTGAATGAGCCCATAACTAAGTTTGATCCGATATATATGTATACAGTTTGTTCTGCTGATATTGACCAACGTATCTGATACATGATTAATATTAGCTTGGTATTTACCATTTTTGAACCCCAACAACTGACCTATACTATTAGTCATAGAAAGATCTACAGTTTCACTACAATACATTGAACATTTTAATGTATTATTATCTGCTCTCAACTCGAATAAAGTATCAGTATTATGTAATGCTCGTTTTATTGCCGTTTCGATTTCCGTCAACTCATAAGAGCCTGTAGGTATTACATAGCTATCACTATTATTATTATTACCATTATATATGAAACCAATTCGATTACACTTTTCGTTTACATTTGGAATAGAATTATTCGTTTGAAAACCCAACAGTCCGATTTTCGCATTTTTTCCGACTTCTATCGGTGGGAAAAAGTCACATGACAATTCGCTAGAGTTACCGGTTAACGTTATAGTATACATGATAAAAATTTTAAACACAAGTGTCCGCAGTTTGTTGTATTATATTTTTGATATCTGTCGTAATTATATTCGATATCACATCCGTTGAAATATTTCTCCAATTCTAGTGGAGGTGACAAGTTACCAAAACTGTCATAATATTTAACTTGTTTTCCGATTTTCTTATACGCTACCCAATGAGTACCTGTTCCGTTTTCTATGTCTAAATTAACTACAGCAGACTCTTGATTTTTTGGCCGTAGAGGCAACTTGTCTCTAGAAAATACACCAATGAAATGAGGTATTTTCAACATATCTGCGTATTTTATAATCTCGTAATCGAACAACGCTCTGTCGGGTAACGTGGAAATTAGTTTTTTGACTTCGATTTTTTTTTTTTAACTGATCCGCCCTTGTACGGTGCTAGGTATAAACCTTTACCTTTTACAATTTTATAAGAACTCCCCTTGTGAGGAGTAAGATATAATCCTTTACCTAAATGAATAGGAGTGTTTTTACCAGAATTTAATTCATTCACGACTTTAACTATATTACCAACACCACCGGTAAGCGCCCCCAATGCCGATAAACCAGCGAAAATAGGTATTAAAGGTAAAACTCCACCCTTTTTCGGTATGGGTATAATTCTTGGAGTTTTAGTATTTTTATTTTTCAATTTTTTCGATTTTTTCGCAGCTGTCAGACAAGTTTTTACTAATTTAGTTATATTTTTCTCGTTCACTTTATTCTTGATTGCTTTTTTAGCTGCCGAAACCATTTTTTTAAAACCACATCCAGCCCCAAGCTTACGCTTTGCCTTCATAGCTGTAGTAACTAACCAAGACGCAGCTTTTTCCTTAATGCCGGTGTTTTTGGACTTGAACACTTCCCAAGCTTGATTTTCTAAAACTTCATCCGCTCTATGTCTATCAGTGAGCGAATTACTTTCGTCGTATGCAATATCGTGAGCTCTGGCCAACTCGTCAAGGCGGTTTATTCCGCGTTCTCCACGTGCTAATCTTTCTTTTAATTTGGTTCCAGGACCGGCAAATCTAGAAACATATATTTATTTAATTTTTAATTATTATTAATAATAATATTTTTGTAGTGACTTACCTATAACCGGGTAAATGTAATTCCACGGGTAGATGATTTATAACAGAGTTAATAAGTCCAGATCCCTTACTGTTGTTTCGCTTACGAACGCGAGAAATCGTGTGACGCTTTCAATGACAGAACATCCGTATTTATAGTTAAAAATTTTAAAAATGCGCTTTATCGAGCAAGAGAAAAAACTCCGAATTTATAACATTGATACCCCCGACACAATTCAGCTGCGACATGGTGAGCTTTTCCCAAATACGATACGATCGTTAGTCTTGGGTAGTTCGGGTTGTGGTAAAACAAATTTAATCTATTTTTTACTTGTTGATGAAAACGGACTGCGTTTTGAAAATGTTTATATATACTCTAAAACTTTATAACAACCTAAATATAAATTATTAAAACGGATTATTGATGAGATCGATGGTGTCAACATTTTTACTTTTTTTGAGACTGATAAAGTTATTCCACCCGAGAAAGTTTTACCAAATTCTATTTTTATCATGGATGATGTTATCGGAGAACATCAGCACGTAATAAGGGAGTATTTTTCTCGAGGTCGTCACAATAAAATAGATATATTTTATTTAGCCCAGAGTTATTCAAAAGTACCTAAACAGTTGATACGTGATAATGCAAATTTAATAGTATTATTCAAACAAGATGAAACCAATTTAAAACATGTATACAACGAACACTGTTCGGGTGATATGTCCTATATTCAGTTTAAACATTTTTGTGTTACGTGTTGGAACCGTGAAAGGTTTGCATTTGTTGTTATTTGTAAAGACAGTGATCGCGATAACGGACGTTATCGTTATGGTTTTGATACATATGTGGTTATATAAGACTATGCAAAAAATATATATTAACATTTAAAACGTAGTCATGGCGGAAGCAACTTCTGTTTTAGATGAGCTTGTCAAAGCTAAAGAAAGCAAAAAGACGGGTAATAAATATTCTAATATTATTAGTAAATTATTTCCTTCGGGTGGTGAACTGTTTATGAAATCACGAAAAAATAACTTAGTGTACTGGGACGATCCGCGAATGAACTAGTCGTTAGATTACGTCTACTTATCGCGTCCAAATCAGCTGGTAATACAAGTGTTTCAAACGAAATAATTTCGATTTTCGAAGAGCTGCGTGAGGCTGGGTTAATTAAACGGATTCCAAATGTCTAAACGTGAAATCGCTTTAGAACTTCACAAGCCAGCGAGGAAAAATTTCGAAAGACGTAGAGTTAACGTGTATGGAAAAAATGATTTATGGCAAGCTGACTTGGTTGAAATGATTCCATATTCCAATAAAAACAAAAATAACAAGTACATTTTGACCGTAATTGACTGTTTCACGAAACGAGCCTGGGCATTACCATTAAAGTCTAAAACAGGAAAAGAAGTAACTGGCGCAATGTCTAAAATATTACTTGAAGGCTCACCAAAACTTTTACAACTCGATAACGGAAAAGAATTTTATAACACCACTTTCGACGCATTAATGACCAAGTATAACATACACAAATATTCGACATTCAGTATTTTAAAAGCTTGTATTGTAGAAAGGTTTAATCGAACTTTAAAGGAAAAAATGTATAGAGAGTTCACCGCACGTGGTTCTCAGGATTGGATTTCTATTTTACCGAAGCTGCTTGAAGAATATAATAATTCACGACATAGAACTATAGGAATGTCACCAATGCAGGCAGATGCTAACCCTGAGTCGGTGAAAATAAAACATCGTAAAATAAAATATAATGCAAAAAATAAATTCAAAGTCGGAGATAACGTTCGGATCAGTACACAAAAAGGCGTGTTTACAAAAGGCTATCTTCCAAACTGGTCTACTGAAATATTTGAGATTATTAAAATAAATAAAACATTACCAGTTACATATCAGTTACAAGATTATATGGGTAAACCTATTGCAGGTTGTTTTTACTCTCAAGAAATATTCAAAACTAATTTCCCTAATGAATATTTGATCGAAAAAATTATAAGAAGGAAGGGGAATCGTGTGTTTGTCAAGTGGCTAGGATTTGAAAATACTCATAATAGTTGGATAAATACACGTGATGTTAAAATATAGCGTCAGTCGTTTTATAACTATGAACGTGTTTGGTAGTTCTCAAGCTGGTGATACTAAGAGAATTCTATCAGATATTCAGTCAAGTAATAAATCAATTCTAAATGGTGTGGAACTCCAACAGAAAGAAATTAATAATTTGAAAAAACATTTCGTTAATCTACAAGAGAAGACACAATTGTTGGAAAATAATATACAAATAAACAATAAGTCTTTATTAAATTGTGAAAATCGTATGTCGAAGCTATTTAATGACTGTGCTGAAACTAGTACAGCAATAGGTATTCAGGGACATGACTTGTTCCAATTAAAAGATGAAATAAATCGCATAACCGGAATATTTGATGAAAACTCATTACCGAATCATGCGGCATATATTTCAGAATTAAATTCACGTTTGGCAATAGTTGAAGGCAGTTATGAAAAGAAAAACTAAATAAATACAATAATTGGTTAAATATATGAGATATAATTTCAATCGAGCTGTCAACCACATCGTGACTGGTATACGGTATACCTCTGTAAATTATTAATATTTAATGAGTTCATGAAAACAAGTCATAATGTCTTCAGCCATCTTAGACATGCAATGTGTTCTTGGAGCAAACAATAAATATTTTATTAAAGAAATGTCTGTAGTCGATACAGAAACATGGGCAACTCAACACTGGATTTTTAAAAACTCGAAATCTATGCAGGACAACAAGAGTCGAAAAACAAACAAGTGGTTGGAGCATAACTATCATAAACTAACTATAGAATATGGTGATATCGAGTATGAAGAACTAAGTAGAATATTGAATTCTTTAAAGTTCACCTGCATTTACGTCAAAGGCGAGCAGAAAAAACAACTTCTTATAGAATTTATACCTCACATCGCACTCATCAATATCGAAGACCTTGGATGTCCACGTCTAGACCAAATATGTGACGATGAAACTCTTCCCTGCTGTATTTTTCATATGGAATTTAATCCAAAACAATGTACATCCCATAAAGTATTTGCAATAAAGAAATGGCTTATAAATAATTCATAAATATATAATTGTATACATTTTTGTTTAATAAACATAATATAATTATATTTTACATTGTTTTTTTTTATTTATATGCTAACATATAAACATACATTTATATATATGTTAGCATTTACAAGGATTTAATTAAATATATATAATAATAATAATATGGTTCTCCATCTATCTGAAACAGAAAAAACATGTTAAGTATATTAAGAATATTATAATATTTACATTTTTTAAAGAAAAAAAATTATATAAAAAGTAAATTATAAAATATATCCTATCTTAAATATATAATAATTAGATTAAGACACAATACAATATATTTTAAGAAATATTTTTACAAAGCTTTTACTTGATATTTACAAAGTATTAAATATTCATAAGATTTTTATTTACAGGTTATTTAATTAGATAGAACTAAAAAAAAAATAATTCAATATACAGAGCAAATATACCACAAAATAAAATAAAATATACAAAGTATTTATAATACATAAATAATATATTCAATTATCATATTAAAACTTAATATACACTATCCTCCATCATTGCTGACATCTCTGATTCCACTCGCTCAAGTTCACGCTCTAGTTCTTCAGCTTCCCTATTTAATTTTTAAAATAATATAAGAAAAAATAAAGTAAATTATATATTTATTGGTTTTTACTCACTCTAAACGATAATGGCCATGTGCTAAGGTGTGTATTTTATCTTCTTGAATGACCCTCTTATCATCATAACTATTATATGTTAATTTTTGAGTCTTAAGAGTCCTCAACTGGTGGTTGAAAGGCCGTATAGAAATATTTTCTCTATACACGTTTAAACCGGCTTCACCAAAAAGACATTTCCTATGGTCTTCGAATGACATGTGGTTATCAACGACATGTGTTCTTATACCTTTGGCCCTAATCTCCTCTTTTGGACTATTCCCCCCGGCCCCCATAATTTTAAAAGCGTACGATTTGGCACGGAGTGCGCAAAACTCCGTCATTATATCGCCCTTCGTCTCATCCGAAAAGAAGCCTGGTACCTTGCTACGGTCGGGAATATAACAAGGGTGGTTCTGTGGAAGATTCGAAGTATCCATCCTGTCAAGTAAGATGGGGTTGTTAATTAAGTCCTCATAAAAATCTTCAGTGTATATATGATAGACCAGTGAGTCTGAAAAAAAAAAATGTAGTGCTTAACATAAAACATATAAAATATTTATTTACCTGTATCAGTGTACATAAGATGGATTTTTTCCGCATAATGTTTCTGCATCACATTGTAATGATAATCATACATTAATGATTTGGATATATCAAGTACAGCAAAACCTAATAGTCAACATAAGTCAATTTCAGGATAAAAAATATATATATATATATACCTATATATATCGGTTTACAAAAATCTATGATTTTATTTTCCAACGTGACGGCTGAAAGATTCTCGTTGTATGTAGTACAATGCTTGAAAGTAGATTTATTAATAAGTTTTTGAAGACGTCTATCACTTGCTACTATCTCCATTTTCAACCTTTTTCTCATCGATTCTAACGTCTTTCCTACAAAATAATAAATACTATACAATTTTCAATTTACAAAAAAAAGTTTAAAAGTAACAAACCAAATACTGCATTATTCATTAATTTATAAAATTCTTTTTCAAAGTCATTTCTCGCTTCCTTTCTCATTTTGGTATTTAGTGAAATATAATCAGCTAACCACCCCGACTGTTTAAATTGAACTACTCTATGCACCTATAATAATAATAATAATAAAGACAAAAATATATTCAAGCTTATAAAAAATACAATATTTTTTACTTTTTCAACTATTAATCCATTTTTTATGCACTGCTGGAGGTTCCTGTAATGAATTATATAATTTTTTTTGGGCTCTAGTGTAGCCATCAGTTTTTGGGCTCTCGAAACTGCAGGAATAGTGTTTTGCGGAAGAAATGGAAGATCATTGTGCCGATCGTGCAATTCTTTTGGATAAGCTACATCCACCTCATAAATCCGACCTATAGGCGAGTTGTCATTCAAATCGTTCAATCCATCAAGTGAGGCTTTAACCCACTCAAATCCTCCACTGGGCATGTACTCACTCATTGAATAACCATACAAATTATTACCTAAGAATATTTAATAAGATAAGTTTATTAGTCTATTATTTAAAAATATTAATACTTTTTTTCTTACAATCTTGATAAACCAACCACGATTTTTCTTTCTCTGCATCATATTCGGGAGCCTTCTCATTATTTGCTTTTGCATACCGCATGCTTGCCTGCACCAGTCCACCGCGAATACCTATTTAATTCAAAAAAAATTATATATCAAAATTTTTAAACTTTTAAACTTTTAAACTTTTAAACTTTTTTTAAAACCTTTTTCAATCATTAAGACCATCTCATAATCCGACAGAAGGTCCAATTTGATCTCAGTTTTTTTCAACATGCAATCAAAAGACATTCCAGGGGCTGTGTAATAAAATGCCGGGTCGATTGAATACGCTTTCATGCACACATCTCGAAAGTTTTCAAAGACGTCAGATAGTAGCAGCACATCGATTTTTAAGTATAAATCTGAGTATTCTCCGAGTGTAGTACACCCAAAGTGTCTCCAAACCTTCTCGGCATGCTCATACTCTTCGTCTTCAATCCCACTTTCCTTAAGCGTGCTATAAAATTCTTCTTTTCTAGGTAATCTTTTTTCATCTAGTTTCACCCAACTATCAGTATAGTCATAAGGATATACCCCCTTGCGAGAAACGAGTGCCATATCTCCGGCGACAAAATGTTTTGCAGTCTCACGGAATTTTTCAAGCCCTGGTGTTATGAGGTTTTCAGCCAATCTTTCCAAGCTCGACGCCATAAACCTTATAGTATCGATAAACCGAATAGTGAAAGTACTACTTAAATATTTTGAAAAAGATATAAATTTCTCTTCACTATTCGGAATAACAGTAATAGTTTTAGTATCGTATGCGAGATTAGAAATAATAAAATTAGAGTCGTAGTTGCTCAAGTTATGAAAATAACACGGAACAAATTTTGGTTGTATTAAGGCAAGATTGCATTTAGAACAAAGCGTCTGTCTAAATTTACCACTCAAGTGACAGTGGTCTCTCACTTTTTCCCTACCTATTATATCACGTTTACATAAATTGCACACCTTACACTCTTGATGTGTTTTTTCTTCTTCTTCAGTTATAATCATGGGTACACGGGTCTTTAATAAATTTTCGATTCTCCGCCCCACGTCAACAATTGCTCCTACAAAATGCCTACCCACGTCCTGGCTAACCTCACTTCCACGGAAAATAACTGGAGATGTCGGGATATTATATTTTTCTATCAGCTCTGGTGGAACGTCTTCGCTAGCCTTCACTACAAAACCATAACTCATGACTTCATGTTTCTGTATTACCATAGTTTTTTCTCCTCTTTTCTCGTTCGTTTTTACTAACAACGCCTCAAAATCATCATAAATCACGATTGGGTGACGTATTGAATTCTGAAAAGACTTAAATTCTAGTGTTGATCCGGGCGTAGGCATCACGGGCAAAATTGGTTTATGCCCCCCACATATTTTCATGTGCTCCTCAAGCCCAGCACGTCCATTTTTTCTATATTTTAAAACTCTATCGTCAAATGATGTAAAACATCGTTTACAAAACAACCGTTTCTCATTATGTCCAGTTGATTGAGCTCGAATAAGGCGGGAAAAGTTATTAATGAAAATAAAATGTACTTTTTCGTTTTCCGTAATAAAAAGCAGATCAAAATGATCAGCTTTTTCTTCATCGACGACTTTCAGTGGAAAAACAATGTAAAAATCTGTTTTTAAGATGGGGTTAAATTTTTTTTCTAATCCATATACATTTATACTGGTTAAATGGTTGTTATGTTCAAAAATTTTTACATCACTTAATGGAGTTGGGAACGATAAACCCGTAAAGTTATATTTGTTTTCGTGTTGATAATAATTATTTCCTATACGTGCTTTATTACCGCCAGTGACGTGTTTCGCCAGAATGCTCCATTTAAAACAAAGTTGATCGTTGTTCAGCGGATTGATAGTCGCCCGTTTATTTTGGATACTACTTGGTAATGGAATATATAACGTAGCAGTCGTTACAAAATTATTCTGTATTTGATTTATATTTAAATTTCTACCGTCTTCGTTAGCCCCTTCTAAGTCTCCACCCTCACTATTATTATTATCCTCTGCTTCACTATTATCCTGTAGGTTAATTATATTAAAATTATTTTCGTCCTCAATTTCTCCACTATCATTTTCTTTCTCGCCTTCACTACTGTCCCTATCGTTATTATCCGTATACTCGTTAAGACTTGAATAGGACGCACCAACCATAGGCGTATACCTATATACAGTCAAAATAATTCCGTCGATGAATTGCAGCGTGAAGCCGCTTCCGCGGGCGGCATACATTTCTTCCTCGACTAATAACTTGACGTACGTCTGTTCAATTATATCGTCTAAGTCTGAATCTAAAAAAATCGCCCTGGCCGATGTCTTAAAAGATCTATTTTCCGACGAGTCTTCAACGTTGTCTTTGTGATATGTAGCCTCTAGTTTTAAATTGAATTTTATCGGATTTTTTTTGACAGCTGATTTTAGTAATTTTATTAAATCTGATTTAATTGAGGAGAGAAAAGTAATATAATCTTGTATTTTTTTTAAATTTTTAGCGAAATAGTTTACAATTATTCTATTATTTGATGCACTTATTTCTATGAATCCTAACTCTTGTACTGTCCGCATTCGAATCTTTTTAGAATTCTTAACAGTTTTCGTATTTTCTACATGCACACGCTTCCCCTCTTTCGTGGTTATATAAAAATCTAAACAAAAAACACCTAATTATCCTTTACCCCATATACACCTAGTATTAATATAAATCTTACCTTGGCCATCACATAGTCCAGCGTTCTCAACGTGTTCCGAAACTTCCATACAAATATCATCTCCCTCGTTATCATACCATTGCTCGTTTGCTGGTACCGGTGGAATAGTAGTATTTGGTATGACATGGTGACTGTTTGACGCTCCAGCTGCATTGTCGGGGACAAATAGTTGCGGGCCAATCTCTATGTATCCGTTCGGGATGTTTTGACGCTGGGTCGATGGAACTGATTGAACGACGGATACACCGTCGCGTGGAGCTACAGCTACCTCGTTACGTTGAATTGTAGGTACACGAGCAATACCTGAAATAATAATAATAATAATAATAAAGAAAAAAAATTTAGAAACTAAATAAATTTACTTCAGAAAAAAAATTATCATATATTAAATGTTCTGTACATACCATGCACGTTTTTCTTATGGCGTAACAAGTTAGACTTGTCGGAAAATGTTAAAATGCAAGATGAGCAAGAGAGCCGGACTGAATCATGCGTTTTCTCGTGCCTAGTCAAATTACACTTACGGTTGAAAGACGAAGGACACTTACCACAAAGAAACATGTTATATATTTTTAAAGTAAGAAGCGAGAAAAATATAACAGGTATATTATACTTGCTAAATAAAAATAATGTTAAACACTTTGAAAAATCTCGGATTTAAAGACTAAGAGTCACAAAGGCAGCGAATTTGAAATACGTGTACACCAGGACAAAGTAATGGATGCACACTGACCAACCATAGGCACTTGCCGAGGTAAGGTAGCCGGCGCCCGGTGATCTCAAACATGTTTTGTGGTGGTGGTAATATTTTAAGCCAAGTATTACTAAAATATTATTTAGAAAATGGCCATGATAAATCTGTAATTCGAGTAAGATTTCAAATTATTTTGGGTAACATTTTCTATAGAAAAAAAATTGTTGTTATGTTATCCGGACTTGATACGTGTGTGGTCTTCAACAATAGATTTTCTCCCCATTGTATCTCTACATAATACACCGTCAAAAATAGTTGCTAACATACCAAGAAATGCGACCATATGCTACTTTAAAATTTACTACTAACATAGCCAGCTAACAATATATTTATAAATATTAATATAGTTTGAAAATATAGAATGCGTGGTTTTAAAATAAATATATATATATTTTAAAAATAATAAATAAATCAGTTATTACTCCCCCCTCCAAAACTTTCATATGCATCCATGTGCCGGTTGAGCTCTTCATCATCTTCATATGTATCCATATAACGATTCAACTCCTCTTCATTTCCGTCATCAAACCAATCCATTTCTAACGGCCGCTCTCCAGAATGTCGCGTTGTGTTTATAATTTCACCGAAAATTAGCATGTTATGTTCGGAAGACGCTCTGACCTGAGAAAGGTCTAACATCCTAGGCGAAACTGTTGACTGAGATTCGATGGCTGGAAAAAGGTCGTTTCTCACCCTCAGTGGGTATACTCTCGGTGTCGGCGACTGGAACATATCGGGTGAAGCTTCTTCCAGAAAAACAGGATGAAGCGGCGACAAAGATCGCCCCCAATTCTCCATCTGCGAAAGTCGTGGTGGTGGTGAAGGTGAAAATACTCTGTGCCAATCATGATTTTCCACTTGCGTGTCTTGGTTGGTCGAATACCCGCTATCACCAGATTGAGTCTAAATAATAATAAAAATAATAATAATTATTTTAATTTATTTTAATTTATTTTATTTTATTTTTAAAATTATTAACTTACCATCTCACCATATCCGATAAAATTATGTGCGTCGAGTTGAAGGAAAACTGGAGAGTAACGATCTGAATTTGGGCTATCTTGCAGAGGTAATGCGGCCAGACGTCTACGATACTCATCTCCTCCATACCACGGTGTACTAGGCGATGAATTATTTGACATCTAAAAATATGATAAAATATTATAATTCTTAAATATTTTATGAATTATATAAAACAAAATACTCACATTTTTACTGGCAATGGATAAGATACTCGCGAACGAAATAATAAATATAAAAAAACTGAAATAACTACTTACGTAATGACTAATAAAAATCACGTATAAGAGGAAGGCTAGCTGAAATAATCTGATAGCAGACTGAACTAATAAATAATCACGAAGTTAATAACGTATTGACAAAATACTGTAAACGCGAAATATGTGTACACCGGAGAAAATACTGGATACACACTGATCGATCACAGGGACAGGCGGGCAGGTAGCCAGACCTCGTTGATCACGAAATACGGTAAAGGTGGTGGTAACATATAATTTTAAACATTTGCTTTGATACATTTTTTTTTTTTTTTTTTTTTTTTTTCTGAAATAATATAAACCACTGTTTGGTTATAAAAAAAGTTTATTATTAAATATTTAAATAAGGGTCCTTATTCTATTTAATATAAATCGTG
This sequence comes from Diuraphis noxia, assembly GCF_037042655.1. NCBI lineage: Eukaryota > Metazoa > Arthropoda > Insecta > Hemiptera > Aphididae > Diuraphis > Diuraphis noxia. The sequence continues at coordinate 15,559,901 of NW_028301712.1, read as the reverse complement.
AACTATGGAAGTCGAAACCTATACATGACAGAATAATAAATACATTAGACAACCATTTCATTTCAAATCTCTCCCTCAGGTTTTCACATTGTATACCCGCTATTCTTCGGAGCCCATACATCAACTGCATGATTATATAGTATTGAGTATGCCTAAAAATCATAATAGACGAGTCCGTTAATTCGTCATACGTTAGCTGGATCTATAATGAAATAATGGTTATCAGCAAATCTCATAATATATTTACCTAATAATTACTATAATATGTATGTTAAAACTTACTAAAGTCTCATCTTCGGGGATTGAACCGTCATGATGAGTATCACGCATCAACATAATCAATAATCGAAATTCTAAATTGAACTGCCGAGAAAAATTTCTCGCACGTTCAACCCAAGTCCTCATCCTCTCAGCAGACAATCCCACATGTAAAAATTCATTTTGGATCCGTCTCAAATAAATAACCATGTCAAGATTAATATCTCTAATGACATTTAGATCATTTATCTCACTAAATAAATTAAACATAAGAATATCAAAATAATAAAAAATTAAAATATGCTAACACTTACCCCTCGTTATGAGTATTATCTCCAACCGAAGAAGGGAAGTTGTCTACTTTTTGAATACGACACATATTTAGTTTTTAAACGTAAAAAAAAAAATCGAAATATATTGTCTAATGGATAAGAAACGACTAACGTTCAATGAAACCTTAGAAATAATGGACGCAATAATATTATGGTATGTGTACAATAATGTAGTGCATGCACGAAATTTTGGTGCATGTACGGTAATATGGTGCATGTACGATAATATTATGTATGTACGGTAATATGTTGCATGTACGGAAATATGTTGCATGTACGGTAATATGGTGCATGTACGGTAATATGGTGCATGTACGGTAATGACCGGACGATCTATGCGAGGTTGCTTTGGTAGGTGGACGAAGGGAGGGCGGGGTGAGCAAATATGCCGTGAACGTGAACGGGCGGCGGACGAGGTGTGGGGCGGTGGCATGACAATAGGACGTGCATAAGACGAGCATGACAATAGGACGTGCATAAGACGAGCATGACAATAGGACGAGCCAAAGACGAGCAAAGACGAGGACGAGTGTCCAGAACCCCCCTTTATATCCTACTATAATATTTAAATTTCTGCAATAAAAGAGAATATTAGTACAGTCATTACGAATAATGAGAATTCTAACAGAGATGATCGTATAATCAGAATGGATCTGTGTTTGATTCTTGAATTTAACTTGGGCATATATCTACACGAAAGAGTAACAGAGAAAGTTGAACAATTAGAAATCTGATTATGAATTTTAAATATTTGAATAATAATAGTTGTGACTTCTAGTGGTTCACATGTTAAAAATACTATATAAAAATACATAAAATCATTATAATCTGAGCTATACGAGAAAGATAAACTTACAACGGTAATTAACAATCAAAATAATAACACTTCATTCGACCATGGTTTTTGTCTTGCAAAACTTTTTTTATAATAGTTTTGAGTCGCGCATCAAAGATTGAATGGATGATAATCCACTAAAATAAACAATAGTAAAACAAAATGACAAATAAAATAAATGACAATAACATATTATATATTATATATAAGGAATTTGAGAATAAATTTAATAATGATCATAAAAAAGAATAATAAATAAAATATTCTCTAAGTAAATAACATAGAAATAATAAAGTGGTGAGGGATGATATTAGACATAAGATATTCATATTATATTAATCAATTAATTAAAAAAAAAAAAAAAAAAATGTATTAGGTATTTAATCACTTTATATTCACATAGAAATAAGAAAACATATGGGAATGATATATTTTAATGTAATTATATGGGATTATGGGAATTAATATTATATAAAAGGGTGAGTAACACTTAATATAAAAACTAACACTAACCAAATATACTAACATTTTAAAGGAAATATATATATATATATATATATATAGTAATACTAACCGCATATTTTAATGTAATAAATAAAATCGTAGACTTATAAATATATATTTTATTGTACTAATAAAAATACTATTGTAATCAAAAATGACAAACATGAAATGTAATAATATATAATTGTAAATGCTTCATGCATATATAATATTGAATGTAAAACATAAAATATGAAATTAATGAAAAATTGTATTGTAAACAAGTTGTTTGAACTTGTGAAAATATTATTGTAACATAACTATATTGTACACAGATTGATTGATTTCTGTCTTTAAAAACATAAATCAATTTTTTAGAGGGGAGGTGCTATGGACTAGCGTCCCGCATTGTCTAGTTCACGGTCAACTAGGTACCAGCCGAACCAAGATAGGGTAGGGTGCGACCAACTTTATAATTATAAGAGAGAAAGCATTTCGTGGAAATCATTAACGTTAGGGCAACACGAAATCATGCGGTTAGACGACCATAAAAGATCGTTGATAGGTGTGCACAGGATGTGGGGTTATGCATCAATACAAAAGTTACAAGAAACAATGTCATAATGTAATATTATAATGAGTAGTATGTTTTAGTAGGTTCTGGGTCCCCCGCAAATCCGGCGAATCCGGCTACCCCACCCGCCCTATGGTTCGAGCTATCGCGACCGTGCTCGGCCGTGCCCCCTCCCCTCTCATCCATGTCATGCACTGCCCATCACCCTCCCATCTATACTTATCACATACCCCCCCTCCCCGAAAAAAAAAAAATAATAATATATTTTGAATAATTTTAAAATAAGTAAATTAAATAATATACCTACCATCATTTAATACATATGATCTGAATATTACATAAGAATGAATAATATTCTTAACCTTAAGTTAAATAATTATACTGTGAGTGAAAGTGTACAACTTTTAATTACTATTTAATGATCTAGTAGTAAACAAAACTATTAACCCTATTTCATCATATCCTCCTCCATACCATGCCATGCATATACATGCTATCATGAAAGTGTCTAGTCTAACCATACCCTCCCATCCATGCCTTTCACTTACATACCCCTCCCCCTCCCATCCATTCATATCTATACTATGCTATCTATTATGAAGTCATCATATTATCAAGTTATCACTATCATATTATCAAGTTCCCACTATCATATTATGATATCCTATGATGGATATTTATATCTTTATTATCTATGTATTAAACACATCATATTATCATATAATACATAACATATTATCATTCACATACCATTTTATTATACAAAATAATCCCCCCTCTACAACCTACCCACCTATCTGATTGATCATACCTCACGATTGTGTTTGTATGTGAAGAAATAAAATTAAGTATTATTCACATAAAAATGTATGTTCTGATACGTAGTCCTAGTCCATACAAGTCAATGCCGCGCGCTGCTATTCCCCTTCATACCATGCCATGCATATACATGCTATCGCGAAAGTGTCTACCCATCCCCCCCCCCCATCCATGACTTTCGCTAAAAATATATACATTACATGATTCTTATAATTTAATTTAATATTATACTAGTATTTAAACAATGTATTATTATTAAAACAACCTACTTAGTTGTATTATAATACATTAATTATCAAATGTATATATTACACATCGATATATTGTTTAAATTATATAATATAAAATTAGAAAAATGTCCACATTGTTAGCAAATCGTTACAATATACATGAAACATTATAATATATTAAACCTAATTATTAGCTATTATTTTAATAATTTAAATGTATCCTAAAAGAATTGAAAATATTATATAGATTAATCTTTTAACATGATAAATTACTAGCTAATATCACACCAATTCATGGTTTAAAATGTTATCATAACCTAAATATATTAGAAGTTAATAATCTAATAATTTAGTAAAACATATTATGATATAATATAGTTGGTAGACAATAAATATCTTTATCAGGTTGATAATCATATTATATTAATCATACATAATCACTATATTATCTATATAAATTGTTCAAACTCGTCGGAATTTCGCGCACAGACTAAGCTGTTCCAATACGCTTGGCGAATCTTCAGCATCCGCTTCAGAATATAAATCATTATCAACATCAACTTTACCGTCAAATTTTGATCTTACCTGAATACCGAAAGTACCAACACATACTGTGGAGGGAGTCCCCACACGATCGTCTTCAAGATTATGTGCTTAACACGGTAACATATGGGGTAAATTGCGCGCCTTTCCTTGCGCTGCGTGTGTTACAATCAATAGCGTCCGATGACTGCGGTAATTACGAACTAGTACGTTATACTTTGGAACGTCAAACGTATGTCGATGACATTTGTGTGAACCGCAGACTCGGAAGATCAGGCGCTTGAACTTCAGTCGAATTTAATGTCAGTTTTAAGCACATCCGGGTTAGAATTAAAAAAGTGGGTGACAAACACAGCTTCGATTTTAAAGGTTGTCCCGGTCGAGTGCCGCGGGTCAGGTCCGTTACCATTTGATACGGCCGATGCATTCAGTGTTAAGATATTAGGAATCGAGTGGCACCACGAGTCGGACGAATTTTGTTGTGCGCTTCGATTAGACCCCGCACCTGTATACACCAAACGAGGTATATTATCATTAGTCGCGCGGATATTCGACCCGTTGGGACTTTTCGCGCCGGCAACGTTCTTGGCAAAATCAATTATGCAGCAGACATGGCACGAGAATTTGCCATGGGATGCTCCTTTACCGGTTGATATTCATTCGAAGTGGGCCGCCTTCGTCGCTGACCTACCGTCCTTACTCACTGTCCGAGTTCCACGGTACATACAATCACGTAATGGCGCGCGGTGTATGTTGTTAGGGTTCTGCGACGCGTCACAACGCGGTTACGCAGCTGTTGTCTACGCGCGGATCATGGACGCCCCGTCGGATAAATGTATATTTTTATTAGGTACAAAAACTAAATTAGCGCCATTAAAGGCATTGACAGTGCCACGTCTCGAGTTGAACGCGGCGGTATTGTTAGCCCGTTGGCTAGGACGGCTGAGCCAAGCTCTCTCATCGCAGTTGAACATAATTGGCATTCACGCGTGTTCCGACTCGACGATAGTATTATCGTGGTTGACGGTTCCCCACGATTTATTTAAGACCTATGTCTCGAACCGTGTGCACCAAATCCAAACTTTGTTGCCGAATTGTCAGTGGCATCACGTGCAATCCTCTCTTAATCCTGCTGATTGCGCGTCGCGGGGCGTCACGCCATCCGAGTTAGCACAATTTTCGTTATATTGGCACGGGCCGTCTGTAATCTATACTGATCATTCTGATTGGAAAACAAGCTTCCCCCCTCCGAGTGATCTTTCTGAGTTACCCGAAGTTCGACCAATTGTATGTGCCGTTCGTGCTGACGATGCGCCCGTCGTCGAATGGTTCAGCGTTTTTTCATGTTTTGATCGAATGGTCCGAGTGACGGCTCGCGTTATCCGCTTTATTTCATTATGCCGTAACGGTAATACAACGCCGCGTCCACCCGCGTTTCTAAATAAGTCAGAGCTTGACCACGCCACAATCTGCGACGCGAATTGTCCAATAATGTCCGTGTGTCGTCGAGACCGTTATCACGATTGTCCCCCTTTGTGGATGCGAACGCTGTAATCCGCGTCGGAGGCCGATCGAGACATTCTCCGCTGACGTACGAGTTTAAGCACCCGGTATTATTGGCAAAAAGGTCGCACTTTGCCCGGTTGTTATGTGAGAAATGGCATAAGTTGACAGGACATTCTGGTCCACGAGTAGTGGCGGCTCTCATTTCTCGCAAATATTGGGTCGTGTCGGTGCGATCAGTACTACATGAGGTATCGTCACGCTGCGTAGTATGTGTGCGATTGACCGCCAAACCGGTCCAGCCACTCATGGCAGACCTGCCCGCAGCGCGGGTACAACAGTGTCGTCCGTTTGCGCGAGTCGGTATCGACTATGCCGAGTCATTGATGATGCGTGAACTTCGTCTGCGCAAGTCCCGCACTTACAAAATTTACATTGCAGTTTTTGTATGTTTTGCAGTCAAAGCCGTACACCTTGAAGTCGTGTCAGATTTAACGACCGACGCATTCTTAGCTGCTTTTGACCGGTTCGTCGCCCGACGAGGTCTGCCAAGTGACATTTATTCTGACAACGGTACTAACTTCGTCGGTGCTGATGAAAAAATTACAGGCGTTAATTAACAGTCCGGAAGGACAACTGGCTATCGCGAACTCCCGGCCCGATTGTGTATGGCATTTTAACCCACCGAGCGCTCCCCACTTTGGCGGGTTATGGGAAGCCGCCGTACGGTCAACGAAACGGTTGCTCGTCCGCATAATTGGTATCCATGTTCTTACGTTCGAGGAATTTACTACAATCTTGTCCCGCATCGAAGCCATACTGAACTCACGCCCTTTAACGCCCGCTTCGAATGATCCTCATGATTTAGAATGCCTAACCCCAGGCCATTTCTTGATAGGCCAACCGTTGTTGACAGTTCCCCCTAGATCAACTCCCGAATCCTTGTGTAATGTTCGCGACAGATGGAAGCTAGTCGATCAATGCCATCAAGCTTTCTGGAAACGTTGGTCGAATGAGTATTTGACCACCCTCCAAGAAAGATCGAAGTGGTCTGGTAGCGTCCCTAATCTGAAGGTCAATGATATGGTGGTGGTAGTGGACAGTCAAAGTCCCCCGTTGGGTTGGCGACTCGGCCGTATAACGGAAGTGATGCCGGGGGCCGACAGCAAAGTTCGTGTGGCGCGGGTCCTGACCAGCACTGGTCATATCACCCGCCCCGCAGTCAAGTTAGTTTTATTACCCGTCGATCAGCCGGTCAATTAAAATGCATCAATCATAATATTTTACCATGTAATTATTTATTTGTTCTTTTGTTGGCACTATCCTATGTACCTACTGGATGCCTTGGCGGGTGCCCAAAAACGGAATGCGCCTTTATTTTATTTGTTACTAATGTATTATTTGTATTTTTTTTTGTTTGTTTGTATAATTATTTGAATACTGTTTGTATATGCGCTTAACCACAACAACACGTATCTAGATTGTTTAGACAAAAATATTGTAAACACTGCCTTTGTCGTTCCGTCTTCGGAGTGGTCTGACCAAACGTCGTTCCGGATTGTATCCACACACCCAACATTATTGTCACGTCGGCTATGTGAGGCTGAGCCTCCCAAGGGGTAGGATGTTCAAACTCGTCGGAATTTCGCGCACAGCCTAAGATGTTCCAATACGCTTGGCGAATCTTCAGCATCCGATTCACCTTCAGAATATAAATCATCATCAACATCAACTTTTCGTCCTTCACTCACTTCATCATCCAAATCAGTACCTCTAATCATTTTTTCTATCTCCGCAGATCTCTCATCAAGACTAGCAGCAATACTCTCCTTCTTCCGAGGTGATTTATTCGTCTGAGGAGTGACTGAAGGAGTGCCGGATGACTTCCCTTTCAAAGGGGTTGAAAGCCGAACACTATCCCTTTCCTCTTTCCTCTGACGCCTCTTCTCATACCTTGCGTCAATCTCATCCCTACTCAAAACAGTTATAAAATCAGGCATATTCTCTACGCTCTCAACCAGCGCATCCTGTCTTGGACCAATTTCTTTCGTTGCACGATAAACCGTTGCGTCGACACCGCCAAATAGATTCGCCTTTGCCATTACACCTTTCACAATTTCAAATGACACTCCCTTTGCTCTTTTTGTATTAAAGACTTTGATGCCATCATCACATAACCTTAGTATACATCTCTTTCCATAACGTAAACCGTAATAGCTGGAAACTCTTTTATTATCAAATCAATATCATCTCTTCTTTCTACTCGGGTCTCAAGTTTAAAATTTATCTCTTCAATTTTGTCGTTTATCATTTTAATTGCATAAATCCCCTGGAACAAGGAGCTCGAGGAATTGTCGCAAACATAGAACAAACTGATCGATACACGTGACGCCATTGCGAAAGTTGGCCCTCTTTTTTATGCTGTGATCAGCTTAATACAATTAAAGCACATGTTAGAATATGCAAATACCAACAGGCATTACCGACCGCTGCATATCACATCGTCGTTGTGACTAGTACGACCATACGGTAGTGTGTTTTGTATTATTTTTCCGCCGTGATCGTCGTTCGACACACAGAAGTTGTCCCACGTGCAGTGTTTTATGTGATCGGCTTCGTGCACGTGTTTTTAGTGCGCCGCAAAACCATATCGTCTATTATGCGTCTTGTTGTGTCGATTGTACTCGTGCCTTTATCTTCGCGAGTTACTGGTCCAGACGGCGGCCGCATATAATTTTCAAGGTGTACCCGGAATCCAGCACGTGGTTTATAAAGAGATTGCTGCCGTGTTACGCGAGACGAAGCCACGAATGAATTCGGAACATCGGCAATGATCAGTGTATTTGCTTAATCAAATTGTATGCTAGATACGGGGTTATATTATATTGTTCTTTATTTGTACATTTGTTGTTTTATTTTATACTTATATTATTATAATGTGTGTATCATTTTAGTGGGGCGCCCTAAACAATTTGTTCTGTTATAATAATTAATAATTATTATCAATTTTATTATTCACTATATTATACATCGTTTGGGTGCTTGGCCACCAATTAAATAATACTTGTAGTTGCTTATACTTATACGGAACATAAACCGTTTGAAATTTGGTAACCGTTCGTCCTATCATCGATGCGAGTTCCGACTAACAATCTCGATTTATCGGAGTTTTCGAGTGGACTGTCGTTGTACTGGTCCCGCGTTGACGGTGTCGGATTGGACCTCGTCGTCGGCATCTTCGTCGGACAAGGACTCGTTGGTGTCTCCGTCCTCGGGTGGTTCCCAATTGTCGTCTTCGCGGAGAATCCGCCAGGATTTGAGTTGCGACACATGAGCGGTAGTCGCGAACGTCTCGTGTCCGTCACTGCTCAGTTCCGCGACGCGGTATGTATCACTCGGGAGAACCTTCATCACCTGTAGTGGCTTTTCGCGGTACTTGGCCTGTAACTTTGTAGGCTAGCCCGCTGTGGGTTATTTCAACATGACAACAACTTCGCCGACTTCATATCGCACGCCTTCGTAGTGTTTCCGATCGTACTGCTCTTTCATCTTGGCTTGCCCGCGAAAAATGTTTTCACGTATTTCTGCATGCACTTCCGCTGGCGGCACACTTTCGTTACGGGTGCGGCTCAGCATGGACAACGTGCTAGACCGGTATCGGGGCAGATAGCCGTGAAGGGCCTCGTATGGAGTTTTGGTTGTCGTCTTGTTGACAGCGGTGTTCAACATGCGCTCGACATCTTTGACATGCGTGTCCCATCGTCGTTGGTCCACGGTTGACATGCTAAGTAACGGCAAAAGCGTACGATTTACCCGTTCCACCTGACCGTTCGCCTGTGGATGTCTGGTGGAATTGAGAGTATGGCTGATCTCTCGGTCGCGGCAAAACTCCTGGAACGTCCGCGACGTAAAACATGTACCCCTATCCGATATAATCCTACCCGGAATACCTCGTTCGTCGCAAAACCTTTTTAGTATTCGTATGACGCCGGCCGCGTCAGTGGTTCGGCACGGGTACAGATGAACGTACTTCGTAAGATTGTCGGTCAACACCAACAAATACTTATTGTTGGAGGTAGCGGTTTCGAACGGCCCCAGGTGATCGACGTGAACGATTTGGAAAGGTCGTTTTGCCGGCGGTATCGGGTTCAACAGTCCGGGCCTCTTCCCGGCCGGACGCTTGTGCGTGAGACAATCAATACACATACTTATGTGCTGACGGACGTATCGACGTAGGCACGAAAACCAATAGTCTGCGGTAATCCGCGCGACGGTCCTGTCGGTCGAAAAGTGACCTCCGTGGTCATGGGCCTCGATAACTATGCGCTTCCTCATCGTTTTCGGTATGACGAGTAGCGACCGTCCTTTGTAACGACGATATAAAATACTTGAAGACTGTCTTTGATTTCGTTTTGTTCCGACTTGGTGAGTTTCCCGTCGCACTCGAGGAGCCTGATTAGTTCACGGGAGTTTTCGTCGACCTGTTGCATGAAACAAACACGTTCCTCCTTCGTGAGAGCGACGCACACCTCAAGTCGTTCGGTCACCTCCGCATCGACGGACGTCGGATCCTTTTCGTCGTCGATTGCTCGGCTAAGAGCGTCGACGTGGGCCATATGTGAACCTGGACGATACTTGATTTCGAAGTCGAACTCATGCAGCACCTCGAACCAGCGTGCTATCTGAGGCTTGTTAGTTTTGTGGATACTCAGATACACCAAAGCTTGACAATCGGTGAAGACAACAAACCGTATGCCTAGCAGGAACTGGCGCAGACGGTTGAGGGTCCAAATTATGGCGTAAAGTTGGAACCGGGACGAATGGTATTTGGATTCCGCGGACGTCGTTTTCTTGCTTACCGCGTACACCATATGTAGCGAGGTAGTCGAGGAGCCTTGTAGCAAGACGCCGGACAGAGCGTAGCTGCTCGCGTCCGTGTGCACTTGTGTAACAGCGGCACTAGGATCGTACATTTTGAACACGGGCTCGTTACATAAGGCTTCGCGTAGCGCGACGAAAGCATCTTCTTGCTCCGGTGACCAGCCGAACGGCGTGTCTTTATTGGTTAAACGTGTGAGCGGTGCCGCAATTAACGCGTGTTTTACTATGAACCGCCTGAAGTAACCGGCCAGGCCCAAAAATCGTCGCACCTCGTGTCCGTCGTTCGGACGCGGAAACCTCGCAATCGCGTGCACTTTGCGACCAGGTTTGACGGTTCCTTCCGAAATGCGGAATCCCAAATAGTCCAGCTCGCGGGCACCGAAAGTGCACTTAGATGGTTTCAGCGTCAGATTAGCGGCGCGTAGAGCGCTCAACACCCGACGCAGGTCGTACATCATGCGCTCCCAGTTTTCTGACGGTAGTATGATGTCGTCTAGGTACGTGCTGACTACTCCTTCGTCTTTAAGTTCCTTGAACACGACACACATCAATTTTTGGAACGTCCCCGGCGCCCCCTTCAGACCGAAAGGCATTCGTTCGAATTTTGCAGTCACCTCCTCGGTGACGAACGCGGTCTTTTGCTTAGCTGCGGGAGTCAGTGGTATCTGCAAAAACCCGTTCGACAAATCTAGGGTGGTGAAGATCACGCCACGTGACAAAGCCGCGAGCTGCGAGTCTACATCGGGCATAGGGTACGGCTGTGTTTCGGTCTGCTGATTGAGACTCTGTAGTCTACACATAAACGCTTTTCGCCCGACGACTTGTTCACAAGCAACACCGGACTAGCGTACGAAGAAGTTGAGTCACTGATAATTCCTGCTTCCTTCCAGTCGCGTAGCGTGTCCGCGATTATACGGCGATCGGTGGGCGACGTGCGGTATGGTTTTAGGCTAAACGGCGCACTACCCGGTGCCTCGGCGATGTCCATTGAAATAACGTTTATGCAGCCGAGCTCCATGATGTTCTTTGCAAAGACATCTCGGTGTTCGTTCAACATCGTCACGAGCGATTCGCGTTGAGTCTCGGTAACGTCGGCGTCGATCACGACGTCGTCAGCCGTAATAGGTTCTTTCGCCGGACGGACCGGTTCGGTTTCGGCGACGTAAAATATGTCTTCGGTGTGAGTCTCGGCGAGCGCATCGGCCGATACACAGCTGTTCGTTTCGAACACTATCTCACCGCCCTGCTTGAAATAATTCACGTGTGGTAAGTTGAGCCACGTCCGACCGACCAACACGTCGACCGGTAACGAGTGGTCCAATACCACTTTCAGCGGGTGGTCGGCGGCAAGTACGTCGTCGATGGTAACATCGGCGTCACCCTCACCAATCGTCATGGTGCTGGGTTCGTCAGCGTTTCCCACGGTGTAGAGCGGGCAAACGGTATCTCGTACGATTAGGCCACATGCCCGGGCAATCGACGATCGTATTAACACGGCGGAACTCCCGGTATCGATCAGCCCATTCACGGCTCGGCCGTTCACGTCAACGGTTTTAATGAACGGATTTTTCGGTTTCGCACCCACGGTAGTTGCATCGGCGTGATACGCTTGATCGGCGGTCGACGCGGTATCGGGGCGGTCGGACAACGTCCACGAGTGTGCTGATCTGAATAGCAATTGGAGCACTTAATCGGTCTTCGAGGTCTCGGGCAATCCTTCGAGATGTGCCCCGCGCCCCGGAAGTTATAACAATGCACTGTCGGTCGGTCTTTCGTCGCGTTCGACGTCGATACGGCACTTGACATATACGGCTTAGCGGTTGCGTCGGTCGCGGCTTTGGGTGGTGCGATGGTTGCGGCGGGGCTCGTTTTCGCTCTTGTCGGTTCATCTGCGGACTTCTGTCTAACCAAACGAGACTTGATAGTCGATGGATTTAAAGACTCAAATTTTCCCTTACGTCTCGCGCGCAACCGTTCGAAATCTTGGATATCCGTCAGCAGTTCGTCGCGGGTGCTGTGTTGACGGCTATACACCCAATCGGTTAGCGACTGGGACCTCAACCCTTCGAGGACGTACTCGCGCGCGTCGAAGAAAGACAAATCGAGCGAACGGCACAGCCCGAGTTTAGCATAAAAATAGTCGATCGTCAGCTCGTTCGGATCTTGTACGCGCGACTCGAGCTGTCGCCACAGATCGGCTTTGCGCAATATGCGCACGACAGTTCGTCTAAAGCTTTGGACAAAGGTGGTCCAATCCGGAAACTCTTCAAGTAAGAACCAGCTTCGCGCGGCTTGAGTGACGTGCGTACGGACGTAAAGCAAACGGTGTTGCAGTGGCCACTGACTAGCTTGGGCCAACGCGTCCACCGAACTTATCCAGTCTTCCGCCTGGCTGTTGGATTCGTGACCCGTGAACGACCAAATCGATGTCCCGATGTCAGGGAATATACGGTTGTAACGAGCTGTGACTTTATCTATATTTACTTATGAGTCCCTGGTAGTAATATCATAATAATAATGCTGGAGAACAGCGGCGTAGTGCTAATAATAGTAATAATACATATGACACTATATATCTCACTACTCATATAAATATTCTTTTAAGTAGGTCACGCAGGAATTGTGTGTTTTATGGAGATCGAGTTACAATGTTTTATATAAGGAACATCCGGTTAAGTGTCGCGTGTAACCACAAGCCACAGTCACACGCACCATATATGACCATGGGAGTTACGTAACATAGATATGACCACTGGAGTAGGGACTAGGGATTTCTCTACAAGAGGAGCTCGTAGACCGTACGATAGTCAGACGAACTTACCAACAACTAGCGACTGGAAGCTGAACACACTAGAAGTCACATCTCGTTATTACCATTAAATAAATTAATTGAACTTAGTCATTTTTTCAATATTATTAATTATTGGACTTGTAATAAATAAAATATTATTCAAAAAACATCAAGTGTTGATTATTCCATTCAACTTCTTGACAATCCTAGAAGGGCTCGTTACAATTTGGCGCTGTGGACAGTGTTGTTTCAAGAGGAAAAAAGAAGAATACTTAGAATATTTTTGAAATTATTTTCGAAAATTTTTCTTCTTTCTACTTCTAACGGAGGTAATTCATATCCGATCACCGTGAGAAGACAGGCCATCTTCCCACGACTCCGTGAAAACGAAAACCCAGCAGTAGCAGTCAAGGAAAATCAAGGAATAAGGATGGCATCATCATCATCATCCGTCAATTCAGCCGCTTTGGTGTGAGTATTAGAATAAAGTTGTGAAAATTAGTTTGTTCGTCTCCTGTGGTATTATTGACCATAGTATAGTTTTAATTAAGGAATAAGATTGGGGAATAAATAATAATATTAGTTAAAAAATATAATAACAGAAAAACAATTATAATAATAATTTATTAAATTAAAAATTTTTTTTTTTAACGTTTTATTGAAAATAAATAAAATTCTAAATTACGCAAATTTAATTTAAATTTCTACGCTAAATTTTTAAAATACTTTTAAGTATACTTGTACGGGCCGGGAACTACACAATAATAGGCCGTGACGCCCGGTCACCAAATACTTCGCGCGGCGCACTCACACACTGACCGACCGTGTGTATGTGTGTATATGTGTGTGGCAACTCAAAGGAAGTGGACGGGGTCGCCGAGCAAGACCAGAGAGTGCTAGTGTGTGGTGGGCGTGTAGGTGTGTATATTTAAAATTAAAATAAAAGGTAACACGGTTTTTGGTAACTAAGTTGCTGTAATATACAAATAATTTAAAATCCACAATATAACATAAAAATCACAGCAACAGCAAGGTATATAAAAAGTATAATAATGTGTATGTGGCACTCCTGGCCCAACAGATAAAATATATATACGGCCCTCCTGGCCCAACAGGTAAAAATGATATGGGGTGCTGCTATTTAAGCTGTAGCTCGTATAAAGACAATAAATATAAATATAATAATATGTATAAGGGCTCGACCCTTATGCTCAAACTGACAAGTATAACAATGTACAATATATACCTACGTGGCCTTCTGGCACGACAATAATAATAACAGTAATATAATATAGATAGCTATTAGAGCAGTAATAACAAATAATATATGGATATAAAATAATAACAGTTTAGTATAAAATAGACTCACAGTTTATCGTCGCACTGCTGGCCAGCTGCTACCAAGATCTATATAATTAATAATAATACACGACACACTATGTCTACACCCTAATTAAAAAACAATATAATATAATTTGATGAACGAAATACAATAAACGACAAATTTACTAATTTAATAAATATAATTTTACAGTAATGGCGATTCGCACCAGCGGTATTAATAAGGTGGCGATTAGCGCACACACTTAGAAAAATACAATGTAAATTTAATAATATTATAATAAATGTGGCGATTCGCACCAAGCGGTATACAATAAGGTGGCGATTCGCGCCCGTACAAAAAATAATAAAAAGGTGGCGATTAGCGCACTCACAATTTTACACTTTTTTGACTATTCGAGCCTTAAAAAGTGTACTTAAAATTTTAATTTCAAAGGCGATTTGCGCACATAAGTTATTCCGAACACACCACTTATCGGACTGGTTGACTGGGTGACGTACGGACCGTACGGTACGTAGACTAAATGTCACGGCGGCTGTGTTAAATAATAATCGCCAGCCGATTCGGCTGCGTGCGATAGCGCTTTAATCTGCATATTACATAATAATTCACAATATACATTTAATATAAAAATATACAATACAAAAATAAAAATATAATTATATGCGTTTGTGCGTGTGTGTGTGTCGGTCGGCGGCGAGATATTCACGTACGCCCCACATAGGTACCAAACTATATTATATTGGCGTCGACAATACTTTTAATACTTTAAATAATTTAAATATTTTAATAATTTAATTTAATTTAACATAATATAAAGAATTAAATAAATAATAAAATAATAAAGAAAAGTCAAATTAAAATAAATATAGTAATTAAATTAAATTAAATATTTAAAACAAGTTTAAATATAACGAAATAATTAATGAAATAATTTTAAAACTAATAAAATATAGTTCAACAAATTGTAAAATTTATAAATATAAGAAATTATAAAGAATATAAAGAATAATATAAATAATTTTAATTCGTTTGCGTATTTATTTTTATTTTTAAAAAAAAAATAATAATAAAATTTTTATAGTGTACACTGTACACTAAAACATAAAATAAAAATAAAAATAATTTTTATTTATTTCCCTAGTTAACAATTGTTGTAACATCGAATTGAGAATTTATAATTGAGAGAATTTTATAATAAAGAATATTGTGAAATTGAGAATTATTGTAAAGAATTTATATTTTTTAAAGGCAGAGAAGTCCTTATATTTTATTTTGAGTAAAAGAGAATTATTATTGAGAATTTATTGAGAATTAATTAATTATTGTTTTAAAGGCCGTGAAGTAAGTCCTTATATTTTGTGAATTTATTTGAAGACAGTTGAAGTCTGTATTTTTGATTTTTATAGGCCGAGTAGTAAGTCCTAATATTTTGTGAATTTATTTATTGAAGTTATATAGGCCGTGAAGTAAGTCCTGATATTTGAGAATTTTTTTTAGACAATTGAAGTCTGTGTTTGAATTTATTATTGTAGGCTGTGAAGTAAGTCCTGTTATTTTGTGATTTTTTTTTGAAGATAAATGAAGTATATTGTGAATTGTTTAATTGGAATTAATTTTATAAGGCCGGAATAAGTCCTTTTTGTAGAAATTTTGTGTATTATTGAGATTTAAATGAATTAAAGAGAATAATAATAATAAGGCCGTAATAAGTCCTTAAGTAAAAAAATTTATAATTGTGAGAGATAATAAAAAAATTTTATATATAAAATAAATAATAACGAATATTGTTATGTGTAGGAATTTATGAGTTTAATAATTTTGAGTTGAATAAAAAGTTATATATAATTAAATATTATTTAATATAATTAGTAAAAATAAATAAATAGGAAATAGAATTAATAATTAATTTGAAGCGAATAAATAATAAATTATAATTGATAGTAAGTTGAAAAATTTGAGTAATTAAATTATTTACGTATTAGAAGTATTAATTTAATATGATAAGACAGATTAATGAATAAAGAAAATAATACATTAGAAGTTAAGGAAACAGATAGTAAAAATTTATTAACGGAAGAATTACAGGAAATTAAGGAACTTGTAAAAACTGAACCCACTAACGTTACAATTGATAATAAAAACGTAGTAGATATTAAAGATAATAAAAATAACGATAAAGTAAAAATAGTTGAAAGTGAAATATTAATTGATTTAAGTACAGAAGAAGGTTATCAATATTCAGTAGATTTAGATAGGGAAAAATATTTGAAGTCATTAAGGGAAAAGATTTATTAAATACAAGTATAAGACCAATTTTAGTTAACGAGATAGAATTA
The DNA here is from genome assembly GCF_037042655.1 of Diuraphis noxia. Lineage (NCBI taxonomy): Eukaryota > Metazoa > Arthropoda > Insecta > Hemiptera > Aphididae > Diuraphis > Diuraphis noxia. Next base: position 15,542,971 of record NW_028301712.1, on the reverse strand, counting down.
CGACAAATAGGAACACGTACCAAGAAAGGGTTAATACATACTCAATTAGAACGAACTAGAACGCCAAAGAGGTAATCTAAATGAAGATCATCATTATTTAATATATAGAATAATAGGGTTATTATTGTTTTCATTAATTCTTATATTGATGTTGTATGTATTGTATCGGTGTAATATGAGTATAAATAAGGCTTATACTAGAGGAATAAGGAAATCGGTAAAACCACATGAAAAATTTAGTTATGAGGTACAAGAGTTAAAGGGTAATAGTACATTTTATGATAACAATGTCAGGAAGCCAACTACTAGACAACTTAATTTACATGCCCACGATTTACAAGGACCTATAGTGCAAAGTAAATCGTGTGGAGAAGGTGAAGTAAAAATTGAAAAAGAAACATCAGTAGAACAAATAACTGATACTCCTGATAGGTTATCTATTACTAATAGTTTTCCACCAATATTAACTAAATAAAAAAATGAATTACAACAATTTGTTAATACTAGAATTAAGATTAGAATTGATTGTTTAATGATATATATGTATAAATTTGTAGAAAGAATACACATAAGTTCGTAATAATGGATTTCGAGTTTTCCATGATACATCGAACAAGTATGGTTTTAATATCAGGTGCAATTTCAAACAGTTTAGACCGATATAAGATAAGGAAGCTTGAAGGTAGACCATTGTATTTACCAGTGAATGAAGAGGTTAAACCAATGAAAAATTCGGAAATACAAGTAGCACAAAAGGAGATCCGTAGGATTTTTAAGTGTAAAACTGAACTAAGGGATGCTTGCTTGGACCAATTGAATAAAAGTCTGAGAGCAGATGTAAACAGTCTAAATGCAGATTATATAAAAAATTATATTTTAAGGGATAATAAAATAAATATATTAGTTGTGTGGAACGGTAGTTCAGATAAGGTTATTTTAAAGAAATTAGGTATCATCGAATTTCCTATGATAAATTTAACGTGTTATGATAAATATTTTAATCAACAATTTGTAATACAGATAGTGAAATCAGATACTAAGCAGATATTATTCGAGGTGGAAGTAGGAACTTTCGATAAGAAGGGAAGATTACTAAACCTAGAAGAAACTCATGGATTAATATGTTCAAAGAACCATAAATTAACTTATGCTCATGACCCTCGTACAGACGTAATCTTAACTAAATGTATATTTGATTTCATGGTTAGAAAATATAAATATGAAAACCTCATAAGTCATTTTTTGTAAAAAAATAATAGTATAAAAATAATAATAGTATAAATAAATAAGAATAAACAGATAACATTTAAATAAAATAGTAGGAATCAGTAAATAAATCATAATGGATAGGAACAATCAATTACTGCAAGAAATAAATATAAATTTAGCTATACAAACACACATTAATCCAAACCAAGGAGAATGGTATAATTTTACAACTTGTTTTGATTATCATATAATAACTGCAAATGAATCTATATTAGTACCGTATGAAGATAAAGAAATTTTGGAAATAATAAATTCTATAAAACGATTTTTAGTAGATATGATGATAAATAGAAATTTAAATAATCCTATATGTATGGAATTAGCCAGATTTATAGAAAGGGTGCCAAACGCCACTGATATGTTATTCTATGAAAGATAAAATAATAATCATTTTAGACAAATAATTATGAATGGTCAATAATATTAAGAGAAAAAAGGTTTTATATTAAAAAGGTTTTAATATTTTCGTGATTTTTACATATGTTGTCAAAATTCAATCTTTGAATGCTTGTAAAAAAAAAATTGTGGCTACGCATTTCTTTTATTTTTCAATTTTTATTGTAAAAATATATTATGAGCCTTGTATTAAATTTTCAAATCTTAGATATAAAAAGAAAATTTTTTATGAATTTCTAGCTTAAAATAATTTCTGTATTTTCGTGATTTTTACATAATATGTTGTCAAAACTCAAACTTTGAATGCTTAAAAAAAAAATTGTGACTATGTATTCCTTTTATTTTGCAACTGCTATTGTAAAAATATGTTAGGAGCCTTGTATTAAATTTTCAAATCTTAGAATTAAAAAGGAAAACTTTTATGAATTTCTATCTAAGATAATTTGAATATTACCGTAATTTTTACGTATTTAGTCAAAATTTGAACTTTAATTGCTTATAAAAAAAAATTGTGACTATATATTTATTTTATTTTTCAATTGCTATTGTAAAAATTTATAATGAGCCTTGAATTAAATTTTCAAATCTTAGATATAAAAGGAAAATTTTTTATGAATTTCTAGCATAAAATAATTTACGAATTTTCGTGATTTTTACATAATATGTTGTAAAAATTCAAACTTTGAATGCTTATAAAAAAAAATTGTGACTATGTATTTGTTTTATTTTTCAACTTCTATTGTAAAAATATGTTAGGAGCCTTGTATTAAATTTTCAAATCTTAGAATTAAAAAGGAAAACTTTTATGAATTTCTATCTAAGATAATTTGAACATTGCCGTAATTTTTACGTATTTAGTCAAAATTTGAACTTTAAATGCTTATAAAAAAAAATTGTGCCTATGAATTTTTAATATTTTTTAACTTCTATTGTTACAATGTGTTAGAAGCCTTGTATTAAATTTTAAAGCTTTTCTACCGAACAAATAAATTTTTATCGATATTTATAGAAAAAAAAACTAATAAAGTGGAAAAATTAAAATGTCAGTAAACAACTCAAAACAAATCTAAATATTTTGAAAATTTTATCAAATATATAACACGCCTATATAAACATTAATATAAACATTCAGTCAAAATTTCAAGTATCTGTGGTAATTTGTTTTAGAGTAACACTAAAATAAGGAAATCGCTAAAAGTGAAAATCCAATGTTGTAAAAATTTAAATTTCAAATGCTCATAAAAATTTAATTTGAATTTCAGGTGGAATTTTTATTTGTGATAAAGATTGAAAAACTTGTAAGGAATCTTGTATTAAATTTTTAAATCTTAGATTTAAAAAGAAAATCTTTTATGAATTTCTAGCTTAAAATAATTTGTGAATTTTCGTGATTTTTACGTATTTTGTCAAAATTCAAACTTTGAATGCTTATAAAAAAAAATTGTGACTATGAATTTATTTTATTTTTCAACTGCTATTGTAACAATATGTTAAGAGCCTTGTATTAAATTTTCAAGCTTTTCTGCCTAACAAATAAATTTTTATCGATATTAATTTAAAAAAAACTAATAATGATCGAAAATTTGAAATGCCTATGAATAGTTAAACTTAAGTCGAAATTTTTTGAAAATTGCATGGTGGATAGAATATACTTATATAAACATTAGGTGAAAATTTCATGTATCTATGGTCATTTGTTTTAAAGTTACATCAAAAACCGAAATCGATTTTGTCGAAAAATGAGTGTACGTAAAATTTCCCGTTTTTCCCTTAATTTTTAGTTTGTTTTTCTCAATTATTTAGAAAAGTATTAAGAATTTTTTACTTTTGACCCCCCAAAGTACCAACTAGATTCACTTTCTGATCGAACGAGGTACTGAAGTCAAAAATCGAAGCATTTTTACTGCCCCAAAACGTGATGACAGACACAAAAAAAAAAAAAAAAAAAAAAAAAAAACACACATCATGGTAAAATCAATACATTCATCGCTCCGCTCAGAATCTAAAATTGTCCAGTATGTTTCTATTAAATAAATAAAAAATTTTCATATGTAAATTTTTAATTAATAGGGCTATAATACATTTAGGGAACTAACAATTCATCTTCAACCAAATTGTTTGCCTGTAAGAGCGCCTGTTGCAATTGATAAGAAAATTGCAATGACTATTTACAAATTGGCTAGTTGTTGTGAGTACAGGGTGGTAGGAAATGCTTTTGGAGTGCATAAAAGCACAGTCAAAAAATGTTTTTATCAAGTTGTCAAATGTATAAATACTGTACTTCTATCTAAGTATGTTAAGTTTCCCGATGAAAAAGAAGCTTTACGTATAGCAAATGCTGTGGAAAAAAAACTGGGATGGTACAGGTAGATATAAATATTAAGCTAAAGAGACAATTTCATATTGAACACTGACATATCCCTGATAATTTGTTTAAGAATATATTTTCTAACTTTTATTTAAATTTAAGGTTATTGGTATGATAGATGGAACACACATTCCTATTTTAGCTCCAATTAATGGTAGATTAGACTACATCAACAGAAAAGGTTGGACCTCACTCATTTGCCAAGCAGTGGTAGATCATGAATATAAGTAATTAAACAAATTAAACATTTACTAATAGATCACATTTTGGTATAACTACTAACTACTAATGTAATATACCTCTAGACATTTTGTGTTCGACAATAGTCAATAACTATGATTAAATACTGGTAACATCTCATCTAGGTATATCTATAACTATTCTTTTTTAATAATTAGATTTACTGATATATGTTGAAAATTTCCTGGAAGTGTACATGATGCTGCTGTTTTAAAAAGCTCAAACTTATATAACCACTCTCATCAAAAAATACCTTCAATTAAAAAAAATATTGATGGTATAGATGTACCTTATTTTTTGCTCGGTGATCCAGCTTACCCACTCCTTCCATGGTTAATGAAAGGTATATTAACTACTTTTCCTTACACTAAAAATTGATATATTGTATATTATATTTATTTTATTTTAAGGATATACTGGTAGTGTAAGCATTGAAGAAGATAATTTCAACACATATTTAAGTTCGGCACGTATGGCAGTTGAAAATGCTTTTGGAAGGTTAAAAGGTAGATGGAGATGTCTACAAAAAAGGATTGATATTCACCATAGTTTTGTTCCATCTGTTGTATCTTGTTGTGTTACACTACACAATATTATTGAATTGCAACATGATCATTTTAATACCACATGGTTAAGAAATGTTGAAGACTCAGATGTAGTTTACCCTCAACCCACAACCTGCATAACAAATCGTAGAGACACAAGTTCAAATGTTGATGATATGAAGAAGATTAGAGAACATTTAAAAATGTACATGGTAAAAAATTATCCATTAAGAAGTTCTTCAGTCAGGACATTATAATTTCTATTTTTTTTTTTTATTCAAATAAATACCTAACAGATATTAATGATGTGTATTGTGTATTCTTTTTTATTTAAATAAATTGAACAAAAAAAATTATTTCAATCTTGTTCATTGACTTTGAACTTATAAAAAACTTTAACATTTATAATAACAAAAACTTTAAAGTTATTAAAAAAAAATTTAAATAATATTTAAAATATATTATATAATATAATAATTATACTTGAAAAACAAAAAATAATTTCAGCCTTGTTCATTGACTTTGAACTTATTATAAAATACTTTAACATTTATAATAACAACAACTTTAAACTTATTGAAAAAAAATTTAAATAATATTTAAAATATATTATATAATATAATAATTATACTTGAAAAACAAAAAATAATTTCAGTCTTGTTCATTTGGAAATGAAGAAGGAAACAACTGTTGAGTAGATAAAGAATTTGAAGGCAGATCTGTGTATGAAGTAGAAGGAAGATGCATGTATGAAGTAGATGGATAGGTAGCTGGAATATGCATCGTTGGTGTATATGAATTAGTATGATTAATTTGTCTTTCCATAAGTTTTAAAATATTGTTCATCATAAATTCGTTTGATGCTCTGTCCGCTAATGCAATTTCTTCTTCTTTCTGCATTACTTTTTCCTCCCATGTCTTTTGTTTCTCAAAATACTCATTATTTAATTTTGTTTGTTGCTCAAAGAAATCTCTTTGTAGCTGCCTTTGTGACTCCATAAACTCTGTGCTAAATCCTTTAAGTGCTCTTGCATATGGTGCAGATCTGACGGACTCTAGTAGTAGAAGACAGTAAAGACAATGTATATTAGTTAAATTAATTAATTTAAAAAAAATTAACTCTTCAAATAAATTACTTGTTTTATTCAACAATTTTGTAGTTTTTTGACTACATACAGAATTGTCACTGTTTCCAATATCTAAACAAAATGTCTCATTTTTTTCACAGTTAACAGGTTCAATATTGTTTTCAGATGTATCTTCAATTACATTGAACAAATTGCTAGTTACTTCTTCTGTATTTGTTTGATCCTCATCAACTTCATCCACTAATTATTCATATGATAAATATTTATTAACAAATTAATGAGTATTCCATTTTTACAAATAATAATTTTTTAGGTAATTGTATACATGAAAAGTAAAATATTTTATTACCATTCAATGTATCTGAATCTATCCCATCTGCAAGGATACCTGTACCTGGTCTATGACCTAAAAGGGAATCAAGTTTGTCATAGTAAGGGCAAGTGATTCTATCAACACCACTACAACTATTGTGCTTGATTACATTTTTATAAGCTACCTTCAGTGCTTTCCATTTGATACGGATCTAAAATTTATTTTAACAAGACACATTAAATTACACATTGCACTGTAGTTATATTATTATATTTTTTTTTCATATGTGCTATCATTTCAAAATTTTATCTGATTGTGTAAAAGTAGTTCTAAATTTAGGAATATTTATATTAATATTTTTTTTTTTTTTTTGAAACCTAATATTATGACCAAGTGTATGTGCTGAAAAAATAGTATATTTATACTTAAATAATACTGTATAAACAAATAATAAATGCAGATTAGGAAAACAAAATATTTTTAATTCTTTATATAGTAAAAAAGTAAAGTGATGAGACCAGTTGCCAGTTGAATAGGTATTTAATTAGTGAGTTTAATGTAGTCTCTAATTTAATGGTATTGGACAAGGGTTTTATAAACAGAACCCCAGAGAGAAATGCCATGTGATACAATAGATTGTATTAACGCTTTGTAGACTATGATCTGAGGCTTATCATTTAATATAGGAACCTACAATATTTATAGTTTTGTAATTATACCAAGTGAAAAAAGTTTTAACTTACTTGTTCAGCACTATAATTCAATCCCTGTTCGACCATAGACTTTTCAACTGTTTTAAATATGTCAGAGTTCCTGTATTTTGAATGATCCAAATGACTTAAAATATGTTTTTCTTTAAATATATCCAACATGCATAGGACCGTTGATTCGGGCCAGTTAGTGCGAGTTTTCTTCGTAATTTGATTCATGTTGTATACTTTATAGTAATAAATAATAATATATAATAAGTACACCACCTGTTATATTAATTAGTTTGTAAATTAGTACTTACGAGTTCTTTAATTGACTGTCTACTTAAATAATTAATGAATAACTATTATCACAGAAACAGATAAAATTAATGAATATTATCATTAATTATGTGGTGATACTCCGACGTATCATCACATGCAACATTGTACCAACGTTACCGCCCGTCCTTTTTGCATTGTATAAATTTTAACACACTTGCGTTCACGAGTAATATTTATGCTCCTTGCACCGACCGACCGAACTCGCGTCTCGCCCCCTCTACGTTCCGCCGGCTCGACTCGCCGCCGGACGCACGACCGACCGTCGCGCGCGCTGCGCAACGGAGCGACCGTTGCACCGTCGCGCCCGACATTCCGACACTACGTTTTTTCCCGTCTTACCGACTTGACTCTCCGAGCCTGATGCGCGCATGACCACCGCTGTACGCTCGCGTCATTGTTTTTGTTTTACCACTGTTAATACTTAACATATGTAAACTCTTTTATTTCTTTGTCGACTTGTAACGAAATAAATTCTTCCGTGACGCACTTGCGTCACTCGACCGACAAATCAGTGCGTTGTATTATTGACTTTTCCTCCTGCACGAGTCAGATTAGCGTTTTGGTGATTAACATAATCACCAAAATTATAACTTTTATAATTGATAACATTTATTATCATAACCAGTTATCGCAATCCTGATTCGGCTAATTCGGTTGTTGTAGTTTGATCCGTTTACATGCATTTTGTACTCCCGTAGTTATTTCCAATGCGCATTTCAAATGTGGATTAATTAAACCGTTTTAGGTAAACCGAATTGGTATTGAACTGAATTAACAATCGTTTACATGCATTTAACTCCGGGAGTTAATTAATTCGAATTGAGTTAAATCGGTTTTAACTGTGCATGTAACCGCGGTATATAACTATGATAGTAATGTAATAACACAAAAATAAAAGAAAAGAATTTATAATAATAAAAATAAAACTCTAAAATAAATAATAATATAACTAAAATATTTAAGTTAATATAACTGTTATATAACTAAGGCTCTTGCCAATAGTTATATATTACTAGATATAAATATTAAAATTGCGCTATTACCTTCCTCCTGATCGTCGGAGAGTTCTCGAGGTCGTGATTCGAGAACGATCAAGTACACCGTAGTAATAAAATATTAATTACCTATTAAATTATAAAAATCTAATAAATACAATATAATATATGAAATTATATAAATATATGAATATTGATGCGCATGCACCTTACCTTATTCGCAGCTGTCTTTGATATGCAGTTGACGTAATAAAATAAATAAAGGTTTTTATTAAACACTCAGATTAAAGAAAAACAACACTGTTAAATTTCGATTTTAAAAAAGAAACGGTCCAGCTGTCGCTCGCAATGTCTGGTGTTGAAAAGTTTTTAAGTGCTCCTGCACTCTTGAGGTTGTTTTAGTTTTGGGTGGTGCTCATGCACTCAAGAGTGGTGCTCATGCACTGTAGAGTGGTGCTCATGCACTGATGGAAGGAGACGACGTGGTCCAGCCAGCCAGGGTTGTAGGTGGCTCCACCAAAGGCCTCTGCGTTTCCAAAGACTTAGCATTGTCTTTGGCAACAGAGATCCTCATTGGACCATCCCCTGCTCTGGTGGCACACGAAATAGCTCACACGTGTTGTGCCAAATAGTCACAACTACGTATAAGTTCCCATGTGATTAAATAATACAAATCGTTCCTTTCATCAGTGGAAAATGGTGTTTTTTTTTGTTGGATTTTAACTGTTATCTGCGTGCGACAACTTGACTGTTATTTATTTTATTGAATATTAAGGCCCTCCGCACACTACGCGACTTAGACGCGACGCGATGTGGGCGCGTTGTATGTGATACGAGCGATCTGTGCGATACGCGTACGCACACGAAGCGATTGTCGTGCGATTAATATTATTATTGTTTATGTAACATTCGATTATTATCAGTCATTTTACGGAGGTTTCACACACCAGTTCTTCACATCCTTTTTTAAAATGTCGAGTTCATCTAGTGACGAAGAAGCAATTGCTACGTACTATTTGTACAAAAAGTTGGTTAGTAGAGAAAAGCGACAACGGAATCAAAAAAGGAAGTTTTGGATTCATCCATATATTCAAAGGAATCACCACTGTCGGCTATTTGTTTCTGCTAGAGAACTTCAGGAAACCGACGTCAAATTTATGGCATTCTATAGAATGTCGAAGGAATCCTATTAAGAAATTGTTGACATTCTCTCTCCTGCCATTCATCAGAAGAATACTAACATGAGAGAATGTGTGGGCGCAGAAGAACGAATATTAATCACATTAAGGTACATAAATTATATTACTATTTTAATAATATTATATTATTATTAAAATTATTTTATACCTATAATAGTTTTAATATAGTTTTTAATATTAGCCTTTATAAAACTAATCATAAAAAAGGGGGGCAAGTGAAAACAGCCCAAAACGAGTCAAAATATTGTCAAAATGTTATGCTGTATAGAACACAAGAATATAAACATTATAAACATATGTTATCTTATTATCAACGTATGTGATCAAGTGAGGCTCGATAATAATAAAGTATTATATTATTCAAAGAAATTAATTCAAATTTGTTTATTACCTTACCATGTAATATATCATTATATACATTTAAGGCCTAACCAATTATTATAAACTTCTTAGACAACTTTTAGCTTAGCGACCTTTTCTGAACACTAAATACTTCACATTAAATGAATATTACTGCCATAAAAAAAAAAAAATCCGTCTTTTTAATATAGTTTAATATAGCAAATCATAAACAAAACAAATCCTTCTTATTTAGCATAATTGTTTATAAAATAAATCATAAAAAAAACAAATCCTTCTTATTTAGCATAATTGTTTATAAAATAAATCATAAAAAAAAACAAATCCTTTTTATTTAACATAAGTGTTTATAAAATAAATCATAAAAAAAACAAATCCTTCTTATTAAATATACTATTTATAAAATTAATCATTACAAGACTGTGTAATTTGAATTTTCTGAGCTTTCATCTGATGTAAACGAAGATAAATAGGTACCAACTGAAGAATGACTGTTCACTGGGGGAGGACAAAGTATTGCGTCTATAAGTTCAATAAATCTACGCTTATAAGTTCTCAGTTGTACATCTGACATTGTTAAAAGATCTGGTATAAGACTATTCAAAAATTGTTTCACTGAATCTGTTCTGGCATCAGAAGTACTAGCGGCCAATTTGGCTTTCTTGGTTTCAAAATATTCAGCAAACGCTTTGTCAGCATCAGTAGAACTAGAGTTATTTTTCTTAACTTTTTTACTTGTAGTATATTTGGACTTCAAAAATGTCGATTCTGGAGTGTTAACGCGCTCAGTTTCAGATTGTCTCGTAATTAGTGGTGTGGTGCTATTCAGAGTAGAGGGATTAGGAGAAAGTGGTAGAAGCATATCTGGTGATGAGACTGGATTGCTGTCCTGCTGGTTTGGTTCAGGATATTCCGATATGTCTGAGTTTTCCCACACATCGGGAGTCTCAAAATCTTCATTAGGAATAGGTGACAAATTTCCACTAGGTATTGCAGAGGTTTTGACAAATGGTATCGTGAACTGCATTGCCTCGTTCAAATAATACGGTTTTTTGGCTTTGGATCCACTTTTAGAGTCTTTCATTCTTCTCACAAACGTAGTCCTTAGATTCCTCCATTTTTCTTTGCATTCATTCACTAAAACATTCATATTAAGCATCTACTTAAAGGTGGTAGATATTATTTTTGTTTTGAAAAAAAAAAAAAAAAAAAACGATGATACATTTACATTTATATTTTACAGATATTTGGCAACAGGGAGTACATTTGTCTCGCTTGGGTTGTACTTTTGCCGAGGAGAGACAACAGTTGGGCAGATCGTGGCAGAGACGACTCAGATAATATGGGATGTGATAAATGGATATTGGATGTCGAAACCGAATAAGGATCAATGGAAAAATATTGCAGAACGTTATGAATTATTGTGGAATCTCCCTAACTGTATAGGCAGTATAGATGGAAAACATATTCGTATAGAGAAATTACCGAATACAGGTTCCAGTAATTTCAATTATAAAGCCTACCATTCCATAGTATTATTGGGGTGTTGTGATGCTGATGGACTTTTTACAATGGTCGAAACCGGATATGCCGGTAGGAACAGTGACGGTGGAATATTTCGGGCTTCAGCAATGAAATATCATATAACTCACTCACAACTTGATATTCCACCACCTTCAAAGCTACCTTATGATACTAACAACTGTAAATTTCCTTACTATTTTGTAGCAGACGAGGCGTTTCCATTATCAAAATTTCTAATGAGACCCTACCCCAGACGGACTCTAGACAACATTAGAAGAGTATTTAACTACCGATTGAGCCGAGGAAGAAAAACTATCGAGTGCACATTTGGAATGATGACGGAAAAATTTCAAGTGCTGAGTACCGCCATTCGTTGCCGAGATGTTGATAAAGTCAATAATATCGTAAAGGCGTGTTGTATACTCCACAATTTTATTCGTAAAAGAGAAGGTACTCGATATGCAATGCGAAACTTTGAAGAAAGTGTTGGTCTGCGTAATAACACTACCAACATCACAACAGATGATTGGACATCAAATGAGAGTACCGTACGAGTAAATGATCAATCATCAGGTTATGACTTGAGAGATTATTTATCACGATACTTTATTACTCCTCAAGCATCACTTCCGTGGCAGTGGAATAATTGTATATAGTCTGTAATATTTTGTTTCATTTAATAAAATGTTATTTAATGGTATTCTCTCTGTATTTTTATTATTAAAATTAAAAATTATTATATTAGCATTACCTACGAGATTTTATATTATTTCGTTATATTTATAAATGCGTATACTGTATACATTATAAAGAGTACTGATAAGATGTTTCATTGGTTGGCAAATATATAAATAATTTTATTTATGTTTAATAATAGTGGGAATTAAAACTATTAATACTCGGAACGTGTATTGCGTGATAGCGTGTTTTTGGAGTATTTTTAAAATTAGGTTTTTAGTTTCTGATTAAAAATAAAAACAATTATTAATATATTAAAATAATTTTTATTTTATTAGTATATTTGCTTACCAGATAAATTAACTGCCATTGACACATTATGCCAACTCTTGTCTTGACAATCCCTTCTTGAATACTCCGGTATAGTGAAATTATAAAGTTCTGGATGTTTTTCAATTTCACCAACAAATTTGACGTTGAACGCTTCCATCATTATGACATATTATATTAGGTATATTATTAAAAAATATATCATATATTATATATTATAATATATTATAATATTATATTATTTATATTATAATATTACTATATAATAATAATATATTATGCGATCCGCGCGACGCGACTGCCAAGCGACCAGCACTGTCGGTCGCACGTGTCGTCCGTCGCTCGCGTCACAGTCGCGTCGCAATCGCGTTGTTAACAAATTGCGCCATCAGTGGATTCCCAATCACTTTGCTAGGAAATCGCGAGAGGCAAAAATCGCGTCGCGTCTAAGTCGCGTAGTGTGCGGAGGGCCTTAAACAACATACAATCATGATGTGTGAGCATATCATTACAGTAATGACATAAATAGTTGTATGTTGTATTAAATATATATATATATTAAATATTACATACATTACATTTTAATCAAGCGAAAATATCCACTTGATCGTTATAATATAGTTAGTAATAATAATATCATTAGAGGTAATCCCTGCTTTTTCTAGAGCGTGGCCTAACAGGAGCCGACACAGTTTGAGTAGACTCATCACGTCTCAGCACAACGCGGCTCGGCTCAGCTCGATACGGTATAAGCGTGTGATGGGTTGAGATAGTCGAACACTCACATGTTAAGATTCTAACGATTACATTAATTCGTAATGTCTATCATATAAATATCTTTGCCTACATATCGTGAGTGTAGCTCACCATACTACACTACGTACGCATACCCTGTGCGATCAATGAAGACGGTCGAGACGAAATTCGGCAGGACTGTGGCGTGTGTACTGTTTGACGGGGCGAGCAGGGGGACGATAAACGTCTTCTTCCCAAAGACAGTTACCGTCTCGGTTGAAAACATCGAGAAATATAACACAGGAGACATCCCAGCTGTATCCCTGATATTTAAAGGTTTGCACAACAGGAGTTTCATCATAGATTTTGAGTGAAATTGACTATGGAGCTTCTGCATAAAATGTTTTTATTAATATAATTTTAAATAAAAAAATTTACATATACGTTTTTATTTATATTTTATTCCGAATTCCGATCCTATAGTGTTAATAAGTTTTTAATCGATACAAACTAATGATATATTATATATATTTAACAAGTTTTATAATATAAATAGTTTCGTCGAAATAAGAGGTTTTAAATTAAATATATATATATAATACATATTATACGCATTTAATGAGGTGAATCATATTTATGTGATATGCGTATGTATATAAATATAAATTATAAGTAGTATTAAACAATATATATTTTTTTAGGTGTTATAATCATTATAATTGGTATTCTACGAAAAAATCTGTTTTTATAGGTATTTAAAAAAAAAAATAATAATAATAATAATACCGAGTAATACACAGGAATACACGCCTCGTGATAAGGCTATAATGATAATGTTTTTTTTTTTTTTTTTTTTTTTTAAATAAATACAAACTAATGATATATATTTAACGAGATGTAGAATATAAATAGTTTCGTTAAAATAAGAGGTTTTTTTAAAAAAAAAAAAAAACTTAAAATGTATATTATATTATGCATTTAATGAGGTGAATCATATTTATTTTATGTGTGTAAAAATAGTATAAATAGTATAAATAATGTATTTTTTTCAAGACATAATAATAATAATTGGAATTCTACGGTAAAAATCTATTATTTAGATTTGAAAAAAAAAACTAGACTTCAGTATTTTAAATAATAATATATACTTGATGCCTCGACGACATAATAATAATAATAATAATTGGTATTCTGCGGTAAAAATCTATTATTTAGATTTGAAAAAAAAAAAAGTTTTAAGTGTTTATAATAGGATATTTTATTTCTACATAAAATTGGATATCTTTTTTTTTTCCAATGTACAATTCTGTACACCCGGCTCTCGTCGTATCTGCCTCCATCGGAATAATCACTCGGATGGAATGATTGGGCGTCGTCTGAAAATGTAAGATGTGATTTAAAATATATTAGTTTTATTTTTATTATTAAGACTCACTTGATAAGTTCACGCCGTATGGAAATTGGCCGGATATAAGGTCTAATATTGGTGGTAAATCTGTGTCGGTTGTCTGCCAGGGTGAACGTTGACCGACTTCGAATCCTAACGAATATTTGTCATCCGGCAGTCCATATTCCGCGACTCGGAGCGTGTAGTCCTTGTAACGAGACAGAATAGGTACCAGGCGCGCCATCCGGTGGACGAGGCCAGTACCATCTAAACAGTTATCAGCGAGGTACAATTTACGCGTTTTCTATCATTTTGCACTTCAATAACTGAACAATCCTTCGCGTAAAACATTATAGTCAAGGCAAATTACCTATAACGTACGACTCGCATCACCAAAATCATACGTACGTTGAGAAAACATGCAAAACAATGAAATGTTGTTGATCGCACCTACGCCGCACAGAGTGCGCGACGGAGCGTGCACTCTACGACTACGTCATTCACTGCAACTTTTAGAAGCAAATAAGTTCAAAAGTCTTTTACCATCAGGAGTAAAGGATAAAGGGACAATAACTACATCGGTTACACATCACCGCCCACCATCAAAGGAGTGTATATCATCCAAAAACCACCAAACCTGATCGATGTAACCAGTCAAACTAACCGCCACGCGTTCACACTGACCTACATAAGTATAGGCAAGACACCAGGCTATACACAATCCGAGCACTATATATGCTGGCCTAGGACGTGGTATCAACCAGGTCAAACTAGACAGCAGATATCTCGTTGCCGCCGCCGCCGCTGTTATAGCCCTTTTAGCCCGAAGATATTTATTAGCTTTTTAATACTATGGACCTATCCCACACTTTTGTGTGTGTTACTACGCGTACCACTTGTGACCCGAGGCTTATTTTATTTTAAGTACTATTATGACCTATCCCACACTAACGTGATGGTTGGGTGAAATATTTTGTACCTAATTTACGGAATGAGTTACAGTGTTTAGACCTAGCCCACCCGATTGTGCGTGTTATTGTGTTTGAATTAAAATTATTTTTATCAATTTATATTAATAATATCATGGGTTTTTTTCTTTTTTCGGATATGCATTCAATATGGTACATTTATAGTCCATAATTAGTCACTGGGTTTATTATATTATTCTACGTATTATACATGATATTCTTAAAATGTTATAATGCTTTGATCAGTCACATAATTTAATCAGTTATCGTCCGACTTGTGTGCGGTTATATCGTTTTTAATTTACCCACACATTTGTGCGTGTTCGGATTTTGTGTCATACATTTTGATTATCATACGTTATTTCGCCTACGGTTTCTGTTTTTATTTGAGTTATAATTATTCAAGAATGCGTCGCGCAAAGTTGAACGCGAAAGCTATTGAAATGTTGGCCACATTAAGTGACGATTCGGATTTAGATTATGGAAGTGACGACTCAGATGTTGACCGTACTTGGCATCCCCAGAAAGTTCAAATAATTGGCGCATCTGATTTTTCGGATTCGGGCGAAGAAGACATTGTAACCGAAAACGTACCTGTTGTCTCTACTTCAGGCTAAAATCAAACGCTTTCACCATCATCCCCCTTACAACAACAAATAGACCAGAATCCATTACCAAATGCGACTATTCTGAATACTGGTTGGACTCAAAAATCATTTATTGGAAAACCGTTACCAGGTAATAATTTTGGGCCTTATTTACCGATTAACATCAGAACTCCATTTGATTATGTCAAAACATATCTTCCTGATAAACATTTTGAGGAAGCAGCATTGTATACAAATATGTATGTAATGAGCAAAACGGGAAAAGAACTGAAAACTACTGCAAATGAAATACAAAGTGTGTACGGTGTCCATGCTATGATGAGTGTGTTTAAGTACCCTCGATTAAAAATGTATTGGGATAGTAGAGGCATGGGTTTTGGTCCTATTTCACAAGTTATTACGAGGGACAGATTTTTGAAATTGCGCTCTAGTTTGCACTATGTCGATATTAATAATCGTCCAGCTGGTAATATTAACCGATTTTGGAAAGTTCAACCAATAATTGATCAAGTTCGTAATGCGTGTAGAAATATTCCCCGTTTAGTTGACTGTTACTCGGTGGATGAGCAAATGATTCCGTTTACTGGTCGATGTCCAAGCAGACAATATGTTAAAAACAAACCACGACCCACTGGCTTAAAAAATTTCGTAATTACTACGTCAAAAGGGAAAGTAATTGATTTCGAAATTTATCAAGGTGTCGATACGCCATTCCGAGACAAATCGTTGGGGCTAGGACCGGCAGTCGTACTTCATTTGTCTCAAAGTATTCCGCAGGGATCAGTTCTATTTTTCGACCGGTACTTTACAACAGTATCATTATTGGATCGGTTGTTTAGTGAGGGACTAATTGCTACAGGCACAATAATGTCAAATAGATTAAGGAACGTGCATTTTAGTCAAGACAAAAAATTCCAAAGAGGTGTTTGGGAGGAGTTCACAAGGTGTGACAATCAAATATCTGCGACCAAGTGGAAGGATAGTAAATGTGTGACTTTAATTTCTAATGCTACAGGAGCAGAACCTCATAGTGTAGTAAAAAGATGGAGTAAAACGGAAAATAAGGAAATCGAAGTACCCTGTCCAGATGTTGTAAAGTCATATAACCAGTACATGGGTGGCGTAGATATATGTAACCAACAAATGGAATGCTACCGTACGTGGATCAAATCAAGAAAATGGACATTAAAAGTTGCACTACATTTCATTGACTTAAGCATCGTAAACGCCTGGATGGAATATAGAGAAGACGCGCAAAAGTTACTAAAACGTAAAAATGAAATTATGGACCTTATGAATTTTAAAATCGCTGTTGCTAGAGAATGGTTAACTAAATCGCCAAATAAACGTGCACTATCATCTGAAGAATCAAATTCGTCTGACACCGAGGAAAATCAGATGACAACACAGAGACCACAAAACTATAGGACACCAGTCCCACCAACAACCAAAGTGAAGGATGGATTTGAGCATTGGCCAGAAGTGTGTAACATACCAAATCCAAAATGCTGTAGGATGAAGGGATGTAAAAGCCGATCAAGAATCAAATGCACCAAGTGTGATATTTATTTATGTCTAACTGCTAAAAAAAATTGTTTTACAATTTTTCATAAAACATAAAAACAACATTTTTTTAAATATTATTACTATAAAGAAGGTACTTATCTATAGAAATAATTTGTTTTTAAAGGATAATAATTAACTTAAGGTTTGTATAGAAGTATTATGAATGATAATTTGTTTTATTTTAAATTAAAGATTAAACAATATACTTGTGTTTCATGTAATATGAGTATTTCAAACCTGACCCACACAAATGTGTAGGTAATATATCTAACTGAATAAAAATCTAATAATTTTTTTAACAATTTTTTGAAGCTTTATATAAATAATAAAGCGTATGTACAAAATATCACAAAGTTTGAAACACTTTACATGTCTCAGGTCTTTGGGGCTATACTGAATAACCCACACAAATGTGATGGTTAGTCTTTAAATAGATCTCAAAATAAATATTTATCAGGCAATTAGTTAATAGTTATTTACCTACACAAATGTGAGGGTTAGAGCTGAAAGGGATAGTACGCACCGTCGACATATCAGTGCCACCGCCGTAATCATTGTTCGCGTCGTCAATATCATTATTATTGCCGCCGCCGTTATTGTTGCTCGCGCCGTCGACATCTCGTTGCCGCCACGGTTATAATACGCACCGTTGACATATTAGTGCCGCAGTCACAGTTTGATACGCACCGTCGTCAATATCATAGTTGCCATCGCCACAATCGTTGTTCGCGCCGCCGACAACTCATTGTTGCCGCTGCCACTGGAATAAGTTACCAACGCATTGCTGCTGGAACCCAATCAATTGTTGGTTGAATTCCATACACGTGTTCAATCATTACCGGATCCAAATATTATCAATTTCAGTACTCAATCAGTCAATAGCACCAAAAGGAAATCGTGAGTCAGTCTACTCAATATTCTATTACTTGTCGTTTCCCTGTTAGATGTATTTTTAAATGTTAAATCACAATTAAGTGATACAATTGATAAATAAAAGAAAATATTGTTATCTAAATAAATAAATTATATATATATTTCAATAAAGATAATATTTTGTATGAACAATAAAATCATTCAGCATTGTGTTCATTATTAAATATTACATCCTCCAGTCTATAAGTAGCGGGGAATAATTGCGGCGACTACAATAAAATAAAGATTGATTTAAATATGATGATAAAAATAATAATAATAGTTGAAAAACTTACCAAACATCAATACGTGGGCATATTGTCGTAAAATGAACACGAGGACGACATAATATTAATGTCTTGTTATTTCACGTTGAGTACGTTCACTGCAAATGGCGGGCTCTGAAGACTGTCTGGAGCACCATCGACAGCGGATTCCCGTGTATAGGAATATAAGTTTCCCCTAAATCTCATCGACGCCTTATCACAGTGCGAATGGGTGGGGTTTTTTTAAAATAATATTAAGACTGTGTAGATAAGCACGATTTTTTTTTTTTTTTTTGAATAAGGCGTGGTGTGGTATGCAATATTTCTTTAAGGGGTAATGTATAGTTTATATATATATGTTACCGTCAATGATGTAAATTAGTTAATAACGTAAATGCCTAGCCAATATTATAAATTCCTAACATTAGTAGTCGATATTGTCAATGCCTAGGAATTAACTGACAACATAGGCAAGGTTGTAAAATTTAAATATTTTGTTAACACATTTAGAACTATGACTAGGAACTTACTTTAATGTCTAATACTGATAGGCAATGTTGATAATTATGTTTAACGAAATATTTTAATTAGGTCAGAAATGTATAAATACAAGATAAATTATACATAATTAATAATTATTTATTTTCACAATCTCCAGCAGCCTCACGAACCGTAATTTCTTTTACTCCGGCAGTCGCGATTGTTTTTTCATAATTCAATATATTTTCAGGACACGGAACGAGTTGTGCTCTAGTGAACCTATTTTTTAGCATGCCATACTCCGTACCTACATAGTAATTTATTTTAATATTGTTATTAATTTATTTTAACAATTAATTTTTATTGTACTTACATAATTTATACATATCAGCTGCATATGAAACAATGACCGCCAAAAGATTAAGGGGTGAGCCACGTGCTCTATCCACGTCAGGTATAAGTACTCTTACAGTAATTCCTACTTGAAGTTCTGTTAACTTAGTATTAGAATACTTCATCATTTTTTGTGCTTGCTTTTAAAGGTTAGTTATGGCCCTTTGTCTATGATTATTAATTTGATCTTTGTTCGAATCTAAGATATTACAAAAATCCAAAAATGTAAAAAGGATTAGATTTATCAGCTTTATCGTACGTACTTATTATATCTAGATAAATCGATTTTACAACGCAAGAATATTTTATATTTTTGTCAATTATGCCTGAAAAATCCCGGAGTTATTGTCATTACCTAGGAGATATTTCTAATTGCATCATTGACTGATTATAATAGACATTAACGATATTTACTAGTCAATATCGTGTACTGCCTAATTTGATCGGCAATATCGTTATTGACTAGTCATTAACATTAATTCCTTAATTTACGTCTTTGCCGGTAACATATATATTGCACCCTGTGCAGTATACGACGAAACACGAGGCGTGATCTGATAGCAAAAGCGATACTAAAATAATAAAAATAATTTAAAGACTAGATTATATATAAAAAATTGTGTTAATATAATATTTTAACACCGTTCATTATTTTCACAGGTTATGCATACAGATATGCGATAATTTAACAATAACAATAATAATAGCAATAATAATAATAATAATAATATTAATTTAACAAAGATAATTTAATAATTTGCGAGGTAATGACCGTGCGCGTACGTGGAAATGTTATCAGGTTACACGTACCGCTTATCATCAGCCCTGATTAGAACTAATTTCATGGATCTTATTGTACGCACTTCGTGTTTAAACGAGCGTACATTTTCTCTAAACGGTGTAAAAGACATATAACTATAAGCGTGCGACGGGTGAACGGGCGTTGACGGCGGGTGTGCTGTGGACGTTGTGGCGTTTTGATGTATCCGCGCAACAGCTAACCTCGCAGAGTCGCCCGCGATCATTTTCCCCGTGCTCGCGTCAAACTCGTCGTCCCGTTCATCGGATTCTACGTCGACGTCCAGGTCGGCGAATAAACAACGCTTATGATCGGCGAGTGTGAGGTGATTCCTGATCACGTGTCTCATGACGCCTTTCGCACGGATGCTGACTTCGTGTTCCACGTCGTAGGCATATGACTTTGCGCGCAGCGCGACGAATTCATAAATAGTTCTGCCAGCGGTCTCATCCTTGAATAATCCTAGAATCCTTTTTCTTGAGGCCGCATATCCCTTGTGATCGGTCGGTAAATTAGATGTGTCCATGTGCCGCATAAGGTTCGGATTGTTGATCAAGTCGTCGTAAAAATCTTTAGTCGACACTTGATAGAAAAGCGAATCTGAAACATAAAATATTATATTATAATATAATATAATATAATAGATATATTATTTCAAGAATGCATATATTGTAAACGCACCAGTATCGGTATACAACAGCTCGATCCTATCTCCATAATGACGCTTCATGACGCCGTTATGAAATCCGTACATTAAAACTTAACTAAGTTCTAGTACGGTAAATCCTATGTAGATAGGCTTGCAGAAATCCACTTCTTTGCCGTGTTGGGTGACCACCGAGAGATTTTCGTTGTAAGTCGTACAATATTTGAACGTTGGTCGATTTATGAGCTTCCGCATTCTGCGCGGGCACGAAACAAGCTCCAAGTCCAGTCGACGGCGCATGTTTTCCATGGTTTTCCCTACATACACACAGTAGACGTTATGTAAAGTTTAAGTAGTTCAAAGTTCAGAAAAAATATTTTTTTTCCGCAAAATTTATGAATAACATACCGAACACCAAATTGTTTAAATCTTTAAAAAACTTTTCATCGAATTTGTTAGTCGCCCGCTTACGTAATTCGGTGTTTAGATTTATGTACGGGGCCAGCCATGGTGATTGTCGGAATTCCAATACTCGGTGCGTCTGAAATGCACGAAAAAAGTAATAAGATGAGTATGCACATAATAATAATAATTAT
The DNA here is from genome assembly GCF_037042655.1 of Diuraphis noxia. Classification (NCBI taxonomy): domain Eukaryota; kingdom Metazoa; phylum Arthropoda; class Insecta; order Hemiptera; family Aphididae; genus Diuraphis; species Diuraphis noxia. Next base: position 15,521,276 of record NW_028301712.1, on the reverse strand, counting down.
TATTATATAAATAATCACTTTTTCTACTACGACGCCGAGGGCCATGGCTTGTTGTAAATTCATATAATGAACCACGTAGTGTTCTTTTTGCATAAATGTTACCATCAACTTTCGCACAGTGGATCCGCGTGGTATGCTAGCGTGTGGCAGGAACGGCATATCATTGTGGACGGCGTGTAGGTGTTGAGGATACGAAATGTCAACTTCGTAAAATCTGCCAATGTCATCCGTCTCGCGCATCCATTGTAGCTGGTCGAGTGCAACTTCCGGGTTTCCTGGATACCATACGAAATCGCTAATCGGTATATATTTACACATCGCGTACCCGTACAAATTGTTTGCTAGAAAGTGAAAAAATTGATCAATTTATACACGACAATATATAATTTATATTTTATAATCACCATCTAAGTATATGAGGGACGTGCTGGGTTCGTCGGCATTGTATCCAGGCGCCTCGGGATTGTTTGCACGCGCGTGACGCTTGCTGGCCTGCACCAAGCCTCCGCGCATACCGGACTCCAAAAAGAGAACTTTCTCATAATCATCCAAAAGTGAAAGTTGAACTTTCGTAAGTTTCAACATACAATCAAAGCTGAAGCCGGGCAACGTGTAGTATTGAGCTGGGTCCAGGTGATATGTGGTCAGGCATATATCCCTGAAATTCTCGAACACGTCGACGCTTAACAACACATCGACTTTAAGATACAGAGCGCCGAGCGTCGTGCAGCCGAAATGGTTCCAAACCCGAGTCGCGTGATCGTAGTCTTCGTCGCACACGTGCGTCTCCGTCAACGCGCTATAGAATAGAAACTTATCCGGTAACGATGGTACTTGTAATTTATTCCACGAATCCGTGTACTCGTACGGATACACGCCTTTTCGCGTGACCAACGACATCTCCGACGGGGCGAACACTTTCGCGACTTCTCGAAACTTATCAAAGTTCGCGGAGGAGAGGTTCTACGCCAAGTGTGCCAAGCTCGACGCCATGAACCGGCACGTGTCTATAAACCTGACGGAGAACGTGTTGTTTATATATTTCGAAAACAAAATATATTTCTCCTCGGTGTTCGCGATTACCGATATTCGGTCAGTGTCGCCGTCGTTCACCAAATTTGTAACGATGAAATGCGCGTCGTAGTTCGACAGATTATGCAGGAAGCACGGCACAAATTTCGGTGTTTTCAGTTTGAGGTTGCACGTGTTGCATAACGTTTTTAAAAAACGTCCCGATAAGTGATCATATATAATGATATAAAATGTTTACCTTTATATTTAGAAGGTCCTGCTTTAACTTTCTATGATAATAATGAATCAAATTTAATCAACGACACAAAATGGGCTGATTTAGAAAACAAACTAAAGTGAATTTAAACCAACAGCTCAGCTAGATATGTTAAAATTACTACTTCAAAAACAAAAAAAACTAGACGATGAACAAACAATAAATTACGCCAACGAAATAGAATCCTTATGTAAAAGAATAAATCCCTCAATGCCTGAAACAGAATTAATACACACAATTATCAAGGGCTTAAAACCAAATATTATTAGACATATAGGAGTTCTGGATAATAATACTCTTAAACAACTAAAAGACAACATAAGAAAATACGAATTAATCGAATTTATGGCAACAGGAGAAACAACTCAGTCTCAAACGGACATAAAAAATGCTATTATGTACGATCAAATAAATAAAATAACGGAAAAATTCAATGTACAATTAAAGGTGTCTAATGACAATAATGAGAAGCTAAATAAAAAAATTGAAAATTTGTTAGAAAATAAAAAAATAAACACGAACAAAAATAGTTATTTCAAACCTTCTAATTTAATGTGACAAAACAATTTTTATAATCAAAACTTTGATAACAATAAAAGGCAAAAGTGTGAAATTTGCTTACTTAGCAACCACACTACAGAGACATGCTTTCGAAATAAAAATAATAATCAGGCTCAACAATGCAAAATATGCTTAAAAAATAATCATAGAACAGAAAACTGCTATTTCAATAACAAATCCTCAATAACATGTCAAATCTGCGACAAGGTAGGACACTCAGCAAAAACATGTCGATCTATAAATCAGAACCAAAAAAACTAACTTCTAGGTTAAACTTTACTGAAAGATGTTCCCCTTTATCTTCAGATTTACCAAAACATAAACATAAAATAAATAACATAACCGAACCTCTATTCATTAAAGCTACATTAAATAATATTACTATTCCAGTAACAATAGACACAGGAGCAAATATATGTTGCATTAAACACACCTTAATGCCCCCTAATAGTGATTTAAAAAAAGAACATATTCTACTAACAGGAACAAATAATGAACCCTTAACTCTATTCGGATCAATTTTAATAAAAATAAAAATAAACTCCCATGAATTTGAAATCAAAGCATATGTCATCAAAAATTTATCGTGTCACATAATAATTGGAAATAAATTTTTATACCAATATAATGCTAATATAAATTTCAAAAATAGTACGTTAACATTATGTAAAAATAATAATGATAACAAAATTAATAATGATATAATTATACGAACTTACAACATTCATAACAGCAACAACGTGCATAATATTAAAGAAGATGTAAAAAACATATTTCAAACGAACTCTGAATATTCAATTGCTCACTGCATTTCCGCAGACTTAAAAATGAGCAAAGGTTTGGCTGCACAAATAAAAAATAAATTTGGAGACGCCTCAGCTCAATTAAAACATTTAAAACCAATAGTTGGTGAAGCCATCCCAATAAGTATAGGGAATAGGATAATTTATTATCTAATAACGAAACAAAAATATTTTCTTAAGGGGGCTGGAGCAACCTTCATATTCCACGCATTTATACCAATAAGCAAAAGTAAAATAAACATACTTCAAGTTGCTTGAATTTAATTTTGAAAACTACATCTGATTTGTGCTTATTTATTCTAGGTTTGCTCGGAAGTGAATTTTTGATTTTTTAATTTTGTGACTATCTAAATTTTAGTCAAAATATAAGTATTTTTTGAAAATAAAATAAATTTACTATGCATAATACTCTATTAACTAAAAATAAAATCGTAAATCTATTTCCGAACAAACCTAGAAAATAGACCAACGAATACAAATCACTTTTCAAAATTAATAGAAGTCGATCAAAACAATACGAATTTTTCTTTCTTTTTTGGTACTGTTGGCATAAAATTTGTGCCGGAGAACCGGAACAGAATATTATTCCTCGTTGAATTAGACATGTGCATGCGCGTACGGGCATTCGAACATTTCTAAGAATCTAGGTAGCCGCAACAAAAATAATACCTGTATGCCGGGCGATTATAAATCGATTAGTGATAAGTTGGTTTCCTACTCGATCAAATTTATACTATTACGACAAAACGAAAAAAGTATTACTTGTTTCCAAATAATCGGACAGTGAAGTTCAATTTTTCGTGTCACTTATTTTGTTTGAATTTCAAAATGAATAAAGACTGGCGATTGGGTAAAAAAGCGCGCCTCAGTTTGGGTGCACCACGAAAAAAACCTAACCTGGCTAATCTTAAATGTAAAAAACTTGAAAAAGAACCTGAAGATCATGGAAACAATAATGAGGTAATTATAATACATTGATTATGGTTTGATATAATATGGTTATATTTTTAATGAATAAAAACTGTTTTGTTAGTAACATAAGATTTTATCAATTTTAAATATAATATAGAATTATATAATATATTATATAGGTAGGTATGATTAAATTATATATTCAGTGGATAATTTATTGTATTGATATTACAATGATCTGTGTGTGTGTGTTGACAAATTGGATTTTTGTATTTCGCTGTCATTCTCAATGAATCAGGTACAACAGAAATTGAGCGAATATCTAATATTGTAATTCTAATGCTCATAAAAATTTAATACGACTTTTCCGGTAAAATTTTTTTTTTGATAAAAGTAGACAAACTCATGAAGAATCTTGTTTAGAATTTTCAAACCTTAGATTTGTAAAGAAAAATTTGTATGAATTTTTCTAACTAAAAATAAATTGCGAATTTTCGTGATTTTTATGTATTTTGTCAAAATTTGAACTTTCAATGTTTATTAAAAAAATTGTGACTATGTATTTTTAATATTTTTTAACTACTATTGCGACAATATATTAGAAGTCTTGTATCAAAATTTGAAGCTTTTTTACCCAACGAACAAAATTTTATTGTCATTTGTAAAAAAAAACTTAAAAAGATTTGTACGAGAATTAGTTTTAGAGTTAAACCAATATCTAAAATCTAGTTTTTCAAAATTTGAATTTGCGTAAAAATTCCCGTTTTTCGTTAATTTTTTTTTTGTTTTTCCTGGTGCTTTTGAAAACTATTGGAAATTTCAAAAAATATAGGCATGATTTTTTCTTATAACTATTTTAAGTTCAAATTTTGACGAAATCTATTTAATTATTTTAATTGATATTAATTGAATATTAATATTGTATAAAATATCTAAAACTGAAAACTCGTCTCCGATCAGAATCGTTTTTCGTATACAATGATATTATATCATTAAATTCAAATTTAATATCATCCATTACAGTAGGTAAACCCACTTGTAAACTACTGTATAGCAGAGCGACATCCACTTACTTACCCGCTTTTTAAAATTATAAATTAAAACAATACACTCGTAAAACTGAATAGCCCTCATTTTTTTTACAATTATTATTGTAAACAGAATGTATCATAAATCGATATATCACATCATATAATATACCTAACAAAATATTCAATAAATATAATATAATTTAAATATAACACATATTGATCATTGTTAATTTAATGCATTCCTAACTTAAAAATAATTTGTATTAAAAAAATATAATAAAATGAATAAATTATTATTTTTAAATATTTTTTTTTTTTTTATTATTATTAGATTGAAAATCAAAATGATTCGATACCATCAATTTCGAATTTTACCGTATTAGGAACTTCAACTCCCAGTAATGAACTAATTGTAAATCGTGAAGTAAGCAATAATTCAAATTTATTATCTTTGTCTTACGATGAAGAAGTGACCCATGGAAAAATTTAGAGGGGCGAAGAATTGTAAATATGCGACACATTTTTGATTCAATACAATCGGTAAATCACAAAGGATTTGAATGTTCATTTCGTGATTTGGAATTTTTAAAAGAAGGAAGAAAAGGATTTATCAGCATATTTTACTTCACGTGTAAAATATGTGGCATAAAGGTTACAATTAATAGTGAAAAGACGATAGTGACATGAACATCAACATGGCCATAGTTTCGTCTATAGTTAACATCGGGCAAGGATATTCTCAACTGGAAGAGTTCTCTGCTACCTTAAATATGCCAAATATGTCAAATCGGATGTACCAAGAAATGCATACGAATATTTTCAATCACTTCAATGACCTTGCTTTGAAAGAGATGTTATTGGCTGGGAAGGAGGAAGCTAAATTAGCAATTGAGAATGGGGAAGTCGATCAACTAAGTAGACCAAAGATAGCTGTTATTGCTGATGGAGCATGGAGTAAACGATCATACCGTACTAAATACAACGCTTTATCTGGAGTTGTAAGTGCCTATTTATTGTCTGAATAATAAATTAATAAGTTGTTACTGGTTTACCAAATATACTAATAAATATATTTTTAATTAATTTGAACCAGGCCTGTATAATTGGAGCTAGAACAAAGAAAATGTTGTTTTGTGGGGTTCGAAATAAATATTGCTGTATATGTCAAATGGTGGAGAAAAATGAATCATCACTTACTGATAATTTGTGTTTTAAAAATTGGAGCGCTCCATCTACTGCAATGGAAGCGGATATTATCGTAGAGGGATTTAAACAAAGTTTATCAATGCACAATATAATATATTCACAATTAATTGGTAAGATAATTAAATTGTAATAAATAATAAATAATATATATATATTATATGATTTAAACTATTATTAGGAGATGGTGATAGCAGTGTAATGAAGCGATTGAGAATGGAAAAACCTTATGGTCCAAATTTTTTAATAAAAAAGGTTGAATGTACCAATCACTTATTGCGCAATTATATAAATCGAATGAGGGATATAAGTGTCAAAAGAAAAAACGACAAAGGAGAAGTTATACCAGGGATCTATCGTAAAGCCGTACAAGATAGATTACTCAGGTAATGTGCATATTTTTTGGTTTTTATAAAATATTCTGTATACAAAAAATTACACTATAAAAATTAACAAAATGATTAAAAATTATATGATATAAGTTGTTTAGAAATTATGTAAATTCAATGTATATATTTTTAATACGTTTTTCTTCATGCTTTTAACATATTCTGACAAAAAGTAACATTTTATTTATATTTTACCATTTTAGATTACATATAAATCATCATATCACCAAATTTTTTCATCGGTACAATTTTTACATACGTTTTATTTACATTTACTTAGGCTTCGTTATGCAGTAACTGAAGCGATTAAATATAGAAAACAGCATCTTAGTGATAAGCCATATGAGGAAATTTTAGCTCTTTTAAAAACTGATTTGACAAATGGACCATTTCATGTATTTGGAAGTCATAATAACTGCAAATCCTATTTTTGTAAAGGAAATAAAGAAGGTAAGATGGTACATTCTAATTTCAATGATTTTTGTATTAAGTACTCAGTACCGTTTCCGTACATATCAGTGGTGTACACAGATATTTTCAATGAGGGGGTTTTATTAAAAATTATACATAAATATATTTATCAAAATATGTCGTTTAACAATTTTCATATAGGCACTGTATATTTAAAAAGTTAAAGGGGGTGGGGGGTTGAACACCGCCCATGTGTGTACGCCACTGTAGAATATTACCCCTGATCCTAATTTGTTTTAAAAAAAAAAATTAAATATCGACATTTCATACAGTTTATGTTTGACAAATATTGGTGTTTCAATATTTTATTTCCATTAATCTCATGATTATTAAAAATAATTGCCAAAATTATATACTGACCGAACTTAATGTCTTCATACCTATTTACTAAAAAAATTATTAAAAACCATATGGTTATAATGAAAATAAAATTTTGAAATGTCAAAATTTTCAGAAAAAATAACCTATCAAAATGACCTATTTTATTTTTTTTCGTAAATAATCAAATACAAAATTATTTTTTAACTAAAATATTAAATTAAATAGAAGCTTTTATTCCCACTAGTCTTATCACAGAAAATATCGTAATGTATCCTGTATAATATAATATAATCAATATATAATATATACGTGTGTGTTGTATAAAGGAGAAGAAAACCTAGTTCTGGAACTTTCAAGACTAGGTGTTTGGAATGACATAACCAAAGCCCGGAGTCTAATGACTTACCACACAGAAAGCTTGTTACTTAATTACAACAATAATGCAGCAGAACTATACAATTCTATATTGACTAAATTTATTGGAGGAAAACGGGTAAACTTTTCGTTAAAAGGTTCATATCAACTTAGGTGTAATGCTGCAGTTATGGCTTATAACACTGGATCAAATCGTTTATCAATCTTTAATAAGCACGTTACAAATAAAAGCCCAGGGAAATATACTAAAATGTTTATTAAAAAGTATCAAAAAACGGCAGAGGCCCGTAAAATCCGACGTAAGCTTTTTTCTACAAAATCTACAAGAAAAACTAAAACGACTTACGTTGGACCCGACGAAAACTATGGGAACGTCTCGAATAGTAACTTAACAAACTTCACAACAGAAGAAATAGAAAAGTTGAAAAATAATTTCTTAAAACAATTACAACTAAATAAAAATGAAATCCATGATTTAGAAAAAAAAACTGTAAGGCAACACCAATGCGAGGAATGGCATTTAGAAAGAAAAAAAAGGTTTATTTCAATTATTTTTTGATTAAAAATTATATTTTTATTGTTACATAAATATTTATTACTTTTTACTTTATATAGATTAACAGCCTCTGTATTTGGTAAGATATGCAAATTACGTGAATCCACTTCACGAGACAAAGTCGCCAAGGAATTATTGTTTGGGACTTTTAGCGGCAATGCTGCCACCAGATATGGAATCGAGCACGAAGACATTGCCAAACAGCAGCTTGAAAAAGTTTTAGGCAAAAGTATTAAAAATTCAGGCTTAATAGTAGACCATGATTTATCATTCTTAGCAGCATCTCCTGATGGTCTGGTGGACCATAATACTTTAGTCGAAATTAAATGTCCAGCATCAGCGAAAAGTATGAGCCCTGAAGACGGAATCACTTCAAAAAAAATAAAATGTTGTGAAATAAAAAATGGACAGCTGCATCTCAAACGAAACCACAACTATTATTATCAAGTTCAAGGGCAATTACATATTTCGTGTAAACTATACTGCTATTTTTGCATTTGGACCCCTAAAGGTTTTTAAATATCACTGTACTATATATTTTATGCTTATTATCATGATCATATCTATATTTAAATAATTAACTACCTATGTATATTGTGTATGTTTATACAGGTTTAATGTTTGAAAAAATAAAACGTGAAGACAGTTTTTGGGAAAACAAAATGAAAGATCAACTAAAAACATTTTATTTAGAAAGCATGTTGCCTCAACTAATTAATGAAATTTATTAATTTATCATAATCTAATAAACTTATTATTGTATTTATTAGCATTTTTATTTCATGTAATTTAATTTTTTTTAATATTGTGTACAGTTTACAGCAGTAGCGTAGGTAAAGATTATTGAGGGGGGGGGTCGATATGTATTTTTTTATATTATTTCACATCTATTTACTCATAAAGAAATTTTCTATGTGGGGGCGGGGGGGAGGGGGGGGGGTTGAATCCCCCCTTACACATGCCCTTGGTTTACAGTGATCACGGCATATTATGTACGCAAGTGGCTCCTGCTAAAATCAATTAAACGGCTAATAGGAAAATTCGACGAATATTTTGATAGTTATCGTAGTTCCGGGAATTCGTATTTCGTCGTGAATAGGTGATAACGGATTACTCACACTAATGTTCGTTTACATCTCACACATTGACAAGGCAAAATAGTCAATGTAATATTAAATGCCTAAACACTACTCCTTAAAACATGCCATGCTCCAGCCCCCTTAAACCTAAATATAATAATATAAAAACTGCATTACAAAATTTTAAAAAATTATGAACAAATTACACGACTACAAAATTGCAATTCCCACTATAGCGGCTGGACTAAACAAACGAAATTGGTCCGTGACAAAACAATTAATTTATCAAGAATTTCAAAATTCTAACATAGAATTACTTATTTGTCACAAAAATATAAATAATATAACAAATAGTTGGAAAACAAAAGAACATGAAAAGATTGTTAATTTAATATATGACCATTACCATTATAATGATTTTATTACGCATATTATATCCTTGTGTGTATAACATGTATATACTACACATCTGGGATTGATGGTTGGTCAGCGTCACACAAACGACCTCGCATTCCATAACACGATTTTTAAAAATAATTTGTAGAATAATATCGTTTCCGTATACGTCGAGTTATTAAAGTCTCCATAAGTAGATACATATACATAATATAATGTCTACGAATATTGAGTTATTCACACAAATAATCGTATTCGTTAGCCGCATCTGGACAACCCTACGGGCGGGGTGTAAAATACCATATCATCTGGCGGCGACGGTCAACCCGCCAGTCACATGTGGTCGGACAATACATTCCGCTAGTTATACGACACGCATGATCCGCTTAGCGGACGATCCTTTTCGACTGTAATGCACGTATATGCGTTTATTAATCGCTGTACCAGCTCGATATTGTACACGCCTATAGATTATGGTGGGGATTTCTGCTGATAATAATTTTGGACACCTGACCGCGTATTTACATATCCCACTTGATTTGAGCACCATAGTGCTAAATTCAGGTACGATTTGGAAACCAATAAATTAAATACATTCCCTACTGGTATTCAGCACTCTTATTTTATTGTCAATAATCTTTTAACTACATTATAAACTTAATAAGTATTTTACTGAAAATTTTCAATGAGTTACTTTAGAACAATGATAACTGATTTAAGAAAAAAAAATTGTTCACAAATTGTTACTTTTATTAGGTACCTAGGTATATTTTAACAGTATTTGATTGTCAAACATTATTTTTTCTTCTTCTTTATTTGTGTTTATGTATAGGTAACTAATAACAGTAATAACTATTGTATAATATTTTAGTAATCTAATTACTTAATGCTATTTTAATTATTCATAAGTATTTAGTACAGCAATGGTTTGAAATAAATAAATTCAAACAAAATTAATTATTATTATTATAGTTGAATTATTAGGTTTTGTTATTGAAATTAATAGTTTATTTTAAAAAGATATTTATGGGTTAACTTAATAAGTTAAAAAGAATTAAATATATTTACTTTTATTTTTTCTAATATATATATATATATAACAATAGGTTATATCATCATTGTATAATAATAAAATAAATAGGTATATCATAGATATATGAGGTTGGGTAAGTTACATTATATGGTTATAAACAAAATACTGAAAAATTAAATATATTTAATGAGTTTTTGCGTTTGGAGTATTTTCATCAATATTTATTGCCAAGCATCTTTTCTTTTTCCTTTTAACTTGAAAGTTTGCTTCTGTTTTTGAAGGACGGCCAGCTTGTATGCGTTTAGCACCGCTTGAAATAATAGACTTGCGTCTAGAACGTGATGTAGGTTGTGTTCCAATAATTTTTCCATGTCGTTTACGGACTAAATGTTTTGAAAATTCAGATAATTGTTCAACTGAAGTAATGCGACTCAAGTAATTATTTATATTTTTAAAATTTTTAATGACAAATTTATCATTTTTATTTTTTTCCACTAAACATTTAATATTGTCCATATCAGCTTGAAATTGTTGAATTTCTGAATCAATTATGACCCCAAGTGTCTCATCAACCTCTGAAGTACTCGTTTTCTGAAAACTACTGTTACATGCTTCATTGCTTTCGTTCATAGAGCTTATAAATTCAGATCTTGCTTCAGTTAAATTCAATTGTTCTTGTATAATATGATCCTCATGTTCTTTATTCATTTTATTAAAAAAGCTGTGATCAAATTCTTCACCTACAGCTAGTATCCCATTCTACTTTTTAATTTACTCATATGATTTGCAAATAATCTGTTGTCGTTGTCACACAATTCATTCATTGTATTATTAGCATTTTCAAGTTACCTATACATAAACACAAATAAAGAAGAAGAAAAAATAATGTTTGACAATCAAATACTGTTAAAATATACCCTAGGTACCTAATAAAAGTAACAATTTGTGAACAATTTTTTTTTCTTAAATCAGTTATCATTGTTCTAAAGTAACTCATTGAAAATTTTCAGTAAAATACTTATTAAGTTTATAATGTAGTTAAAAGATTATTGACAATAAAATAAGAGTGCTGAATACCAGTAGGGAATGTATTTAATTTATTGGTTTCCAAATCGTACCTGAATTTAGCACTATGGTGCTCAAATCAAGTGGGATATGTAAATACGCCGCCTGACCGTTGGTCAGTGAATTTTAAATCAGTCGTATTTTTCCAACTATCTGAAGCAGTCCTCAAAATTTCATCTCCTCCGTCATCTAAAGATAGAAATCGTACTAAATCACCTGCATACTTATAAAGTGAGTTTATTTCATTTATTTAATAATTATATGCTATCACATTACACGACTGTTACGTGCATAGTTTAGAGAGAATCATTTGATTCTCAATACAGAATTTTTGTATATGATAGGTAATATATATATTTTATTTTAAATTAAGTTCTGAGTTTATTTATTTAATATTTGCCTTCTGCAATCTTATCACTTAGCATTTTTATTTGATTATAATAGTGTAGCGTCCCAGCATACAGGAGGACAAACGACTGGTGTTGAGGTAGATGGATTGGGTGTAATAAGTATAACAACTTAATTTGTGATTAATTTATTAGATATTTATTTGATTACTATGTAAATAAAACACTTTTACTGCACAAAATGATTTGGTTGTAAAATATTCTAAGTCCGAATAATTAAATTGGACTGGTGTCTGGCGTGAAGGTGCTTGTTCTGACTCTGGTGGCTCACGTCTGAATTGGGTCTAATCGGGGCTCTCCTATATAGTCCAGATAGTCCTACTCTCTGCATTTCCTCTCCTATCGATAAGACACGTATGTGTCCATGGCCGAGTCGTGCAAAAGCGTACGCGTGTATTAGTTTAATATCGCAGCTTCCCACGCCCATGCGACCGGTCGGCCACATCCTGGTTATTCGCGACACGTAATCTCCATAGCCCGACGACATTAATGTTATCTCTAGATACGCCTGCCAAGACTACGATTTCATATTTAATATTTCGTATATTTAATTCCAATTATGGTAATATTTTGGAAAGGCTAGAAGTTTGGCCTTCGATATAACTATTGAGGTCCTACACAATATAATTGGTTGGCGAAATCATACGCCCCAGGGTCACTTATACATATCTACGTGTATATGCGTGTTTAGATGTCTCAGCGGGACGTCAGTACATAGCACCTCCCCCCTAAAAAAAAGGTTTCTGTCCTCAAGACAGAAATCTTTAAATAGTATCTGTAACAGTTACTTTACATTTTTACATTTACAAGCTTTAGCTTGTGTACAAATTCAAATGTCATATGTTTTACAAGTTCTTACAATTTCATAGTTTTACATGCAATGATTATAATGTATAAATATATCTATATGCTTATCGCATTTACAATAATTAGATTACAATAATAATAATGTTTTATATAATATGATATATTTTTGGTTAATAGTTATATTAATAATATATATTTTTTTTTTTTTTTTTTGTTCGTACTTATATAATAATAAAGATTGTGTTAGTAGTACATGTATATTCCATTAATTGTTTATTTATTTGATTAACATAATTGTCCTATAATACTAATAATAATATTTTCCCATAACCATAGTTTACATTATTTTTTTTTTTTCATTTCATTTTTTTTTCTTTTATAACAATATTAATAAAGTTCCTCTAACTAACTTATCCCTTTAATTTAATTCCCTTAACCATACATTCTATTCGTTTTAAGTGTATATATATATATTCTAGTTTATAGGTACTATCCGGTTTTTCCGGTGGTTTTTAGCTATTCCAACCTATGGACATATCCGTTACGACTCTTTTGCATAGGTCTCAAGTCGTAGCGGTCCATCCATAGTTTTCTTTTCTCTACCTATAGTTATCTAAAATGTTTAATTAAATTATCATACCACATTTTTTTTATTACGTGGTCAAATATACATTTTGTAAATTGTACATCAGTCCGAGGATCATGGGCATGTGTTATATTATGCGTCTTTTTACAAACTACATCATGCGTTTCTTGGAGGTTCAGTAATCTCCCTATTTTGTCGAACTTTCCGATATCGGTTTCGAATATTATCTCTTTATTTGCTAGTTTTTCTAACCTTATACTGAAATTTTGGTCGAACCTCGTGTCGTAACAAGTAATGTTAAGAACCGGAACCTGGTCTATTTTTAATTTATGTAATACTCTTACATCCGAATGTCCGTTCCATAGTACGATTATATTAATTTTATCTCCATGTGCTAAATATTCCTCTATATATTCCTTATCTAAATTATTTAATTCTGTGTTTAAACTTAACTCTAACTGTCCTAAACAAGTATCTCTCAACACTTCCTTACATCTAAAAATACGTTTAATTTCTTTTCTTACTACCACAACCTCTCGGTCCAATATAGGTCTGACCTCCGTGTTGGTTGGTAGTATTAACGGTCTTCCTTCCAATTTCCTTATTTTGTATCTGTCCAAACTATTGGATATGGCCCCGGATATCAGAACCATATCAGTCCTATTTATCATCGAAAATTCAAAATCCATGATGACAAACTTGTGTGTTTCTTATAAATCAGTACATAGCAATAGTCAATATATTTTTTTTTTTTATTTAGTTACGAATCCATACTCAGCGTACTACCACCAACACCGCCTGCACCACCACATCGTCGATCATCTTCCACGATTCATCTAGCATTCTTCTTATAACACGAGCGAATAAAGTGAGTTAATTTTTATGTTAATAAAATAATAAAATATTTAAAAAAAATTTAAAAAAACGCATACGCTTGACAATTCTATCTAACATTTATTTTTTCTGTTCACAGTTTAATACCATGGCAACTTTCTTGAGTGCGTTAAAATCACAGGTGAACTCAGTCAACATGTCGATCGGGGACCTCACGAAGGACGTTCCATACCCCGTGCGCTCTATGAAAGGGGCCGACACCAAATTTGGGACGGCTTTGGCATGCGTATTGGCTGATCCCGCGGGTACGGGCACGATTAACGTGTTCTTGCCGAAGACTGTGCGGATGACGGACGTGGACATGACAGAGTATAATCTGGGTGCGGTGCCAGCGGTCAGCCTCATTTATCGAGGGATGAATAAGAGGAGTTTCATCATAGACTTTGAATAAATTCCCTCCCTTGTATATAATTATTGATAATATTATTTTTATGTTTTAATATTTTCAATAAAAATGTTTAAAAATCTGTTCTTTTTTACATTTTATCTCGACCCTATAATGTTAATAATAATAATAATATTGGTATATTTTACGCATTTAATGAGTCGTATAAAATAATTATATATATATATATATATATATATGTATAAAATTATTATCGCCGAGATGGGCCAGTTTAAAAAAAAATATTTTATTTAATAATATCGATACGCATTTAAGGAGTCGTATAATATTTGCATATAATAATAATCTTACGGAGCACGCAATATTGTTTTTGCAGCCTCGGTGACATAATAATAATAATAATAATAATAATTAGTATTCTACAGAATAATAATAATAAAAAAAAAAAAATCAGTATATATACCTACAATAATAATAATATTTTATTCACGCTAAATTATTTTACATTAAATATCTACAATTGGATATAATTTTCTTCTTCCAATGGACTTTGCGGTATACGCGTTCGTCGTAACCCCACTCGTACTCGCTTAAGTGAAAAGATTGGGCATCGTCTAAAAACATGATGCGAGATTTTTTATAAAACGATAGTAATTTTATTTATATATGTATATTAATACTCACTTAATATTTCGTCGACCGGATAACATATTTTGCATTGGCGTCTGATTCGGGTCGGATGGCTTCCACGGAAGGTGTTGTCCGCATGAAGATGGCGACCTCAAATCGGGTGATGTCCACGGAAAACGTTGGCCAGCATTAAACCCGAGTGAATAACCGGTGTCCGGGCCTCCGTATTCGGCTACACGTAGTGTGTAGTCTGCCAGATTGTACGTTTCGGGGAATAATTGCGGTGACTGAAAATAAAATATTAGAGTAGTACAAAATGTTGGTTGAGAAATAAAACTTACCATGCATCGAGGTGCGGGCACATCATCAAAAAATGAACACGACGACGACGACATATTAATATATATTAAATTAGAACACGATCACAAATGCTCAGCTCTAGAGGCTGACTGAATCGATACCGAACTCTCACGCGTCAGCATATAAATTTTCACTACATCTGATCGATGCCTTATCACAGTGCGGATGAGCGGCGATTTAAAAAAAATAATATTTTCAAGACCGTGGTATAAGGTCGACCAAGTATGTTCTGAGATAAGAACTGTTTATTTTTATTTTTTCAAATAAGAGTAATGAGTAACTCAAGCGACTTCGAATGTATATATTTAACCTCAGAAGGATAATATCAGGCGCAGTACACGTGTGTATATTTTTTAAGGGGTGATGTATAGTTTATAAAATATATTTAACGCAGTACAGTATACGTTGAAACATGAGGCGCGTAATAGGTACATTCGCAGGTTATAATATTACATATTAATAATACGTAATATTAACTAATACACAGAAATACACGTCTCGCGATGATGTTAAGTGCTTTAACTACGAGCGATTCTAAAATAATAATAATAATAATTTTAAAAACAATGTTATATAGAAATTGTATTAATATTATATTTATCATTGTTCATAAAAATTATTTTTCTACACATGCGACAGGCATATTTCGCAATTATACAATATAGATGTACAGATATTTTAACAGAATATGTATATTATATTATATTTACAGATATTTGCTAATTAAGCAATAATAATTAAAATTAATTTGCTCGGTAGTGCCCGTGCGCTAGCGTGTTTATTCTATCGGGTAGAATACAACGTTTGTCGTCTGCCCTGTTCAAGACGAGTTTCATTGACATAATTGTTCGCACTTCGTGCTTAAACGACCGTATAGACACATTTTCTCTATACGGCGTGAAAGGCATATAGCTGTAAACGTGGGATGGGGGCGTGATCGTCGACGACTGAGTCGAATGCGTAGCAGGTATTGAGGCGTTCCGGTGTATTTGGGCGACTGCTTTTAGCGCTGAATCGGCTGAGATCATTTTACCCATAGTAGCGTCAAATTCGTCGTCGCACTCGTCGGATTCTACATCGTCGTCCGCTCGTCCGCGTCGGCAAATAAGCACCGCTTATGTTCGGCAAACGTCAGGTGATTACGAATCACGTGCCCCATAACGCCCTTAGCATGAATGCAGACGTCCTGCTCCACGTCGTAGGCGTAAGACTTGGCACGCAACGCTACGAATTCGTACACAGTGCGGGAATCGGTCTCATTTTTGAACAGGCCCGGAATCCGTTTCCTAACAGTTGAGTAACACTTGTGATCGGGCGGTAGATTGGAGGTGTCCATAAACCGCATAAGATTCGGATTGGCTGCCAAGTCGTCGTAAAAATCTTTTGTCTCCACACGGTAGAATAGGGAATCTGAAACACATAATAATAATAATAATAATAATAATATAATATAATATAATAGATATATTATTTCAAGAATGCATATATTGTAAACGCACCAGTATCGGTATACAACAGCTCGATCCTATCTCCATAATGACGCTTCATGACGCCGTAATGAAATCCGTACATTAAAACTTTACTAAGTTCTAGTACGGTAAATCCTATGTAGATAGGCTTGCAGAAATCCACTTCTTTGCCGTGTTGGGTGACCACCGAGAGATTTTCGTTATAAGTCGTGCAGTATTTGAACGTCGGTCGGTTAATGAGCTTTCGCACCCTGCGCGGGCACGAAACGAGCTCTAAGTCAAAACGCAGGCGCATATTCTCGATCGTCTTCCCTACGTACATACAGTAGACGTTATGTTAAGTTTAAGAAATTCAAAGTTCAGAAAAATATATTTTAAAAAAATTTTTATATTTTTAAATAAATCTATAAAAAAACATACCAAACACAGAGTTGTTTAAATCTTTGAAAAACTTTTCTTCGAATTTGTTTTTTGCCTTCCTGCGTAATTCAGTGTTCAGATTTATATACGGGGCCAGCCATGGAGATTGGCGGAATTCTAACACTCTGTGCGTCCGTAATGTGTGTAAAAGTTATAAGAATCGTATACACATAATAATTATAATATTAATAATCACTATTTCGACTACGACGCCGTGGGCCATTTTTTATTACTAATTTCTCGGGCAGATACTTTACGTTCTGTCCTCAAATTTATATTATTTTATATTTTTACTTAATAAAATACTTAATATTTTCAACGTTGCGTAACTTGTAACTCTATCACCGTCTCCTTTGAAAAACCTGATTGTCAATCCAACGTCGCTGAACTCAAATAATAGGCGTTAGTGAGGGATCACTACACGTTTTTGGTGTCAGGTGTGGGGTCACCTGAAAGAAGTATTTTGGTATCCAACCCAGAATCAAGTACATCAGCGGACCTCGAGTTCAACCACGTCACCGATCCACGCATTAGGAATAGGAACGGACAGAGCAAGTATATCAACGACGAGCTTAGCGGAGCATCAACGGCGAGCCAGCAGAGCAGTAATCAGCACGCAGGACAATTTTTAGGACCAGACAGCATCATGAGCATTTTTATGAAACAGCAAACTTTCATGAGAGAACTTAGCACAATAATAGGGAGACAACAACAACATAACATTATTGACTTATATTCCGACGCAATACCAAATTGCTTACTAATTCACATTGACACAGCCAATAAAAATTTACTTCAACCATATTCCACAGCGGAAATCGCAACTATTACGCGTGCTATCAACCACTTTTCGCATGACATGCCAAACGCACAGAGGCCATTACGCAAGCCCTTGTGTCTCTATTTAAAAGAATTTATTGACACTACCGAAGAACTAACGGACAATATTAGACTATATGATATTAACTTTCTTATAAAACCCATTTATAACACAATTTTATTCCTCTTACTTTTGTATTTTTTTTTCTCTCTCGTACTCTATTTTAATTCTTTTTTTATTACTACTAATCATATATCTACAATTTTAGCAATCGACACAAATACGTTATAGTGGATTTTGAATTCACTAACTTGGGACGAAATAACCTCATACTTATTTCGGGAGCCTTTATGGGCCAACACCCAGTCAACTGCCTTACCAAGTTGGAAGGTCGCACGTTGGTTCTAAACCAGGATCGACCTGTGTCAAACGACGAATGGCAAAAAATGGTTCAGCACTTAGTCAATATATTTAAAGATAAACCGAATACTTTATTACGTGTTAGCACAAATCTATGACTCCGACCATACCACCCGACCAAATCTAACGACTATACAAATTCAGAATTTACTAAAATATTACGAAACTGTAATATTATGGGAGGGGAGTACGGATATTAAAATCTTACAACAACTTAGAATAAATAAACCAACCTTCACGCTAAGGGGATGGGACGTAAATATGGACGGAAAATTTTATTTACAATTAATTAAGTGCAACACAAAACAGATCATCGCATCCATGCTGCTAGGGTCTTTCAACAAACAAGGGCGAGCCCTCAAATTACAGGAAGCGCACCAACACATTTGCCAATGTAAACATGACTCGCGCGAACCGCACAACCCACTAACTGATGTCCTTTGGACACGTCGTCTTTTTACGCAACTCTATAACAAAGCCTCGGACATTATAGATAGTGCACGACAAGATGAATAGATAAGAATAATGTATAAAAAAAAAATATATATATATATAATTAATAAATAAATAAGTAATTAAATAATATAAAGAATATATAAGTACATAATATGCGTATTATTAGATTTAAGTATTAAAACACACAATATTGGAAAAAAGGGAATCATTTTTTTTCATCATTTTTTTTTATATAAGGTTTGGGTATAATGATAATTGTATTTTAAGTATAACTAATGAACTGAAAACATTTCCAGACTTATACTACTAACAATACCATTTATGTCAGGAACTTTACGATTCACCGACGAACATTTAAACCAACATTCCGGTATCTACTACGAAAATCGAGGACCGTTGAAACTTATAACGTCTCAATGGGACCTTACTGCGTACATTAGTCTAGCCAAATATAACGGAACAATTTGATTACATAGATACTATAATAGAAAAAACAAAAGCATTGTGTATTGAACATATACACCCAGTAAACAATAATTTTGACTGTAGTAATTTACTTGTTGTAGCTAACAATATAATTCAGAATTTACAACAGAAAAAACAACAAGTCTTAAACTCTATAGGGCACGTAATTATTAAACGTAATGCTCTTCTTAAATTCGCAACAAAAACAGCTATAGGTTAATCTACGGAATATGTAACTTAGAATGCATAAGAAAATTTAACTTTAACATAGGAATGGCTCAGAATTCTTCACAATCTAAATTAATTAAAGAACAAATTAAAGTAGTACAACTGAACCATGGTATAGGAACACACAGATATTTTAATGTGTCATTAGACACAAATGATCTAACAAATATTACAAAGGAACAACAAATCAAAAATTACTTAACCAAACATTTTATACAGGTTAATTTATTAATTACAAAACATATATTAGAAACCAATACCTTATTAGAAATTATACACCAAGCAAAAATAGGAATTTTACACCCAAGTTTAATAACACCACAGGAGTTATTAGAACATGTTAAAGATATTAAAGTATCACTACCAGGGGGAACAGATTTACCCACTGACTTAGAAATAACTAACATTTATGAACTAGTGAAACTCTCAGATATTGCTATTTATTATGCTAACGACAACCTAGTTTTTATAATTTCTTTACCTTTAATATACCAGAATGATTTTGTTTTATATAATTTAATACCTGTACCAGTATGTATTGACAACGATTGTGTTTATATAAAACCTATTAATAAGTATCTAGCTATAAGTAAATCTAAAGAACATTATGCAACTTATGATGAATCTTACTATACTCATTGTAAACACGCTAGAGATTTCCTATTATGTCCTGAAGGCAATCCTTTACATCCTCGCAACACACGACCCACATGTGAAGTACTACTATTGCAAGATCCTTCCGAAGTTCCACCCAGTTGTGAAATAATGCATGTTCAAATCGGTAACACTATTTTTCATAAAAAAAGGTTCAAAAATGAATGGATATACGTAACCAACCATGATGTACTATTCATTACCTGTGATGAAGACAAAGAATCAACCAGCCACACACTCAAAGGAGTAGGAATCATTCACTTAAACGAAACTTGCAAAGGCTACGCGACTAGAGACATACTATTACCAGGAAAAGTCGACTATAAATCTGAATACGCGGATTTTAATCCAAGGGCAATAATAGACCTAAACCAAGTTTTTTTTAAGTTAAAAGTTGGAATATAATGCAACCGGGTAATGTGTTTTATATTTTATACAAAATTAAATGGTTAATGATAATATGATTATAGAGCTTATACATATAATATCGGAATAGTGTAAGTCCAAATTTGAGGCTTGAGTTTTCTTCCACTCCTATTCCATGCTCTATCTTAATGCTCTATCTATATAAATTTTAAAAATTTTTGAATTTCCTAACTGGTGAATTATGTGATTGCTTTACAATTTTATTGTAGTTTGACATATGATATTATAAATTGTACATTATCTTGTTATTACTTAATTTCTAATTTTGTATTCTAGCTTACTAACTAGAGCCTATGTATAATAATAGTAGATGGCCCTATATATATATTTTTCTATATCCTATCTGCGTTTATTTTTTATATGACAAATCTTGATTGTATTTTAATAAGAATTTGTCTGATTTGAATTTTTGTATTTTATTAGTTTATTTGTTGTTTATTTATTTTTATTTTTGTTTTTATTTTTATATCAACTTAAGTGATTTTTTTTTACAATTTTTTCTTTATATATATATTGCAGTATTATGCAAACAATTATTGTGGCTCCACTACATAACTTATATGTTAACTTAACTAAGGTTAATTTATTTTAACAATTTTTTTTTTTTTTTTTGATAATATAACACCAATCAACTTAATTTTTACTAACTTAGATTAGGTTATTTTTTTACATTTTTTTTTTTTTTTTTTTTTCAATATCAATCATGGTTTGACTTATATTATTGATTAGTTAAGGTTAATTTTTTTACATTTTTTTTTTGATTTGTGTATAAACAGTTGTGTTTTAACTTATACTACTGATTAGTTAGGGTTAATTTTTTTACATTTTTTTTTTTTGATTTGGGTATGAACAATCGTGTTTTAACTTATACTATTACTGATTAGTTGGGGTTAATTCTTTACAATATATTTTTTTTTTTTTAATTGATATGCAAGCAATTTATTTCTATTAATTCTAATCTACTTATATTAGTTTTAAACTACAATATTTTTATTATATTTTTTTTGTTTTTGTAACCATTTATTAAGTATCTTATACTAAGTTAATTTTATTATTTACTTTAATTGTTTAGTACAGTTTTTTTTTGTTCGTTTTTTTTTTTTTTTTTTGATGTAAAATGATTTCAACCTATTAATTTTAGATTACTTACACTAGTTTTGAATTGAGTTATTTAATATTTATTTTTTTGTGTTTGTTTTTTTTTTTTATATATGTCACTTATACTAACTTAATTATTAACTTATTCTTTTTGTAATGATTATTTATGAAAAGAAGTGAGAATTGTCTCTATTTTTATATTTCTATTACTTTTCTTATTTTATATTTTTTTTTTTTTTTTTTTTAAACTGAGAGTCTTCTCTGGTATGGGGCTATTGATGCTCCATTTTTTTCATACTTATCATCTGTTTTTACTATTTTGTAATCAGAATTTTTTGAATTATACTGTTTCTTGTGCTTGTTGTGCATCAAGTGGTGTGTTACATTGGAAAATAACTCATCAATTAGCTTGATACTCCACCCAAAAGTATCGTATAATAAAGATATATTGAGCCCAGTGTTTATAAATGTTATAACCATTTTGAAAATAATTACTATCCCTAATACGCCTGACATTATGTTACCGAAACTCGTGAACCTGCAGCCCCACATGTTATAAAGTTCTTGATGTAGGTACTAACTTACTAATAGTTTGTTCATCAATTAAATTTTTTACATTAATGCCCTGATCTATGACACTGTGACCTAATGTTTGTCGAATTAGATTTCTTTGAACTGTCTCAGATTCCTGAGGAAACATTAAGTGATTTTGTAATGCCTTCATTATGTAAGGTGTGTATATACCTGCTGTCATAAAGTTGTCCGAACTTTCGTAAGACCATGTGAGTGCAGTGTCAGGTTTTAAAGATAGTGGGTTGTTTACTTTATGTGGTTTTGGTGTTAAAGAATACCATTTTCCGTTTTTCTGAAATGCGGGGGGGTAAGTATTCGTTGCAATCTATTTGAGTGCCGTATGTTTGTAATATGTGGGTTTTCGGAGTCATGAAGAATGTTTTATTGTTGAATAGAATTGGAAGTTCATTGAAACAAGAATCTTGTATCGATATCTCTACATTTACGGGTTTGCACTTTTGTAGGTAGATTATTTCGCCATTTTTAATGGTGTAAGCGAATTCAGAAAGACTGTATGAGGCTAGTGACAATTTGTGCAATAAGAGTTGCCTCTCGAAGTTACATTGTTTTTTAGTCAAATCTTCGTAAATATTTGTGACTGTTCTTTTTATTGTATATTCTAGATAGACGAATTTTGTATTTATATATGAAAATAAATCAGTATTGAATGGTTGAATTTTTTTGGGTGAAAATATGTTAACGTACATGGGGTTAGATAGTATGAGTAATTGATTGTTTTCAGTTTGGGCAACTGGTATATTGCAGGCAAATGTCATGGAAATGTTTTTTAACGCAAATGCAATATATGTTGTTTCTACAATGTACCTACATTTTGGTTTTATGATTGTTACGACCTAATGATATAACTAAGGAGGCCGGTCCATCGTATAATACGTCGTATTCTGTAATACTACAGTCTGACTTCTCGTTCCTCCAAATTACTTCCCCTTTGTATTGGTCAAGTCCATATGACTCTGATAATTTTAGCCTAGAACCCGTTGGTAGGGGAGACCGGGGACAAAAGTAACATTTTTCACTTAACTATAAATTTAAAAAAAACTATTTGTAATTTTCAGATAAAACTATTTCTATTTGATAGAACAAGTTAATACCTTTCAAATGATATCATAATATCTTCATAAATTTAATTTAAACCTTAAGATATTTAAAAAAAAAAAAACAAAAAAAAAAACGTTTCTTTCGACCCCTTGCAAGTACCGAAAGTAACACCTATTGGGTACAAAAGTAACATGTATGGTAATAGTACAATAAAATATTATAAACAAAATCAATTAGGTACATTAGCAATTAGGTACATATTATATTCAAATAAAATAAAAACAATAGGTACAATTGTTTATCTGAACTAAAACTTAAAAATATAAAATATTAATATACCTAATTATGTACCAGACTTGTACTGAAGTAATGTATATCAATATTAAATATTCATAAACAAAAAATATATATAATATAATAGTCAGTCTTGACAGTAAAAACTTGTAAGAAAAGTTAACAAAACAATATATTTAAAATAAAATTTAAGTAACTAACTTTTATGTGCCAGAACTTTCAATTAAGACACTGTAACTAAATAAATACAAAATATTATTCATAAATAACAAAAAAAATTAAATATAATAGTCAGTCTCGACAGTAAAAACTTGTAAGAAAAGTTAACAAAACAATATATTTTAAATTAAATTAAAGTAACTAACTTTCATGTGCCAGAACTTTCAATTAAGACACTGTAACCACTTAAAAAATACAAAATATTATTCATAAATAACAAAAAAAATTTAATATAATAGTCAGTCTCGACAGTAAAAACTTGTAAGAAAAGTTAACAAAACAATATATTTAAAATACAATTAAAATAACTAACTTTCATGTGCCAGAACTTTCAATTAAGACACTGTAACTATTTAAAATAAATACAAAATATTATTCATAAATAACAAAAAAAAATAAATATAATAGTCAGTCTCGACAGTAAAAACTTGTAAGAAAAGTTAACAAAACAATATATTTTAAATTAAATTAAAGTAACTAACTTTCATGTGCCAGAACTTTCAATTAAGACACTGTAACCACTTAAAAAATACAAAATATTATTCATAAATAACAAAAAAAATTTAATATAATAGTCAGTCTTGGCAGTAGACATTTAAAAATTAATAAAACAATAGGTATATTATATTATATTTGAAATATGATATTATTTATCTTATATTTATAATTAAAATTGTTGAAAACAATATGTGCACAGAGCTATTTAGTTACCTAACTCATCACTCATCGGCCTCACAGTTGTCACATTTATAAAAAGCAGTCATTTTTGTTGAATCAGTACAATTTTCATGTGCCCATAATTTACACTTCAGACACTGTATCCATGTTTCTTTATTTTTACTATTTGAATATGTATCTCCACAAACTAAACAAAAAGTTTCCTCTTCTTCTTCTTCGCTATCAACAATCTTCTTTTTTTTTTTCTTAGGAACTGTTTTTGATTTCTTCACTTTTTTAGGGGTTTTGTTATTTTCTTTAAATTTAAGACTTCTTTTAGCAGTATTGGTTACTTTGTTTTCAAGTTCTATTTTTTCAGGAGTGTCTGTTAGTATTGCTGTCTTCCCTTTTTTTCTACCTCCTTTCTTTAAAGCTTTTTCTTGAAATTGTACTTTCGGGTATGGTTTTATTTGCTCTGGTGATATCAATGTTTCTGATGGCTGTTGATCCACTTCATGTAGTATTATTTTTTCTGGCTGGAAACTAGGAGTATCAGTAGCTTCTACATGTTTTACTGGTTCTGAGGATGTCTGAGCCTGTATGTCTATCATTATGTCTGTTACAGATGATGGCGCATATTCATCTTCGCTAAATGCATCTCTGTTAAAAGGCCAAATTCCTGATACTGAAAAACCATTTAATATGTTTTTGGGAGTAGCAGCACTAATTAAAGCTCCGGAAGAAATATGGGGTATATCGTATATGGTTATTCTCTTTCCAGGATTATTGTGCATCCAAGCAGTCATATTTTGATTAATAAATTTTTTAAACGGTCCATAAACTGATCGATCCAATGGCTGGAGTTTATGAGAGCAGTGAGGGGGGAAAGATAATAACACTATTCCTACTGATCTACAAAAATCAATAACAGGCAAAAATAAATGAGACTCATGGTTATCCAATAACACAAGTATTTTTCTATCAACTGAAGGTCGTGTATGATTTGCAAAATGCTTCATAAATGTTAGAAACTCTTCCCCCTGCATCCACCCTGATTTGTTTGCAGCACCGATACAACCAGTAGGTCCACCTCTTATGAAAAAATCTTTATAGTTGACTCTGGGAAAAATAAACATGGGTGGAATAAAATTACCTGTAGCATTGACAGCCAAACACATAGTAACTAATGTCCCACGTTCACCAGACGTAATGGCTCCGATTTGTTTTTTCCCTTTAAGTGCTACTACTTTTTCAGTATTTTGGACAGTTGTTATTCCTGTCTCATCTAAATTGTAAATGTGTTGTGCTTCAAATTTGTATTTTAACATAACAGACTCATATTTATCCATGAATAAGTTAACATTGGCTCTGTTAAAATTCATAGCTCTTGATATGCTTGTTGCTTCTGGCTGGCGAATAGATAGTGTTGGGTTTCTTTTTAAGAAGGCCGAAAACCAATCAATTCCTGCCTGATTTTTTTCAGTCCACGTTTTTGGTACTTTTAAATTTAGTTTCAGAGAAAAATCAAATGCTAATTTTCTAATAGCTATAGGAGATAGCCCAAAATACATGTCTGCTGAGTTTTTAATATAGTCAGCGAGTTGATCTTCTTGAAATGTGTTAAACACTTTATTATGAGCTCGATATCCAAACACTGGTTTATTTTGATGAAGTTTCAATTTTTTTATGTATCTACTTAGACTGACATGGCAAATATTTAAGCTTGCAGCTACTGACCGTATGGACTGATTTTCTTTTAAACAAATGTCTGCTGCATTTTTCATTTCACTGTCTGCAATTGTTCCTCTCTGGGTCATTCTTTTACGTGTACGTGGCATGTCTGTAAGTTATATTAGAAAAATACTCAAATAAATGAAAATGAATTCATATAAAAAAACATAGTAAAATAATATAAGCTAAGATATGTAGGAGCTACATAGTGTTACTTCTGACCCCACAAAATTTGTTTCTTTCGACCCCATACAGACATTTTTTCTTATGTAGATTAAAAAAGTATTAAACATACCTGATTCGACGTTTCTGATACTTGCAAAAGAAAAAGGACAACTTTTGGCAGATTTAAATGTATTAAGTTTGCTTCTAGTGTTAAAATTTAATTTTTTAAAAAAAAAACTGTTAACAATTTTATTATCACTTTTGTATGGCGATATCAGTTTATGTTCTTTTTGTGATAAGAAGAATGGGACTACGACAAAACAAATATGTGCAAATATGCCACGTATAATGGTGCAAATGATACACTACATACTGGATTTAAATAATTATCATGGAATAAGAAATTGAGCATGTTACTTTCGCCCCGTGTTACTTTTGTCCCCGGTCTCCCCTAATGGCTAATATTAGTGTGTTATCTTTGTTGTTCGCTAGCGCTATACCCTCGGATAAATGAATTTTATATTTAGCTTGCACTATGACATTGATCCATGTACCCCTAGCATTAGTGAAAGTGGTACCTTCGCAATTGCCATATTTGTCTAGTATACCCCCACTTGTATGTGAAGTGATGAAAGTTTCGTTTATTCTTAAACCAGATATGATGCCTCCGAGTGGGGTCTGATAAATTAGTTTTTGATGTAAATCATTACATCGGGCATGACCTAATTCAATGACTTCTGAATAATAACCACCATCTACCATTTGGGCGTCTTCAAATGTGGAGCATATAGTTATCAAATAGTCTACTGAAATAAAGCATGACCTAAAGTATTGTGCATGAATTTCTACTTTTTGTAACAGTTTTATTTTTGGTAGTGATTCGATTTCTGTGGGTTTCGGAGTTTCGCAGAGATCTACATCTATGCTGCCGAATGCACTAATATTTATTTGTGGGCCTCCACAGTCATATGCTATGAAAGTTCGTATAGGATTGAGCTTTAAAATACAGATGTAAGTGAGTATGTACTTTATATAGAGTGGAAGCATCTTTGGTTATTGTTATTATTTTATTATTTTTATTAATATTATTAGTTGCGTTTTGCACACCGAACAAGCAACACGTATGTTTCGCTTTCGCAGTTCGCGAGATAGTGCTGACTAAGTTATTATAATTTTTTTTTGTTTACAATGCAAACCACGGCCTGTCAATCGACAATATCTTTGCCTAGACAAGACGTTGGAAAATTAAGATTAATGGCGATAAATCTGTGCACGTTAACTATACGTTACGCAAAACCGAAACCATCCAAATAATATTGAATCAATCACCAATCCCACAAAAAAATTCAGCAAAATATCTTGGAATACACCTTGACTCTCATCTAAACTGGAAACACCACGTCCGTCAGAAAAAAATTCAGATTAAAGAACAAATGCGAAAACTTTATTGGTTAGTCGGACCTCTCTCCGAGTTAACCATAGAAAACAAACGTCTACTGTATGTAGCAATTATAAAACCGATCTGGATATATGGCATTCAATTGTGGGGTTGTGCCAGTAAGTCTAACATCGATGTAATACAACGCTGTCAAAATATTGCACTTAGGACCATCACTGCAGCCTACCGGTTCGAAAGAAACAATGCAATTCACCGTGATATGTGATGCTGCCTACAATAGCAGACGAAATCCAAAAGTTTGCTCGCAAACACGAGACGAGGCTCGATCACCCAGTGTTGCCAGTACATTTAAATCTATTTTCCCACTCAAAATCAAAAAATTTCCCTTTGGATATCAAAATTCCCCGCATCTATATTATTATCCTAATTCCTATATATTATATATATACATATTTAATACATTGTTAATGGTGACCATTAACTGTATAAATTAAGTACAAAAACTCAATAATTTTAGTTTATAATTGATTTAACATTTACAAATTATTTTTTATTTAAATTTTTAAATAAAAGTTACTTATTATTGATAAGATAATAAAGAAAATTAATAACGAATTATCTTTTAATCAATATATTATACAAATCAGACTTTGGTTTACATTTTTAAAATTTAAATTAGGAATATAAACCACATATTATTACAATATAATAATATTAATAATAAATAAAATTAATAACAAATTATAATTAAATAAAGATTTGCAAATCAATGAATCAGACTTTGATTTACATTTTTAAAATTTAAATTAGGAATATAAACCACATATTATTACAATATAATAATATTAATAATAAAGAAAATTAATAACAAATTATAATTAAATAAAGATTTGCAAATCAACGAATCAGACTTTGATTATCATTTTAAAAATTTAATTAATTAAATTATTTTTTTTCATACAAATTTTGATAATTATGAAGTTGAATATGTTTATCTTCAACTTTAAAAGTCATACAGGTTTGATTTTTATCGTTAAATGAGGATCTTATCACTGAAACAGAGTTCAAAGATTTGTCTCCAATTCTATTTCTACTCTTTGTTTTAACATGGTTTATAATAGAGAACACTCTCTCAGCTTCTGCGTTCGAATGTGGTAAAGCTAGAACTAATTTAGCAAGTTTGCTTATGTTAGTAAATATTGGTGTTTCACTGGTAAAGTTTTTAATCATTGATAATTCATGCCACATTTCTGGAATACTTAAACTTTTTAGACCTTCAATTTCTTGTGCATTAAATTGACAAGGAAGTTGTCGCCATTCTTCAGTAATTTTATTTGTATCAATATATTTTTTGAATTTCAATTTTAAAGCAGGAAGATCCTTAAATTGTTACCGAGTTTCCAAGTCTAAAGCGATATTAGGAGCTATAAACTTTATTTCTTTGTACATTGGATTATCGAAAGGTAGTCGTTTTACCATTTCTTCAGATGCAGTTACAAAAAAATTTAAACATTTCTCTTTGAATATAATAATTTGATCTTCATTTTGCTCTAACAGTAGTGATTCGAATTCTGTTCCTACAAAAACTTCAGATAATGGAATTATATTTTCTTTATTTTTAAAATCAATCATAAAAATATTTTCTGTAATGAATTTAGGTTTAATAAAATTTTGACAAATAGATTTTAATAAATTTAATGACAAATCGAATAGTTGATGAATTATTACTTTGCGACTTTGAAATAATGCGTTGAAAGTTGTAACGTCACAGCATTTTTTGCACTAATATTATTATATCACAAACATACCTGTACCCATATTGCCACTAATGAGCGTACCTTATTGATAAATTATTATGATCATCGCGCGCTAATGCAGAAATGACCGCAGTGTTATGCAATTAATGTTCCCCGTTCCCCCCCTTCACCATGCAGTGTTCGTCGCCGACGTGCCGCAGTTGTCCGCCGCCCGTCGCCTCCAGCGCTTTCGTCGCGTCCGTCGGTGCGATCGCCGCAGTGCAATTATTTTAATTACCCATATTATTGTAAAATCCCGCAATACGCCTACCCTGACCTTCCCTACTACGACATCAATTGCGACAACAACGGCCAGCGACCGGACACCGTTCGCCAGCCATCTTCACTTTTTAAACCAACGTATTCCCGTCAAGACGTAACGAACACCACCGGCCCACTCATTCTGCGGTCCGATCATCCTCGTGGTCAATAGTCAACTTATAGTTTTTTGCATTGTCATCCATACTCATAATGTACGAAATGATGGGCTAAGCGACGACGTCGGGCCCGATGTCGGGCGAAGCCTCCGTTTTCCCAATGACCGACGCCGATGGGCCATGTCGACCACGTGTCTTGGGGGTCGACGGCCAACTGGCCAGCCTATCACAGCCGTCGGTCATCCACACCTTCGTCATCCAGCCACAACTCAAGTCATCATTAGTTGTGTAATGTACAAAACTATTCCCCCCTTTTCATTTTGATTATGTATCACAACTTTTTCTTTTCTTTTTTCATTTTGATTATGTATCACTACAACGTATTTCTATTTATGCTCCATTTTTTCCTCATCGGTGCCCCGGTAACCGTCATGCGGAGCCGTGGGTATTTTCCTTTAACACATGTAATAGTATAATGTGTCATACCGACGTATGATGATTATTCCGTGCCGGTAACCGCTTTTCGGAGCCGTAGCATTATATTATATTCTTTTCCCTGTAATTTGTGCATTTTGCCATGTGCATTATATTATATTCTTCTCCCTGTATTTTGTGCACGTTGCCATGTGCATTATATTATATTCTTTTCCCTGTATTTTGTGCATGTTGCCATGTGCATTATATTATATTCTTTTCCCTGTAATTTGTGTATTTTGCCATGTGCATTATATTATATACTTCTCCCTGTATTTTGTGCATTTTGCCATGTGCATTATATTATATATTATTTATTACAACCATGTAAAATATATCCCCATAGTTATCCTAAGACTTGACGCCTATTATTTTATTAATATAAAATTTTTTGTTTGTTTTCCCCCTTCTAAATAAATCTTTGGCGTTCATTCGCCACTGCGTGTATCAAAGCCTGTGAGTTCCACCGACTTGACCCTCGGGTCTCACGTGGTGCGGCTCACAGGTCACGAGGAAATTGTTCCCCTTTGCTCGTGGGTGGTTTACGGAGCCCTAAAAAGCTCCGTAATCTCACAAAGTATTAAAGTAATCTAATGAAAACTTTAAAAACAGTAAGTAACACTTGGTAAAAGGATTTTGTAGTTCTGTATAAATATATTCAGCAGATTTTAATTTGTCTTCATAAATAGCAATTCTAAAATACTGTGTAAGACTATCCCAACACTCTAACAACCTAACGACACATTGATGCATTGCTAGCCATCGAGTATCAGCTAGCTTTAACATTTTTTTTCCATCAAAATAATCTTGAACTTCATTTAATTGTGCACATCGTTTTGCACTACCAGAAACATAAGTAGCTACTGATCTTATTAGTTGTTCAGCAGACCGTGGTAATTGTGCTGTAGCTTTGCTGGCTATAATAGCTGAGGAATGACATATACAACGCATAGTAATGACACTAGGCGAATCTTCAGTAATATGTGTCATGAATGAGTTATGTTTTCCAACCATTACACTTGCTCCATCACATGCAACCCCAATGATATTGTCCAAAGGAATATGCTTTTTTATCAATACTTCTTTAAATTCACTATAAATGCTCTTAGCTGAACAATCCCTAGCATCTATACTAACAAGTTCAAGTAATTTAGTATGTATAGTACCATCATTTGGATGTACAAATCTTACTAGCAAACATAAAAACTTTTGACTTGAAATATCAGTGCTCTCGTCTACAAGTACTGAGAACGGGTTCTTTAATATAATATCCGTAATATCAGATGTTTCAACCGGTGCTATTATTTTGTTTATAATACTGGTACATTTAGTGCGATGTAATTCTAACTTAGAACAAATCTTAGAATCAGGAAATATCTCTTTTAGGAGTGGAGTTAAATGATCAATCAAATGAAATGCTAAATTGTGTTCGGCAAAGAAAGCAGCAATTTTTATTTCAGCCATTTTAACTTCGTTATTTTTAATTTTTGGTTCTTGTATATCATTGTACATTGTAAATATTTTAGAAGTACCTTTGAGTCCTTTGCAGTTGATGATATGTTTCTTTCCATTTCTATGTTTATCCAACTCACTTTTGCCACTTGTCAAAATAACATTGCATACAACACACTTCGCCTTTAAAGGATCTTTTGGTACTTCTTCCAACCAATGCTTGAACTCATCCTTCGTCAACCATTCTTGACGAAATAGTTTTCTGTTTGTCCTTTGTTTTTCAATTGTCGACAACTCATTTCGAATAGCGCGAGTTTTTTTTGGTGTCGATGGTCCTCCATCTGAATCACTCATTTGGCTGTATTGGTGAGTACCTATTTATCTTATACACACGGTTACGGATTCCTAATTCCTAATATTAGTAATATTAATATTAATCCGTTCCCAGTACTCACTGCCCACAGCTAAGAAATGTATTTATTTATTAATTATCATCAATAATTATCAACTGATTATTTAATTGTTGTGGGTGCTTATCTTATACCATGGTCTTGAAATATATTAAATATTTATTTATTATCAATAGACAATAATTATTATCAACTGATTATTGGATTGTTTTATTAAGCGCGTTTTCGCGAAAGGTACCGAGAGCAAACAGTTTACTAAAATCCGTTTTGGCAATAATTTTATGTCAAAACTGTTTACTGTTTACTAAAATGTTTGGTCCTATCACTAAACGACTATTTCAAGTAGTTTAGTGTTTCTGGTACCTTTGATAATACATTCGATCATTTGATAAAAGAGATTATTATTAAATATTTAAATAAGTACAATAATAAATTTGCATTTTCCGACGTGTTTAGTTGTTAACTTGAAACGTCTTGTAGAATTGTTGTTATACAGTATACTTGTATAGTTGTATAGTTGTATTTTATATTACGTTTTTAATACAAAAATATATATAAAAAGTGTTTACAAAAATGTCGGATTGTAATGCACTAAAATTTGTAAGACTGGTTTTGAATGAAGACAACATTCCAATTTATCATGAAAACAACGCAAATGAAGTGTAATACACACTCATAAAATAACGCAACTCATATATATATATTGGTTTAAATAAAAGTCACTTTATTGCACATAATAATGAAAACAAATATATAAGGAAATAAATCTAACTATTAAGTGCCAGCACCCGAAGCTGACCATGTGTGTTAAAAACACTCGCGAGGCGTCGACTGACTGCATATGGCCACCTCTGGTCACCAACATGCTCCTCTAACAGTGCTGACACCCTACCCTTGATATAACATATAACATTCGGGCGTCCTGACCCTTAAGTGTCCTCACTTAAATGAACACTTTACATTCTAAGTCATATCCTTAATATTTAATAATTCTTAATAGTTAACATTTTATCACAAGAATTAGTTAGTGCTTACTCGCACATATCACATAGTAGTTTTTTTTTTTTTTTTAAAACAGTTCATATTTATTTATTTACATCTGGTAAGTTGAATGCCAAGCTGGTGTCTGCCTTACTCGCTTGGATTGTTTGTCCTTTACTTCTGACGGTTTCGTTTCCATCTTCTCGGTGTTGGGTAAATCTCTTGGTCTGTCTTCTTCATCATGCCCTGTTGATGTGGAGTCTTCGCTGGGTTCCTCATTTACTGGTAGATGATACCCCTTAATATGTGAAACGTGAGCGACAGTCACATAACGCTTTCCTGCTTCAACGCGTAGCCCTGCCACTCGATACACATCGTTGGGTAGTACCTCAGTCACTACCAGTGGTCCACGGTATTTGAACTGCAGTTTTGTCGACTCCCCTGTAGCTTCTGGTGGTCTGCGTATGAACACCACTTCTCCAACCTCATATCGTATTGGTTTGACATGCTTAGAATCGTACCGTTGTTTCCATTGCTGATGTTCTCTGGATATGCGTTCTCGGATTTTGTTTTGAATCTGTGCTGTGGAGTCCCATACCTCATTTGTAGTCACATGATGCAACACTCCGTCCCTGAAACTTGGATAATATCCAAATAACACATGAAAAGGTGTATCACCAATGGTTTTGTTATAAGCATTATTCAGATGGCACTCAATGTCAGATATACGCTTATCCCAGGTCCGATCTGACTCCATAGTTGACTGCATTACCGGAACTAGGGTGCTGTTGACACGTTCCACCTGCCCATTAGATTGTGGGTGTCTTACCGAGTTCAACGTATGTCGGATACCATATTGGACACAGAACGCTTCAAATGCCTTGGACGTGAAGGCCGTTCCCCGATCACTAATAATTCGCTTTGGCGTCCCAAATGCCAGTACAAATGTCTGTAAGTTAGTTACTACGCCCTCTGTGCCACAACTCTTCACTGGAAATAGCTTAACATATTTGGTTAGATTATCAATCAACACCATAATATGACTGTTACCTTTTGTTGACTTCACAAATGGACCAATGTGATCAATGTTGATCACCTCAAACGGTCGTTTACCTGGAGTAATGGGGTGAAGCTCACCAGGCTGTCTTCCTCGAGGAGTTTTAATTAGTATGCACTCAGGACAACAATTAATGTGCATTTTCACGTATCTGCGCATCATTGGGAAATAGTACTTTTCTTTTATCTTACCGACTGTCCGGTCCACTGCGAAGTGACCCGCTAAGTCATGGAACCTTACCACTATACTCTTACGCATTGATTCAGGTACTACCCACAATAACCTTGTTTCGTTGTCGTCCACTGTAACCTTCCTATATAACATTCCATGGTGGAGTTGGTACTCTTTCACTCTTACCGCTTCGGTTGTTGTACGATCAGATTCTTCTTGATTAAGGATCCCCATGATCGCTTTAAGCTTCACATCTGCCTGCTGCATTGCTATCACCTGATCCTCTTCAGTCATAGTAATAAACACTTCCATGTGTTCGTCTAATAGTTCAGTTTCAGTGTCCTGTGGCATACTTGTTGGCGCACGACTTAAGGCATCAATATGATCCATCTTGCTGCCTGGACGATGTTTTATATCGAAATTATACTCACTTAGAAGTGTTGCCCAACGCGCTACTTGGGGGTTCAGAGTCTTTTGAGTATTTAGATGCACGATTGCCTGACAATCTGTAACAACTAAAAACTTGATCCCGATTAAATATGGTCGTAATCTACACATACTCCAGACCACTGCCATTAACTCCTGTTTGTGCTAGAGTGGTAATGTTGTTCAGCTGAGGTAGTTTTTTTTGATACGGCATGCACCAAGTGTAACCTCTTGTCTTCACCTCGTTGAAGTAACATGCCACTCAGGCCCACACTACTAGCATCACAGTGTAGTTCAGTATCCGCATCAGGGTTGAAAACTTGGAGGACTGGTTTACTGACCAACCTGTCTCTCAAATTATTGTACGCTTCCTCCTGAGTCACTCTCCACACAAATTGCACATTATCCCGAAGTAGATCACTAATTGGTCGGGTTATCTCCGCATATCGTGGCATGAATCTTCTAAAAAACCCACATAAACCAAGGAAACGTCTCACCTCATGTTTGTTTTTAGGTTTTGGATATTGTTGTATGGCTATGACCTTTTGATCACCAGGTCTCACTCCATCTGCTGACAACATAAACCCCAGATATGCCACCTCAGTGTATCCAAAATGACATTTACTCAACTTAAGAGTCAATTTCGCTTCTCTAAGAGCGTCAAATACTTGTCTCAACCGATTGATCATGTCCTGGAACGATGTTGATGGTACCAAAATATCGTCCAGGTACCACATAGCGACTCTATTTTTCAATGGTTGTAATATTCGTTGCATTAACCTCGAAAATTCATAAGGTGCGTTGATGAGACCAAAAACCATTCGCTCGAATTGCCCCGACTCACTAGGTGTGATAAACGCAGTCTTCTCTTTAGCCGTTTCAGTTAGAGGCACCTGTAGGTAACCGGAAGCTAGGTCAAGAGTTGAAAACAACGTTGCTCCATGTAGTGTTTCCAGGTGCTCATCCAGGTTAGGAGTAGGGAAGACTTTTCTCACCGTTTGAGCATTCAATTTTCTATAGTCAACCACAAGTCTTGCGTCACCATCTTTCTTCGTTACTAGCAGCACAGGTGATGCATAAGCTGATTTTGTTTCCGTGACAATGCCCGCCTCCTTCCACTCCTGTACTATGCGACTGATTGTTTCTCATTCAGATGCGCTGGCTCGGTAAGGTTTGCTCATTACTGGTTTTCCATCATCCACAATATCCATCGCAAGGACATCGGTACAACCGAGCTCATTTAAATTAAATGCGAAACACTCACGGTATTGATTTAATAATTGTACCAATTTGTCTACTTCATCATTTGAAAATGTCGAACCGTACTTCACCATTTCCGCAGTTATGGGTGTCTTTACATTATGGTTGTTTTCAGTAGACTTCTGGCCTCCTCGGATAACTCCTACCGTTTGATTCCTGTTCAGTCTTATCTCAGTATCTTCATCGTTGATAAGCATTACCTCTACGTTATGGTCACCTGCATTCACCTTTATCATTTTCATACTGTTAGCCGGTATACTTTCGTTTTCACATATTACTCGCACTATTTGTTTACTAGTAGACTCATATGGGATGCCGCCCTCCTGATACGGCATCATCATACCGTAGGCAAACTGTAACTGATCTGTTGTTTTGATAAATGTGACGTTTTCGCAGTCTGTAAAGGAACGTCCAATTATCATGTCATAATGTTGGACTTGGTCGTCAACTACCACCAATGTGATGAGCTCACTCACTTCATCAACATGTATGGTCGCTTGTGTTTCACCACAACTTGCGATTGATTGAGCATTCCCGTAGACGTACATGTTTACTGTTTTGGGTCGCACCTCCAGACCATAGGATTTTGCAATAGTCTTAGTTATGATAGTGAAAGCACTACCGGTATCGACTAGACCTCGGACGGTTTTCTTGTTGTCGTTGATACGCACTTCTTTCATGTAATACATAAATTTACTTTTATTTTGACAACCCACTAAACTCACTTCTGGCGTATTGGTCACTTGACAATATTTAGCTGTATGTCCCTCCAATTTACACTTAGTGCACTTAAGTGGTCGTCGTGGTTGCGTACAATCCCTCGCAATATGTCCGGTCAGTTGACAATTGTAACACCGAGGTCCGTCATAAGTTCTATGAAACTCTTTCTTAATCGGATTACTCGTAATTGCACCCGGTTTATCCGTACCGACCTTTGGTACAGTTGTACTTTTCGCGGTGAGTATTTGTCTACCTGGTGCCGACGTATTACGGAAACGTTCACCACGGATTAAACTCACCTCATTGAATTCACGAATATCAGCCATCACTCCTCTTCAAGTACATGTCCATTACTCATTAATGCGCTTGACAGGTCTCGTGAATGTAACCCTACACAGATCATTTTCTTTGTTTCACTCATGGATAATTTCAGCCGTCGACACATTCGCACTTTATCATGGAAATAAGCGTAGACCGTTTCATTCTTTTGTTGAACACGCTCGTACATTCTTTTCCATGTTTCTGTTACCTCTTCTGGTGCCATAAACATAGCTTCGAACGATTTAGAGAATTTATCAAAAGTTTTGAGTTCAACCATGTGACTGAGATACCAGTTCCTCGCTGCCCCTTCTAAATAAGAGCGTCCCGCTTCCAACGTGCTCTCATCAGGCCAACCGTTTAACTGTGCGGCGGTTTTCAACGCATTCAACCACTCTGCAGCCGCATCAGTATCACCTGTTTCACCATTAAACATTGGTATCGTTTTCGTCAGATTTGGTAGCATCATCGGTGTCGTCGTACTCTGGTTGTTCATTAACTTGGTTATTATTTGTTCCATCTGCTGTTCACGCAGTCTGTTCTGTTCGAGGATCGCGCGCACCAAATCCGTCATATCACTCTGCATAGGCGAACTGTTGTTTTTATTTGCACCGGTTTCGTTTGCCATAGCCCTTGTTTGTTTATCTCCACTAAGATAAGGTGATAAGAGATAACGGATACTGCAGTTACCAAGGTACACAACGATCACTACGGTTATCGTTAATCTCACACCAATATTTAGGTTATGTTCTAACTAAAAAAAAAAATATCGCACAAACCACGTTTTTCTTATAATAAAGAAATTCGTTTAAAACGAACGAAACTCGTTTACATTAAGGGACGCGTTAACTAATCGCACTCACGACGGTACCGCAACCGTTTTCGGCGTTTGCTACGGACGAGATCGCACTTTTCCCGTTAAGGTAGCAATAAATCCCACTTCTGAATTGTAATACACACTCATAAAATAACGCAACTCATAATATATATATTGGTTTAAATAAAAGTCACTTTATTGCACATAATAATGAAAACAAATATATAAGGAAATAAATCTAACTATTAAGTGCCAGCACCCGAAGCTGACCATGTATGTTAAAAACACTCGCGAGGCGTCGACTGACTGCATATGGCCACCTCTGGTCACCAACATGCTCCTCTAACAGTGCTGACACCCTACCCTTGATATAACATATAACAGAAGTATTGTGTGAAGTATTAACACCAGGTACATATGAATAATAATTATATTTACAGTAGTGTTGTAAAGCTAAGTAAAAAAAAATTAAGGTAGCAGTACGGCCATGTATATACTAACTATATATACCTACTGGAAACCAAATATTCCTATTTAAAGGGTGTAAATACTTTGGTGATATTGGTTTAAACCTACAGGCCTAATAATTGAACCAAATTGTTAGAATGAGGTATCAACAAATTGAGAATCAATTTCATTGGCTACCTATGTGCTTTTGTAATTTTCAGTCATTATAGTTATTAGAAATTAGTCTATCAGTTATGCTCAAAAAAATATACATTTTATTTTATTGGTAATTTTATATTATTCTGACTGCTGCAGTCCATGTGATAGACTCACTCCCTATATTAAAAATAGGCAAACTATTAAATTGATTTCAACTAATAGAAATTATCAGACTATTTAGAAAAATGTCTTTTGGGTTGAAGCTGTTAGCATACGTTAAATTAAAGAATTAAGAAAGATACTATTAATGTCCTTAATATATCTTAGTACCTAAAACCAATAATTTAAAATAATGAAGTAATGGACCTTCAGTCCCCCCCCCCCTTGGCTATGTCACTGTTATTTGTACCTATTTAAACTAATAAAATATAAAATTTTTAATGAATTTAATATACCAATTGATAATACACATTTTACAGAAGGAAGTCATGACTGGGCATATGTTGATGTTAAAATTTTAAGTTCGCATGGAGTGGTTATTCCTAGTGTTGAATGTCAAAAAAACCAAAATGAAATTATTGAAAAAATTAAGATTCAAAATTTATTTGATAATTTAGATGACAGCGATGATGAAATAGGTAAATATCAATATATGAATAATATAAATTGTGACAGAATTATGAATGAGTCAATGACTGCATAAAACTGTAAGCATGTATTATATTACTTAATCAGAAGTACATTCTAATTTTTATCCAGCCTGGACTATAGGTAATCTATAAATGCAAATTTAGTTAAAAGCTGAAATTATTTTGAATTTATTTAGAACATTATATATAAGTCATAAATAGGGCCCGGATTTATATACACTTGCATGTTTTTTTGATCTGGTATACATTGTTTTATTTAGCATGTTTTGTTTCAAAAATATGTATAAAATTGTGTAATATTCATATAATACTGCTATTCCAACTACATACCTACACGTATTTCTGCGGCTCTTAATGTAATTTAGAAAATGCATTTTTTTTAACATATTTGAATGATAATCAGTGTATAAATGCATGCATATTTCGTACGTTTTTAGTACATATAATTCCAGGCCCTAGTCATAAATCATAATATTGAATAAAAGGTGGAACTTCTTAAATATAAGTTTCTTAACAAATGGTTTTTTTTTAATAATTTTAGGAAAGTGTGGGAACCTTAACACCAGTCATGACGATAATGATGATGATTGCAATACTCAAGTTGATACAGGTAAATAGCAAGATACTGTATTTCTGGCTGTATGTCTAAATTCCTTTTTATGTAATAAAAAAAAATTAAGGTATTTGATACAGAACAGACCTTAAATATTGTATAGAAATGTACGCTCTTCCAGTGTCTGCTGTCATTATACGAATAGTGGCACTCAACAATATTAGTTAGATTTGTTAAATATTGTATTAGATGTGAGATGATCATTTAAAGTATAAATCACTGTGACTATTAAACAGAAAATTAAAAGGATCCGTGGCTCTTATTATTTCATAGAAAACTTAATAACAGATAATAATGCATTTTTAACCTAAATATTTCTGTTCCCTAATTGATAGATATTACTTATTACTACTATATTATATTGAACTGTAGTATTTTATTGTTTTTTTTTTATTTAATTTAAAAAGTATTTTTTTTTTAGACTTTATTTGGTCAACATACCGTTCAACACCACGAGACAATGAAGCTACTGAAAAGTTTATTGAAATAGTGACTTCTGAGCTTTATCAACAAAAATTAAAAGATAAAAGAACACCAAAGTATAAAGTTTGGCAAGATATCAGTATTGAACTACATAACCTGGGTTACAAAGTGGCTGCAAATGAAAAGGAAAGTGGTAAAAAATGCGATCAGAAGTGGAGGAACTTGGAAAATAAATACATTGCTTTTAAAGATAATGCAAATAAAACAGGAGAATCTGCAAAAAAGAAGCCAATGTATTATGATGTTATGCATGCCATCAAAGATAAACATAAAGTCTCCCCACCCACATTGCTAGACACTCTTAAGGCAACTAGTACAATAGTAACTCCATTGAATAATACTTTAGAAAGTACTTCACAGGCTAATATAGTAAACTTTGAAATAGCTAATCCAATTATAACAAAAAGTATGCATAAAAACACCAAAACTAGTCTTAAACCAAAATCTAAAGTGAGTCCATCCGATATATTGGATCACATGACCAAACAGCATAAAGAAGTCCTCGAAATGCAGGAAAAACATTATGAACGTATCAAAGAAAATATGATTACCCAAAATAATCAAAGACAAGAAATGTTGAATATATTTGCTAAGCTAGTAGAAAATACCACTAGAAAGAAACGTAGAAGATCTGATTCTGATTAATTAAATATGTCCTTTTATTCTTTTTTTTAATGATCTCTAAGAGTGATATCAAAGTCACTGTATTATTTTTTTTTGTTTTACATTTTTTAGATTATAAATTTGCAAGATAGTTTACTCTAAGTCAAGTGGAACTTTTAATGTTAAGATGTTTTTATGTTTTTATTAATTTGTTAAAAAATGTTAAATTGTAATTAATATATAAATAAAAAGAAACTGTTGTTATAAACTAAATATTCAATAGATCTTGATCTCTTGATTTCTGTATATTTTTATACAGTGAAACTTCCCTTAACGGACACCTCTAAATAACGGACAAAATAATACTGACCAAGAGTGTCAGGTATTTAGAGGTTTCACTGTATTCCTATTTATATTTATATGAAGAGATGTATAAAGAAAAAAAAATATTCATGTAAAGTATAAATGTAAGTATATAATTATATATAAAAATGTATAAACAGTTAAAACATATATCTAGATGGAGGGGGATCCCTAAACTAGAGAACTAGAACGTTTAATAGTTCATCTCTTTTTGCATTGCCAGATTCAGTTCCATATATTGCATTTTGTATATCAGTTTGAGAAGTGTTATCTAGCTGGACATCATTAACAATCTCATCTAATTCATCATCATTCACCAAACAAAAGTTATGTAATACACAACATGCAAGGATGATATTAGGGGCTCTTGAAATATTTGTGACATTCAGGTATAATAATCTACGCCATCTTCCTTTAAGTAATCCAAAACTTAATTCAATGTCGACCCTTGTTTGAGAATGAAAATAGTTAAATTTCTTTTTTCTTGCTGACAGATTTCCATAATTTTTATATGGGGTTATTAGGCATGATAAGTTTGGATAAGCTGAGTCACCCAATAAATAATATTTGTCATAGAATAAATCTTGGCCCTTCATTTTGCATAATACTGAATATTTCAGAATTTTTAAACACCCGAGCATCATGAACACGACCAGGATACCCAACACAAATATTTGTAAATATCTTGTTGGATGTACAAATTGCTTGAATAATAATACTTTTGGTCATCTTTCTGTTTGTGTAGCTGTCTTGTTCTGAAGATGGAACTTTTACAGAAATATGACAACCATCAATCGCACCAATGACATCTACAAAAGTGACAAACAATAAAGATAAAAACGTTTTGCTGTATATTAGTGAGTTATAGTGAGTATATTAATGAGTTTTGGCAGTAAGCCGACAATATGTAATATAATCAAATTTTTTATTTAACTTACTAGGAAAATTAGCTCTCACTCTAAATCCTTTTTCAATTATTGTACATTCTTTAATGTTTGGCCAAGTGATAAATTTTTTAGCCATACTATTACAAAGATAATCAGTGACTTCTTGAACAATATTATAAACAGTTGAAGTTGCAGTATTGAACTGGTGACCAATGGCATGCATAGACATTTCTCTACCATAATACCAGAGACTTATAAGAACTTTTTTATGAAATGAGACCTGTGTATGGTTTTATTAATTCAGAATTGACACTTAATGCTGTTAATAACTTTCCATATGTATCTTGTGTCATTCTAAATAATTTGTGAAAATCTCTAGCAGTAAATTTATTGATCCAATCTTCACTCCAAATTGAACGAAAATGAGTTTCTCTTATTAGATTAATTAATAACAAATTATAATCCTCATTCGTCATACGAAAATCAATACTGTCAATAACTTCTGCTGGGTTAAAAAACTCTTGAAGAAGCAATCCTAAACATGAAATGGTTACTTCATCCATCTTTCCAAAAGAAAAACTAAACACGAAAGATTAATTATTTTCTTCAGTGTTTATTATTTAATAATAAATATAAACAAAGAATTTAATACACTGACAACATTAGGAAATACCTTACAAGAAATATAAAATTTCAAATTTTAGTTAAATAACTTAAATATTTAATATTATTAAAATTTAAAAGTTACGAGCATAAAAAATGTATTAATAATTGTTTTATTTATATTTTGACCATAATTTAATTTTATTATGGTGATACCAGTTACCATTTACCACTTACCAGTGAACTTATCACTTTTAATATTAAAATCGACAAAATAGCGTTTTGGCGATGAACAAATTTGATATGCCATATCACTAAACAATCGGCAAAGTTGACCAAACTGTTTGCTCTCGGTACCTCCGCGAAAACGCGCTTATTATTATTTTATTGTTTTATTATTGTTTTGTTATCATATAGTTCAATGGTAACAGCACGATTAAAGATAGTATAGTACTATCTTAAATCGTGGTAACAGTAAAAAAAAATGGTATAATTATATTTTAAAATGTAATTTATGATAAGTGTATATTTCCCATTATTTGATGTATGTATACTCTAGATTCCCCGCATTCCCTTTTTATGATTTCCCTACAGAATTTCCCCGCGCCGCGGGAATTTCCCGGAGACCTGGCAACACTGAGATCACCATGTCAATCCATTGGCCATTCAATTATTAGATAACTCCAAGGATATCCGACGTCTTGAGCGTCTGAAACCATACAACTTAGTTTAAGATTTTAGATTAAGGCAGGAGACACTTCATTGGAAGTGACTCCATCAACGTGTAATATACATATATATTTTATGTCAAGTATGTAAAATATGTGTAATTGTCAAACATATTTATAAAGACCTTTGGGTCGTTTAAATAATAAAACCCCAGGGCATTAAAAAAAAAAAAAAAAAAAAAATTAATATTATTATGTTTTTATTTTTATTTATCAATGTTATTATGCCTAAATAGTATATGATAATATGTTGTCACCTTGATTTCTGAAAAAAAAATGTACTGCAATTGTGTTTTTGTAGATATTATATTGTATTAAAATACAATATATTGTTAATAAGCGATAGGCATTAAGAGTCATGCATAATATTACAATTAATGATAATGGCATTAAAGCTAATTAAAAAAAAATTAAAGTAAATATTTTTTTTTTTATACGCTTCTACAAACTAATTAATAACAATAATAACTATTTTATATAATTAGTTCCTATAATATGAACTATTACATATTACATGATTGTATTAGTAACATTTATATGATTTTAATTTATATTAGCGTTATATATATTTTGAGATATGTATATATATGTTGATTTTTTTTTTATAATGATTGGAGAGAGAAGTGAATATTATGTATATATATATATATATATATATATATATATATATATATATATGTATTATGTATATATATACCTTTATTTGTTACTCTCTTTTATGGTATGGTTTTAGCCTCCTGATGTGTATAGTATCGATAACCTCTTTATTATTTAAAATTAATTTTATTTTGTAGTTAAGTTCATTAACTTTATCTATTATCTTAAATGGTCCTCTATATATAGGCCCTAATTTGGGAGACTTGCCTACTTCTAAAAATGGAAATTTTACCATAACTAAATCATTTATATTGTAATTTACTGTCGTATGAGTTTTGTCATGATATTTTTTTTGTATTATTTGAGCTTCATGAACTCG
This sequence comes from Diuraphis noxia, assembly GCF_037042655.1. Taxonomy (NCBI): domain Eukaryota; kingdom Metazoa; phylum Arthropoda; class Insecta; order Hemiptera; family Aphididae; genus Diuraphis; species Diuraphis noxia. Next base: position 15,476,439 of record NW_028301712.1, on the reverse strand, counting down.
TTGTGGTATTTTATCTCTTATTCTATTTAGTTCTATTAGAGATTGTTTTAATTGATAAGGGATATTTTCGGGGATAATTTTATTGTCTATTGGGAATGTTGGTTCAAAACCATGCATTAGATAGAACGGACTGTATTTTGTAGTAGTTTGAGGTGTGGCATTATATGCTAATGTTATGTATGGTAGGAAATATGACCACTTTGATTGGTCACCGTTTTCTATGTAATTTTTTAATGAACCTGTTAGTACTCCATTAATTTTTTCAACTAGATCCTGGGTTTGAGGTGAATAGCTTGTCGATAGGGTTTGTTTTATTCCCAGATTCGAACATATGTCACTGATTAAATTATTTCTGAAATGAGTACCTCTGTCAGATGAAAAGTTTCTAAAACAGCCCCAGTTCGATACTATTTCTGTTATGAATTTAGCAGTTGCTTCAGCTGTGGCCGATTCGACTGCTTTAGTAAATATGTATTTTGTTGTGTTACATGCAGCTACTAGCACATATCGTTTTTTATTGCTTGAAACAAGTGGTCCCAAGTAATCAAACGTTACTCTATCTAATGGTTTTCCAGTTATTATTGGTATTGGATTTAATAAACCTATTGGTTTGCCACTCATTTTTTTATTTATTTGACATTCGTCACAGGATTTAATGAAATTGGTGGTGTCTTTATATAAAGATGGCCAATAGTATTTATTTTGAATTTTATGAATAGTGCGTGATATGCCTGTGTGACCACTTGTGGGTGAATCGTGATAAGATTTTAGTATATCATTTATAAGTGTTTTTGGTATTACTAAGATTGGATTATAGTTTTTCGGAGGTGTGTATTTATTATAATATAGTATTTCATTTAGTAATATGAATAACCTAGATTTTCTTTTTATGTTGGTGGGTACCTCTTCATTATTTAGTGCTTTTATTATATTATTACAAAATTGGTAATTTTTTTGTTGTGTTTTTATGTCATGTAAGTTGGTCAATGTGTCGATATTGTGGTCGATTTTGTTAATGATTTTAATGTTGTTAATTGCGTTTCTCAATAATGAATCAGCGACTTTGTTTTCTTTACCTTTTTTATATATTATTTCAAAATCAAAGTCTAGTAATTTTAGTGTTAGTCTGGCTATCCTAGCGGAGGGTATTTTTAAACTGTTATAATATTGTAAACTTATATTGTCACAAAATACAGTAAATTTATGTCCCCATAAATATTTTCGAAAATACTGAATACCAAAACAAAGTCCAAGTAATTCAAGAGTGGTAGAAGAATAAGTTTTTTCCGAGTCTAAGAGTTTTCTAGAAGCATAACCTACAGGTTGTAATGTATTTTTGTCATCGGCTTGCTCAATGCATGCGCCTAAACCCATTATAGAAGCATCTATTGTTAAATATACGTGTTTATTATCGTCGAAATGCATTAATAAAGGTTCCGAGATTAAACATTTTTTTAATTTATTAAATGATTTATTATGTTGGTCAAGCCATGTTATATTATTTGTACCTGATTTTATTAGTTCACTAAGTGGGTGTGCAATTTTCGCAAAATCTTTGACGTGTTTTCTATAGTACGAACACATGCCTATAAATGATCTAACGTCTTTTATTGTTTTAGGTATTTTAAATTCAGTAATAGCTTTGGTGTTTTTGTCTAGAGGTTGTATGCCGATAGTTTATATCTCATGTCCTAATAATTCAATTTTATCAAAAAAGAAATTACATTTTTTTGTTTTTAAAGAAAAATTTATTTTATCAATAATTCCGAATGCTTCGCGTAAATTGATTATTGCTTGTTCAAAATTATTGCCATAGGAAACTACATCATCGACATAAATTATAATTGATTTATATAATATATTTGAAAATGCTTTATTTAGTTCTCTTTGAAATATTGCACTACTATTTTTGAAGTCTTGTGGAAGTCTTATGAAAGTTAATATACCTAAAATGGATGTAAATGCAAGTTTATATTGGTCCTGCTCTTTGACAGGGATCTGGAAAAATCCGCTGTTTAGATCTAATGATGAAAAGTATTTTGCTCCTTCAAGGGCTCTAAATAAGTCAGCAATACGAGGAATTGGGTATTGATCGCATTCTACTCTATCATTAAGTTCTTTATAAGATACAACTAATCGGTATGATCCAGCCTCCTTTTTTTTTACTAAAAATGCCGGGGCGGCAAATTTTGATATTATTGGTTTTAGTATATTTGCTTTTATTAATTTATTTTTTTGGTTCTCTAATTCGGTTCTTTGTTGTGGTGAAACTCTATGAGGTGCATTAAATTTTAGTTCCTTATAATTTCATTTCATTTTAATTTCACACGGTTTTATATTGGCGGCTTTTATGTTAGAAGTGTCGATTGTGAAAATGTGTCTGTATTCAGTTAATTGCTGAACAACTTTATTATGTTGTATTGTACTTAGGTTAGGAGAAATCGAAAATGGTGTACCCTCGTAATCTGTTATGGATAGTTTAGTGAAATTATTTACTTGATCTGAGATCGTAATTATGTCATTTATTTGGTTATCGGTTTGTTTGATTTGTTTGTTAACGATACTTTCTAATGATTCGACATGTGTTGGTGTCTTTGTGAAAGAGGGTGTGTTGGGATGAGTCCTTTTTATACTTTGAGATGCCGCGTCTGTGGACTGCGGTGAATCCGTTATTTTGGGGATTATTTCCGGTTTATTATTATTATTTTTTATATGGTTGTCGTTTGGGATTATTTGTATATTGTTAATTGTATTTTTATTATCGTTTTTAGTGCTCTTGATATTTAAGTTATGTGTTTGGAAGTTGATTGTCGGTGTTTCTTTTATATGAATTATATGATTAGGGATTTTATTTGATGTTTTCGGTGTCACCGTACCTGGGATCCAATGAGTATTTTTATTAACATTGTATAAGACTATAGGTGGTTTATTGCCATCCCCATATACTATACCCGTATTATCGTTATCGTTATATTATGTACGTGTCATGGTTATAATAATATGCTATTGCGGCTAATTCTTCATTAGACCACCAATAGTTTGGTAATTCATTTAATTCTAATAATTCTATACCTCTAAAATTGAAGTTATTTTATTTATTTTATTGTCATTTAATGCGTTACAAACGGCATAGAGTCCACCAAGCACCAGTTGCCAAATGCTTTTCTGCAAAGTTCACAAGTAATGCGCTTGGTGTAATTTTTAGTTATGTATCCACAAATGTAATAAATAACGTAGTCTTTAGTTTCAGCTTTAAAGTAACTGTGTATACTTGTATCAAACACAATATAAATTTCGGTTTCTTGTACAACCAGCATGTCCAATTTTTGTTTCAATAAATTAATTTTATCACGCTCTGTTGTATCATTATTGAAGACATTTTTTAAGTCATCAATAGTTATTTTTGGTGTACCACTGTCCAAAATTTTGCAATTCCCTGTTTTTGGTGGCTTCAAAATAGAGTATACAGATAGGATCTTGTATATTTGCAAAAATGTTGATGAACAGGGATGATCATTTGGTCCACTTACTATAGCAATACCAAAAAATTGCTTGTTAAAAAAAAAAAAATACATTAATTAGGTACCTAGTTACTAGTATTATATTATGATTTTTTATTTTTTATTGTTACTTCTAATCGATCTTGATTGAACTTGGATGACAAAACATATTTAAATTGGCATTGTTCCAACAGAAACCTGGATAACTCTATTGTAGATTGAATAGTAACCCTTAACCCGTCTGCAGTTGATTGGCTTAAAAATTCTTCTTTTGTTATAGATTGATTAGTCATCTGATTTTCCCATTCATTTAACCAAATTAGAGTATCTTCTAAAACCTAATTAATAAATAAATAATTTAAATTTGAACATTTTTTAAGTTAAGCAATTAGTACCTACCTCAAAATCTTTACTATTTTGTTTTATGCCTTCTGCAGGGTATTTTCGGTTTAAAATATCAAATAAACTATTAAAACAATCTGTGAATTTTTGGGTTTCATAACTATTTTTTAGACTATCTATTTTGGCATATGTCCTGTAAAACTCAATACCCTTTGCCATAGAGTTACTTAAAATCTAAGAATAAATGAACAATATATGGTCAATTTAAACATTAAATTAGATACCTATTATTATATTGCAGTATAAATTGTTGGAATATAGTAACCTGAGTCGCTAACCGTACATTCATTTTACTAAAACTGTCTACAGTTAAATGCCTTTCAGTTATTTTGGGAACCACTATTGTTGGAGCATTTGAACTTCTTGCAGTATCACAATTGAATACATCAATATAATGACTCCATCTGATGTAAGATTTTTCTGATGATACCTATATTAATGTAAGTTCATAAATTTATAATTCGATTCAATAATTTTACTTATAAATATTTTAATAACTACTTTTAATTATTTAATAGGTAACTTGCCCGTAAACTTTTTTTGTTATGTAGTCTATTTCTAACATTTTTAATAAGGTGGGGTGCATCAGAGAACATAAAAATATGTCTCTTGTTATCTAAAGGATGGTCAAATTTGTTATTCATTTTATCTTTACTTCCACTAATTCCCAGTTCAGTCCATAGTTTTCTGTTACTTGCAGCAGCATCAGACACAATACCATCTACTTTTGCGCCAGCGTTTTCTAATAAACATATGGCTTTGATGATTAATTGAGCAAGCACTATACCTAAGATAGTTGGAATTTAAAATAATTGAATATGTATTAAAATCAATATATTATTTAAATTAATATTATATATTTTAATTATTTCTAAAACACAAACATTTAACATGCACCACAAGCAGGTAGATAAATACAAATATATAATAAATAAAACATAAATGCAACAACAAATTAACACAACATAGATATTCCTTTTATTTATAATAATTATATACCTTTAACGGGACCTCTTGATGCAAACACAGCAATAGGCTGTGTGAAATTAGCAGCAAAACTTTGAAATAAAAATACCAATCCATGGTTGGCTTTTAATCCTGTTGTAGGCACTTCACCACCAAAATCTTCCAAACCGGTATACGTTAAATTTTGAGAATCTACACTTAAGCTTTCACGTAGAAATATCTCATCGAATACTAATAAACCACGCCTTTGCTCTTCTCTTAGCATTATAATTTTTTTTTTTAATATTTTGAAAAATTGTTCATCAAAACCACATTTTGTTATGACTAGTGACAAATACTTTTTTATTGTGCGAGGACAAGGTAAAGGTAAGATGTCTTGTTCTCTTAGAAATACATAAGTTGATGATGAGCTATAGAAAAAGTTAATTTATTTTAGGATAATTTTATTTCAGAAACATTATATTCTGAACCTACCGGATTTTTAACAAAATACATAAAAGAATCCAATCTTCAGAGTATCGTCTATTTTTTTTATTTGGAGTTTTACTAGTTTTAATTATTTCTTGAATTAAAACTGATTGAGGAGCACTTAGATTTGTTGAACTCATTATCTCATTTATGATATCAGATAAAATTTTGGTTTTCTGTTGCACTTTTTCCAAATCAAAGTTTAATTTTCCAATGATAGTTCTCAGTCTAAGCATACATTTAAAATGTAGATATATATTATAGAATAAATTACCTAATTAGTAATAACTTAGTTGCAATAATTTCTTTAACTACTTGTAGTCTGTACCTACACTTTTTAATGTGTTTAGTATAATTTAATTAATTTACCTAATTTACTTAATTAATGTACCTACTACCTATGTAAACATAACATTTATAATTTAAAATATTAAACTGTTACCTAATATTGGTTTTTTTCAATATTTTTCTATCCTTTAAAATTATTTTAAAAGCTCTACGCCTTCTTGGTGTAAGTGTTCCTCCGATATAAGGTTTCTGACTCTCCATTCTAGATAATCTTGATTTTCGTTTGTGGAAATACCAAATCAAAGAATCACAGGATTGACACCTTTTTTTCATATTATCCATTATAATTGGACATTTTATATGACGCCATAGTGTATTGTTTTCCAATACTGCAGTTCGTACAGAAATCCCTTAATGGTATAAAATCAAACAGAATGAGATATATTTTATTATTTTAATTGTTTGATAGATGAAATCCGTTGGGTACCTACCAGGAAAATTCATTAAGTTTGGACCACCTCTACAAATTTGTTTGTAGTCAATTATATTAATGAACGTTGATATATCTCTTGTTTACTGGAAATACAAGTTTAGTGCTCTGTTTATCAATATTATCTGTTGATATTGATAAACAGAGCACTAAACTTGTATTTTGGTACACGTAAAAACAAATTTCCAAAGTATTTTTAAATATTAATTGCTTTTCAATTTTTAATTGACCATCAATAAAATTTGATTTATAAAATACTATTTTTCTATTATTTGAATATGTAGTCCATCCTTCAGGTAAATTAACTCTTTTAAAATTGATTTAAAGAGCTTAAAATGACAATAATTCATCATTGTCCACCTAATAATTAATATTGATATTTTTTAAAATTAATTTAAATTATGATTTAAACATTAAAACCAAGTTAGTAATAAAGATATTACTTTAGATATTTTTATGCATTAATTGAGCGGCTCTCCATCCAAGTCAAATTCATTTAGTAACACTTTTTGTGGTTGAATTATTGCTTTAGGTTCCTTTTAAATTATGATCATAATAATTAAAAATCACACAGTAATTTGTGCACAAGTACTTAATATATTATTACAAAAGTATATGCAAATTATTAGATTATTTTTTTTTAATTTGATAATCTGTAACTTAAAATTACAGGTACCTATATTTTATAATATGCTGTACTTACATTTTCTTCAAATAATTCCTTACGGCATGATCTTCGGTCATACAATTTGGCATAACTGTGATCTAACAATAATCTCTTACCTTCCCTTATAGCTTTGTTTTTTAAATTAAAAATAGTTGGAATAGTTCCTTTTTTCAGGCCACATTTTATCCTACATCCAACATCCTGTAGGTACATTGGTTTTAAACAAAGAGTAAATCTAAGATATAATTGTTACCCTATATAAATAAATTAAGCATTTAATTAAATACAAACTGCAGCAATATCCTGTGGAACTGAATAATTAGAAATTATATCTTCGGGTAAAAAATGATCAGCACATACAAATTTCACCAATGTTTCATTACAATTTGCATTGCTTATAGCTTCTTTCCATTGCGAATATAGTGCTTTTGGTGGAGCAAAAAAAGAAATGTTTGGTGTGCGTTTTGTACTTACACACCCTTCAACCGAACACTTTTTTACTTTCATTTTTTAATTCATAAGATAAACAAGTTGTTTCAATAGTTTAACTTAACATTCAAATGTGTTTATTTACAATAATTTTATGTTATTATTATTTGTATTCCATTTATTTTTAGTATTTTTAAATTTGCCTCGATGGATCCATGATAGATAGTCAATAGTTTAAAATTAAACCACTATTCGCGCTAGTAACAGTTAAGGTCCCATACCACTGTGATAACGCCAGACATTTGCGAGTTCTACTCCCTACCCCGCTCACCATATCGATACCAGTCCATTATATCTTAGTCCGTGATTGAAACCTTGTTTTATAGATAAAATAGAACCCTGTCAATGTATATTGCTGATGAAAATTATCAATTTTGTCTTTGGCTCGGACTTACGACAGATACTTGGTTTTGGTTTGGGATTCATGAAGTGAATTAATTTCAATAAAAAATACAAAACACAGTAAAAGCCAATACTGTGTTTTGTATTTTTTATTGAAATTAATTCACTTCATGAATCCCAAACCAAAACCAAGTATCTGTCGTAAGTCCGAGCCAAAGACAAAATTGATAATTTTCATCAGCAACATAAACTATAAATTGAGAAGGTCTTATTTTATCTATAAAAAAAAAATAGAAAACCAGATTTAAATATCTCATTATAAAAACTTTTTAATAAGTTCCATATGGCATATTAATTTAAAATTAATATAATTTAAAATAAAACATGAACAAAATATGTTAGGTACTAGAACTTTATTATTTTAAAATAGGAGATGATATTTAACATAATCATATTATATAATAATATATTAAAAATAAAACAATGCCTTTAGTGCAATATATATTGTTATCCTATTTAAAATGTGCAGTCTTTGCAGTCTTAATTATTTATAGTAAAAATACAATGTTTATCACAATATGTTGCAGTCCTTTGCTCACAATTCAATAACAAAATTAAAAATATAATGAACAATGACCTATATTAAAGGTAGTAAATCACAAAACTTAAATTTTAAAATGTATTACTTCACAATATTTTTAATATGTTAACAAAATAATAACAACATTTTAAAATATTTAAAAAAAAATAGGTATGTATAAAATAATCATATAATAGGTATAATGCAATAAAATATAAAAGTTCATAACATATAGAGGTACCTTATTGACCAACTTATCCTACTATATAATATTATAATTAAAATAAAACAATGCCTTTGGCTTTAGTAAAATACACATTGTTATCCTATTTTAAATGTGCAGTCTTTGCAGTCTTAATTATTTATAGTAAAAATACAATATTTATCACAATATGTTACAGTCCTTTGCTCACAATTCAATAACAAAATTAAAAATATAATAAACAATGACCTGTATTAAAGGTAGTTAAAAAAATTAGGTATGTATAAAATTATCATATTACTCTTATATAACACATTCATTTAAGAATTCATCTGGTAGACCAATGTCTTCTACTAGGTCTGTAGATGTCCTGGATACTGGTAAACTAATCCAAAAATTTGCCCTGCTTTCTGGCATCAATGGTACTAATTTAGAGATGATTTCATTTTTTTTTTTTACACATACACCTCTTGGCTGGTCAATTTGTTTTGGTTCATAGGTATTGATATTCTTTAGGAATTTCTTTAGTATAAAATCTATTTCTTTAAGTTATTTTTCATCAAAATTGGTAGAATACAGCATTTTTGTTGAATTTTTTTTAAATTGTACCATAACTACATCTTGTAGTTTAAAGTTTTTGAGAGGATCTAAAAGAATGTTGGTTGTTCTTTTTTTATTAGGCCATTGAAAAAATGTTTTTTGATCGATGATGCTTAAGTTTTGCCTGCTTTCTTGAATTGTTAGTTTCAAATCATCATAGTCATATATATTCCTTACTTTTTTGATTTTTTTTTCAATGTTACCATGTATACCATCTGCACTCATATGCGTATGGCCTTTGGTTAAGTACTTAATTGTAATACTTTCAACAGTGTTATGAGTTGTGTTTAAAATACAAACTAAAGCAGTGAATAAGATCCAATTTTTATTTTGTCCAGAGCAGTTATCTGCCCAAAATATGAAATCTATCACATCTCTTTCCTCTTTTATTAAGGCTAATATTGCATCTGTTATATTTTCTCCTTTTCTGCTTGCTATAGCTTCATGCCAAAGCACACAATACCCTTTACCTTTTGGTTTTAATGTGGCAAATGTCTCATTAAAAACTACTAACCTACTCGTAAAGAAACTAGTTTTTGATTCTGGTAGGATAGGAAGTAACAATACTTTTTGTAAATAAGTATAATATATATATAAATACTTAAAAACTGTCTTATTAATTTGATTTGCTTGTGGGTTGGATGATTTACAATGAACAAATTTACCTACATGTAAACAGCACATATTTTTTTATGTTCTATACTTATATAATAGGTTAGTATTATTTTAAGTAGCAATAGTTATACGGGACAACCGGTAATAATTTAATAAATTAATTGATTGGTTTTTGATCATTATTAGGTCTCTTATTTGGAGGTTTATCTTTACCTTGTTCATCTTTTTTTGCAGTTAAAAATTGATTTGAATTTTGAATCAGTATATATTTTACGTAATTTAGTGTAATATTAAGTGAATTTAAATAAATAATTGATAAATTTTTGTTATAACACATTTAATTAGCATAAAATAAGAATTTAGAAAAGTTAGTTTAACATCAATGGAACTTGAGTACCTACCATTTAGGTGAGTTAATTTGCTCTAAATTTATGACTAATAAAGTTTAAGCCTTTACTGTAGCTCTGTAGCTTCAATTATATAAATATATCATACCTACTTCATATTGTTTTATATGTGCTTACCTAGAGATATTGTACAGTTGAGGACAGTTTAAAATACACTTGTTTTACTAGTTACACATTCTTTTTCAAAAAATTGGATCAAAGTATTTTGCAGAAAAATTTCATTAAAATTAACTTAATTTAAAGTATAAAATAATTATTAGTGCAGGCATTAGTGCTTACTGTTTTCTAGTGACTAATATTATAGATTCTATATACTATGAAACGATATTACAGTAAAATATATCTATACTACTGTACTCAATAGTCAGTAGATTTTAAACACATCATTTCAGTATACCGTATCATATCGAATCATTTCGGTTTTTCGGGGGTAGAACACGATTGCGTACGTTTGGCCTTTTTGGCAACACGATTGCATATGTTTGTAGATGGGTTAAAAGTACCTTTCAGAAAAAAAAAATAAACACGATTGCGTATGAAATTGTATGCAACGTTGCCAAATTTACCAATTTCATCGTATTGTTAGGATCTTTTGGTGATACTAACTACGTTGTCAGGATTAGAAAACAAACTTTACTTAAACAGTAAAAAGAAAACTTTATTTGAACACATGCGGCACATTTGCCAAAAACAAAACGTAGGAAATAAGCGTTAACTAATAAGTCGTCCGTTAAACGTCAGAGACTAGACTGAGAGAGTCATAAGCATAACACATAACAATACTGATAATATCTTAAAAACTAATAGTCTGAATTGCTCAGTGCAGCCAACACTCGGCCGTCCTGACCTCCAATGCGTCCTCGTATTGTCACTGAATATAGTCTTCAAGGTAGGCCGGTGGGCGTCTGCTCCTCTTTGGCGGCTCTCCGACTACCTTACTGCCTGACTCATTAGGTTCCTCATTGTTGAGATCCTCCCGAACAGAGGTAGCATCTTCTTCCTCTGACAGAGGGTCCTCTTCATCAGATACATTGTCTTCCTCGTTCACTAGCCGCCACTGCTTCAATTGGGATACATGAGCTGTAGTACTGTATACCCGTCCACCATCCCTTGGGATACTGGCTACATGATAAGTGTCGCTAGGTAGAACTTTTATCACCTGTAAAGGTCCTCTGTACTTTACTTGTAGTTTAGATGACTCTCCTGGCGTCGGTGGTACGGTCATTGCCACAACTTCCCCTTGGTCATATGTGACATTGTCAACCCGTTTACGGTTGTAATACCTGGCCATGTCTTCCTGCTTCTTGAGTATCCGTTCTCTGGCCTCTTGTTGAAGCACCTTGACATCTCTGGATTCTGGACTGTTAATACCAAATTGTTGAATTACACTGTTAGTTAGTTTGGGGGCGTACCCATGTAAGAGCTCATATGGTGTCATCTCAGTCGTTTTGTTGTGCATGTTGTTAAGATACATCTCCACCTCACCAACCACCTTATCCCAACGGTTGTGTTCTTTTGTGTAAATCATCAACGTGCTAACCAACGTTCGGTTGACCCGTTCTACTTGCCCATTAGCTTGTGGGTGCCTTGATGAGTTCAGTGTGTGTCGTATGTTGTGTATTCTGCAAAACTCTTCAAAATTCTTGGATGTGAATCCGGTGCCACGGTCGGAGATCACTCGGTCTGGGGCACCTCGCACTCTTATGAATTGTAAGAGACTTTTGGTGACCTCTTTTGTGTTAGGGCTTCTTGTGGGGTATAGATGGACATACTTTGTCAAGTTATCTATCACCACTAATATATACTTGTTCATCTTAGTTGTCGTTTCGAAGGGTCCTACATGATCCACGTGTATTAGAGAAAAAGGACGAGCACCAGGCGGTATAGGGTGCAAAAGTCCTGGCCTCTTACCTCCTGGCTTTTTACTCACCAAACAATCTATACACATTTTAATGTGTTGTTTTACATATCTCCTCATTTTTGCAAACCAAAAATCTTTTTGCAACTTTTGTACTGTACGGTCTACTGCACAGTGTCCTGAGAGTTCGTGTGCCGCAATAACTAATCCCTTCCGCATTGTTTTGGGAACAACAAACAGGTCTCTGCCCTGGACGTTTCGGTATAGTATTCCATCTCGCAGCTTATAACCACTAACAATACCATTTTCTTTTTTGTTTCGTTCTGCTGCATCCATCATCAAAATCTTGATTACTTCACGAGTAGCTTCATCCCCTTGTTGCATATAGGCAACCCTGTCATTCATTGTAATCAATGTAAACGCCTGAGGATGTGCATCGCATATTTGGTCTGCTGGACTGTCTGCTTCTTCTACCGGTGCCCTGCTCATAGCATCAACATGGGCCATGCGAGACCCTGGTCGATACCTTACTTCAAAATCAAATTCCTGAAGTATATCAAACCAGCGGGCAATCTGGTGTTTAGATGTCTTATTTTCATTGAGGTACACCAACGCCTGACAATCAGTACAGACCACAAACTTTCTGCCCAACAGGAAGGCTCGCAGTCTCTTCAGCGTCCAAACAATCGCCATCAACTCTAGACGACTAGAGTGATATTGACGCTCTGCTGGTGTTGTCTTCTTGCTAACACAATAAACCAAATGTAAAGGGGTGTTCAAGTCCCCTTGCAACAACATGCCTGCTAAGCCATCAGCACAAGCATCAGTATGCACTTCTGTTACTGGTGAGTTCGGATTGAACAATCGTAGTACAGGCTTACTGGTCAGCAAACGTTTTAGCTCGCTAAATGCTATCTCCTGAGCTTCTGTCCATTGAAAGCGTTCGTTTTTCTTCGTCAGTCTTGTTAACGGTTCTGCTATGTGTGCATATTTATGTATAAAACGTCTGAAGAACCCTGCCAGTCCAAGAAAGCGTCTTATATCATGTACGTTGGATGGTTTAGCGAAACTGCCAATAGAACTTGCCTTCTTTCCAGGACTGATCAGGCCAACTGATATTTGAAATCCAAGAAAATTCCAGTACAGTTTTTCCAAAACTACATTTGTTCGGTTTTAATGTCAGCTTGGCGGCTCTAAGTGCATTGAAAACTAATCTGAGTTTCCTAATCAGATCTTCCCAATCATTAGCCGGTATGATCATATCATCTAAGTAATATCGTAGAACTCCGTTGTTCTTCAAATCGTGGAAAACCTTATACATTAGTTTCCAGAATACTGCAGGAGCGTTCTTGAGGCCGAAAGGTAACCTTTCAAACTGTGCCGTTTCATCCGGGGTAATAAATGCGGTTTTCTGTTTAGCTGCTTCACTTAATGGAACCTGTAGATAACCGTTAGACAAGTCCAATGTAGCGAAAACTTTACCTTGAGAAAGAGTACTTAACTCCTCATCTATGTCAGGCATAGGATATGGCAGATCAACTAACTGCTTGTTTAATCTTCGGTAATCAATACATAAACGTTTGTCGCCTGTGCTTTTGTTAACTAATAACACTGGACTAGCATATGGAGAATGTGTTTCTGTAATGATACCACTTTCTTTCCATTCCTTCATAATTGTAGATATGTACTGACGATCGTTAGGAGATGTCTTGTACGGGTAACATGTTACCGGTACACTGTTAGGATTTTCAGTCAGGTCCACCTTTATCAAATCGGTGCAACCGAGCTCCCTAAGATTTTTGGCGAAGACGTCCCTGTATTCATTGAGTAGCCGCATTAGTTGTTCCCTTTCTTTTGGTCCCCTACTGTTGTCAATGTGTACCTCATCCGCAACGATCGGTTCTAACTTATTTACAGTGGTGGGTTGGATACACTGTTCACGACAACGTGTGGCCTCTCCCGTAGTCTGGTCTGCATGCCAACCCGGCAGTGCACATTGCGGACCATCAACTAAGTATATCTCAATGCTATTGTTGTTTAGATCATCTCCTTGATTTGGTAGTTCTTTTATTAGTACTGGGTCCGCTGCCGTAGGGACGACCACAATTTCATTATTACCTTTATAGTAACTTACTTCGGGTCGGTCCAACCAATCTCGTCCAACAAGCATGTCTGTTGGTATCGCGTTATCCGGGACCACTAGGATCAAATGTCCTTTGATCTGTACCTCTCCAATCTTAACGTCAGCCGTCACCTGCCCTATGGTCGCCATCCCAGGTGTGTGGATATCACCAACTACAAACAACGGCTGTGCAACTGGTTCCCAAGTCATACTGCTACGCGTTGCAGAACTGGCACGGATCAAACACACTGAACAGCCGGTATCAATAAGACCCTGCAACTTATTATCGTTAACAAAAACGGTTTTAACATAAGGATTAAGCTTTTGTTGCAATGGCCACAAGGTCTGAGACCACACATATATTGTTTAGAAAGTATTCACAAGATGTACGTGTTGTACATGTACAAATGTATCACGTAATGAACACAAGGAAAAGTTAGTTTCTAAAAGTATATCGAAAAGCCCACTGCGAATACTCAAGTGGGACCTTGTAGAAAGACAATGCATTCTGACTGTTGTCTTTCCTATATAAAGACGCTCGTAGGGCGATCTCAACACACTATTTCTGCGTGACGACTAGTTGACAGTATTCATGCTAGAGATATTTGTCTTAAGTTGTACATTACTCTGAGTGTTTAGAATAAACTTGTTAAAAATACTAATCTGTCAATAAATCTATAATAATATTTAAATTGACTACTGTGTTAAATTCATTTGATTCGACCCTTGTCAACCGAGCTCCATAACTGGTTCGCAACAGAAAAAATTTGGTGCCGAAACCAGGGATCTTTACAAACATCGTATCAACACGACGAAGATTTCTACCCGAATCATTCAAGGGAAATCTGATCAACTTCTCAAGAATAAATTCAAAACATCTGCCGTGGACCAGCGAGTTCTAGAAGTGTCGACATCAATTCAATGAAAAATTCAGTACCTAATGTACAATAGTTGGTAAGCGTAACTCATATGTCAGATAGTCCAAAAAAACGTAGTAGTTTAAATATAACGTTATACGATAGTCCTACGAAAGTAGAATTATCCAAAACACAGGTTTTTGAGATTGTGGTGGGTACTCCGACAAGTGAAAAAATGTTAGGAGACAATAGTAACGCTGGGACAACACTGTCCACAGACACCACACTATCAGCTTGCTCTATAGGGCTCGATAAAACCGTGGAGCATGTAACGCGTATGGTACCCGAATTTAGTGGGGGTATCGATGAAAAATTAATATTTTTTATAAATGCATGCGAGTTAGTATCGGAAATAACTCCGGTAGCTAATAAGGACATAATGTTGAGAACTATCTTAACTAGAATAAAAGGGCAAGCTTACGAGGTGATAAGATATGAGGAAATCACCAGCTGGGGAATGCTAAAAACTTTGTTAAAAAACACGTATGATAAACCTATAAACGCGGCATACTTACAGATAGAATTATTTAGCGCGAAACAACGTTATAAGGAATCGTTAATAGAGTATGCCACTAGAATACGTAATCTGGTGCAAGCGGTATCAGAAGGTAGCACCCAGGGAAAGAGCACGAGTGATGCTCTCGCCGTTAAAACCAATATAAGGGAACAGGCGTTATTAGTATTTTTGGAAGGGATTAATGATAAAATAAAAGTAATGGTAAAAAGTAAAAATCCCTCCACATTAGAGCAGGCAATACAAATTGCAATAATTGAAGATAAAAATATAACCCCAAGCGAATTAAAAAATAATTTTAATAATAAGGCTAAAGGGGAAGCGCAAAAATACAATAAAGGTAATTATCATGTATGCGGAAAATACTCGCATTATGCTAGAGATTGTAGGTTTAAAAAGGGAAGTCCTAAAAATGAGGGTGGTAAATCTAGTACAAATAAACCTACAGCAAATACATATTTAATATGCACATATTGCTCAAAAAAGGGGCACACTATAGATAAATGTTATAAAAAGAAAAATAAAGATAAACGTGATAAAGGAGAAAATTCCAATTCGGGAAACGAAACCCGACTGCAGGAATAGAAAGTCCCTCTGTGGTTGAGGATTTAAGGGAAATATATGATATAAAACAAATAACGGTAGCAATGGAAAATCAACATATTAAAAGTAGGTCCAAACATTTTATGAATAATCCGATAGAATTTTTAGTAGATACAGGTAGTAGCGTAAATATAATTCGATTATCCGAGTTAACATCGGACACAAAGTTTATACCAGGTGAAACAATTTCTTTAAGAGGTATAAGTAATACGCTAGAAACTACCATAGGTATAGTCGAGATACCGATTGAAATAGGAACCGAAACTTTTAAGAAAGTAAAATTTTATATAGTAAAAAATGATATGCCACTTATTAAAGCAGGTATATTAGGTAGACCGTTCTTTCAATTGCAAAATACCACAATACATATGCCATACGGCTGTGGTACGCACACGTTAACATTAGGAAATCACATAAGAATACCTCCGCGGGTAGAATACATAATGGCGGTAGGTGTTGACGCCGGCACGGTTGAAGATAATGAAGTAATAACTATTCATCAGGAGGAGCTGCAAGAGCAAGTGTTCTTGGGCAACGTAATAAATACAGTGAAGGACGGGCGCGTGCTAGTAAACGTCATAAACATATCTGATGAGGAAAAAATAATACAACCGGTGTCGCTAAGTCAAATAAAATATGAAATTTATAGAGAGGAGTCAGTCATGTATATAAACACTAATAAAAACGAAAAGTTGTCAAACTATTCAGAAAGGGTACAAAAATTAAAAAATGAATTACGTACTGAACATTTAAATTCAGAAGAGGCCCGTAGTGTTGAACAAGTGTGTATAGACTTTATGGACATATTTCATTTAGAAGGGGATAAGTTAACTTATACAACGTCCATAGAGCATGAGATAAGAACTCCGGGGAGAGAACCTCCCATATATCAGAGACAGTATAGGTTACCACATAGCCAAAGGGACGAAATAACAAAACAAATAAAACAAATGGAAAGCGACGGTATAATAGAACCAAGCAGTAGTCCATGGAATAGTCCTATACTTTTAGTTCCGAAAAAAATAGACGTATCAGGAAAACCTAAATTTCGTTTAGTAGTGGATTTTCGAAAATTAAATAATATTACAGTAGGTGACAAAATGCCATTACCACAAATACAAGACGTATTAGATCGACTAGGTAGGTCTAAATACTTTTCTATACTCGACCTTGCTCAAGGTTTTCATCTAATTTCGTTAAATAAAGAGTCACGGGTTAAAACAGCCTTTAGTAGTGACATAGGGCATTGGCAATATACTAAGTTACCCATGGGATTAAAAAACAGTCCTCCCACATTTCAACGATTAATGAATAATGTACTTTGTAATTTAATCGGTTTAAAATGTTTAGTATATTTGGATGACATTATAATTTTTTCCACTGATTTACGTGAGCATGACAAACGAATTAGAGAGGTGTTTTCTCGATTACGTACACATAATTTAAAATTACAACCTATAAAATGTGAATTTTTAAGAAAGGAAGTAATCTATTTGGGACATAAATTAACAGAAAAAGGTGTACAACCCGACGAACGAAAAATTAAAAGTGTTAAAACATTCCCTACACCCACAACGGTAAAAGAAATAAAATCGTTTCTCGGATTAACAGGTTACTATAGAAACTTTGTACCTGACTATGGAAAAATCGCTAAACCAATAACAAATCTATTAAGAAAGGGAATAGAATTTATATGGACACCGGAGTGTCAAGAGGCTTTTGAAAAATTAAAAAGTATACTATGTAACGAACCACTATTGCAATATCCGGATTTCGAAAAACCATTTATTATTACGTGCGACGCTAGTAATTACGCGGTAGGATGTGTTCTCAGCCAAGGTGTTTACCGGCCGACTTACCTATCGCTTACGCATCACGTACACTCAATAAAGCTGAAATAAATTATTCAACAACCGAAAAAGAACTAGTAGCTATTATGTTTGGTGTTAAACAATTCCGACCATACGTTTATGGACGAAAATTTACAATCATAACCGACCATAAGCCATTAACATGGTTATTTAGTGTCAAGGACCCAGGCAGTAGACTACTTCGATGGCGAATAAAGTTAGACGAGTTCGATTATGAAATTCAATATAAAAGTGGTAAAACTAATTTAAATGCGGATGCATTAAGTAGAATAAAAGAAATTAACTTAATTGAAACTACAACCACATACGATAAATTTTGGGAACAGTTTAATTCTAAAATAATTATAAATACTCGAATAAAAGAAATAAGTGGACAAATAGCAAATGCACCTAGGGATTCAATAGTAGTGATAGATATACCTAAGGATAAAATAATAACTAACGAATTAATCCAAACCATAACTAGAGAGGTTGACCTAACTAATATTAATACCATTATCGGGGATATAGCGTATATAGAAAAAGACAAATTAATTTGTTTAGTAACTAAGGAAAATGATAGCGACGTACCTACTTACGAAAATATATATAACACGTTAATAAAGCTAAGACAGTTTTGTGAAAGTAATCGGATAAATAAACTGACAATACTTAAAAATGAAATAAATTATACGAAAGATAAATTAAATAGACATAGTAGGTAAACTACCCACATCTTATAGGAATAACTCTTATATATTAACTATTCAAGATGACCTAACAAAATTCTTATTAACAATACCTTTAGAGGACCATACAGCTAACACAATGGCTAAGGCATTTGTTACTAATTTCGTATGTATTCATGGGATACCTATGAATATATTAACTGATAACGGTCCCGAATTTGTAGGTGAAATATTCACGGAAGTATGTAAAATTCTTAAGATTAATAAAATGATGTCTAGTGTATATCGACCACAAACGAACGGGGCTCTCGAACGGGCTCATAAGGTAATAAAAGAAATGCTTAGGCATACAATAGATAAGCACGCACAAAATTGGTGCGAGCACCTGCCATTTGTAACATTTGCATATAATTCAGCTGTACATGAAAGTACCAACTTCCAACCATACGAATTATTATATGGAAACCCCGCAGAATTACCATCACCTTTGCAAAGGCGAACCGAACCTTGTTATACATATGATAATTATGCATATGAAATGAAACAAAAAATGCAAGCAGCACATGAACTTGCAAGAGAACTGCTTATAAAGACGAAACATAAAACAAAAGAATACTATGATAAAGGACAGAATGAACAGAATATACATGTAGGAGATAGCGTATTAATACTTGACCATGCTAGAAAGCATAAGCTGACACCAATATGGGTGGGACCGTATCCGGTAATAAAAGTATTAGACTATAATGTAAAAATACAAAAGGAAAAACGAATAGCTACTCTGCATAAAAATCATGTTAAATTATTTAAAGAATAATAATAATTAGTTTACTGTACATTAATATAATTTAATTATAGGTTTATAATAGTGATAGGAGCTTTCCAAGCAGTTCAATCGCAAAATTCGTCATATAATGTTTCAACGATTCCGCACGAGAGTGGGATCTACTTCGAGAATCGAGGTTCACTAAGGTTAACCAATTCGGATTGGAAATTATTAATATATATTAATTTAGATAATTATAATAATAGGCATGTAGAAACCATTAATTTTTATAACAAAACAGTTAACATATGCGAAAATCTACAAAAGGAGCATCCTGAAATATTTAATACTACGTGCGGTAACTTTGCATTAACCTCCGCGTCATTGTTACAAGAAATTAATAGAAAAAGGTCCAACATGTTACAGTCCATAGACGTGGAAGAAATAAATAAACGCGAAAAAAGGGGACTAATTAATATGGTAGGACATATACAGAAAACGTTATTCGGAACGTTAGACGACGAGGATGGGGAAATGTATAATACGCAAATAAGGGAGCTTCAAAATAGTAGAGTAGGCATGTTAAAAATAGTTGATAAACAAACTAGCATATTAAAATTAACCAATAGTGCATTTAAAGACGCACAAGGAATGGAAATCCAAATAAAAAGCTTAAATATAACGTGTAACAATCTTGAAACCAGTTTAAGACGTGTATGGTATCAGGTAGATATGTTAGAAATACGGACGACAATAACGAATTTAATAACAACATTGTTATTGTTACTCCAACAATTAGTATTCGAAACGGACATGGTAGGTGAAATAATATCTGCAGCACAGAATGGTATAATACATTCAGGTATAATAACCACAAGAGAACTAAGGATGCAACTGCGGGACATACTAATAAGTCTGCCCGGGCAGTTAAAATTACCATTCGATGTAAACTCTATATCGCTATATGAATTAAGTAAAACATCAAAATTGGCTATAGTGTATATGAACGGAACTCTCGTATTCGAGTTAATAATTCCATTACTAAATCCAGTAGAGCTGACACTATACCACATAATACCACTACCAGTACGAAGGGAAAAACTATATATGCATCTCACACCCGAATTCGAATACATGGCCATTTCAAAAACACACGAATACTATCTAACGATTTCCGTAACACATTTAATGAAATTTAAAGAACTAGCAGGCATAACTATGTGCCCCGAAACCCAACCATTACGTATAGGATCCGCAGGACTACCTTGTGAAATTGAATTATTCATGAAACCAACGGTGGTACCGTCAACCTGTGCAATAAAATACTTAGAATTATCGCGTAGCGTCTACCATAAGTTAAAATATCATAATAAGTGGATTTATATAATAAACACGTTAGACAATGTAGCTGTCACTTGCGATCGGTGGGATAACGCTAAGAATATACAATTAAGGGGTGTAGGTATAATAACTTTAGACGAACATTGCAAGGCACACACACCGCAGGTAGTATTAACACCTAACCGGCATCTGAAGTCTATTCAGTATCTCGACTTCATTCCTCCGGTGAACATACCAATTAGTGCTAAAATTCCGTTACTACCCAGTGCTAAGCTCGACAGTTTACTTACCCACCAACATCCAGTAGTCAAGTTAAACGACATTAGCGATTTCTCCAAGACAATCGAGGAGTTGGAAAGCGCAGTCCAAGAGGAAAAAGATAGGAACATATTAGAAACGACGAGTGGTATGCATACAAAAATAATCATTATATTAAGTATAATATTAGGTTTAATAATAACTTACAAGTTATTTAAAATATATAATAATCGTAGATATCATAATCATAGGATAATAGTGCCTAGAGTAGAGGTAACCAACTTATAAAAAAGGGAATTTTATTATAGTGTAGTATAATATACCTTACCATTCTAGAGAAACACACAAAAACAATGAGCACGATAGTCATTAACAGGGCATTACTAGAGCAGTTCATAGAGCAACTGAAGTTCACTTTAAACCAGGAATACCATGTAGTGCCAACAGACCCGTACCGATACCGAAACCCGTCCTGTTTAAGGGGACACATAAGCACCACCAGCAGAGATCTAGGGGATCCTTTTACCGAGGATCAAATTGATTTAATTAATGCACACCTGTGCAGTTTCATACATTTTTCAAAATTAAGGAGCATGGCTGATAAAGCACCATGTATGTTATTGTATGGGTTTCAAGGGTTAAGGAATGTGGTAATTAATAGATTGATGGCTATGCTGACAGTAGGAATACGCTAACTTACTATTTTAATACATGTAATATTAAAAAAAAATTTTTTGTAATATTTATTAATAATGAATTTCGCTGTACGAATATATATATGTAATTGTAAAAAAAAAAAAAAAAAAAAAATGATAATACTATACTAACATAGCATAAGAAATAATTGTACCACCAGAGTAATAAAAAAAAAAAAAATATTTGTACAGTATGGATACCGAATATTAGTCGTAAGACAACAGTTAGAGGTCTTATTTAGCATAAGCCCTCGTTTTGTGGGGGAGGTGTTGCAATGGCCACAAGGTCTGAGACCACACATATATTGTTTAGAAAGTATTCACAAGATGTACGTGTTGTACATGTACAAATGTATCACGTAATGAACACAAGGAAAAGTTAGTTTCTAAAAGTATATCGAAAAGCCCACTGCGAATACTCAAGTGGGACCTTGTAGAAAGACAATGCATTCTGACTGTTGTCTTTCCTATATAAAGACGCTCGTAGGGCGATCTCAACACACTATTTCTGCGTGACGACTAGTTGACAGTATTCATGCTAGAGATATTTGTCTTAAGTTGTACATTACTCTGAGTGTTTAGAATAAACTTGTTAAAAATACTAATCTGTCAATAAATCTATAATAATATTTAAATTGACTACTGTGTTAAATTCATTTGATTCGACCCTTGTCAACCGAGCTCCATAACTGGTTCGCAACACTTTGATACTTCCCTCAAATTTTGGTTTTGCACTTGCAGAACTTGTGGTATAGTTTCTGTGTCTACCGTACACTTTCCCCGTGTATGTCCGTCGGCCCCGCACTTTGAACACTTCAACGGTCTCTTAGGTTTTGGACAATCATGACTAATGTGTCCATAGACATTGCAATTGAAGCATTTCGGTCCTACGTTGTTGAATGTTTTGGTTTTATTGGGCGGCGGCTGCATCTGCGACAATGACGAATTTTCTTCACGTGACGTCTCGATTCTATCTGGTTTTATAGCATTGGTGGTATGTGCGAGTGGTTTTGCCGTTTGAGTAACCGTTCGCCCGAAATGTGCATTTCGCCGGTCCATCAAACGTTGCCAATCTAACATATCGCTTATAAGTTCTTCCTCACTGGTGTGGGTTTTACCCAGTGCATACACTGCTAGTTCTCGAGCCAACACACCCTCCAACACATGATCTTTCGTATCCGTAAATGGTAAGTCGAGATCCCGGCATAACCGTATCTTGTCCATGGCGTAGTCCATTAAGTGTTCCGATTTTGTTTGATACCTTTTTCTTAATAAGTCCCACTTGTCCGATACGCGTACCTCGCGAATGAACACGCGTTTGAATTGTGACTCGAATTCTGTCCAATTGTTGAACACCCTGCCCATGTACCAATTTAACGCTGCCCCAGCTAAACGGGAGCGCACATATTGAATACGGTAGTTGAACGGCCATCCGCTCAAATCAGCGAGACCAACTAGAGTACTGTACCACGCCATAGCTTCCTGCGACGATTCTCTTCCGTTGAACACGTCGACGGATTGGTTCAAATTAGGGAACATTCGGTAATCGACGACCGGAGTCGATGATATCGACGAGTTAGCTACATTATTATTGTTGGTCGGTGTACCTTCTCGACTTCTTTGTTCCAATCTGTCCAGTTGTTCGCGTAACTGCGAAACTTGTAAGTATAAATCATTGTACGACGGCGCTTGGATATTGTTTCGATCGTTATCCATCTCAATTTTGATACGTGTTATCGTTATTATTTTTACCGGGATGGTATCTCATCGGTAACGTTAACGCGTAACCGTTTGGAATGTTACCACACGAACTTTGATAACAAGAACCACGGTATATTATAATATATCGTGACAAACTAACCTCACTATGGTTGAACGTCGTAATTGTAAAACCTTGTGACTGAACGACTTACAATCGGCGTTTTTGAAGCAAATCCCACTTCTGAATTGTTAGGATCTTTTGGTGATACTAACTACGTTGTCAGGATTAGAAAACAAACTTTACTTAAACAGTAAAAAGAAAACTTTATTTGAACACATGCGGCACATTTGCCAAAAACAAAACGTAGGAAATAAGCGTTAACTAATAAGTCGTCCGTTAAACGTCAGAGACTAGACTGAGAGAGTCATAAGCATAACACATAACAATACTGATAATATCTTAAAAACTAATAGTCTGAATTGCTCAGTGCAGCCAACAGTATATAAAATAAATAATAATATAATATAATATGTAATAATAATATAATAAATATCGAATACATTAACAGTTCTATAATAAAACTACATAAAAATAATAATAAATAAAATGAGATTAACTTAATAATATAAAGTAATTAATAAATAAATAAATCTTCAATCATTATTTTAATAAAATTATCATAAATAAATAAAAAAATATGTGTAAAAAGGACGTTGCATCAACGTAATCGTTCTATTTACTTAATCTATACATTTACAACTTACTTGATAATTCGATTGACAAAAAAATATAATTTCATAAAATAAGACCGATTTTAATTCAGAAACAGTTAATAATCCAAACAAGTCTCAAAAATCCAAAAAAAAAGCACTAAAAATTTAAAAAATCATTTTTATTTCATTCATAAACAATCCAACGTTAATAATGTCTTTTCTATTTTTTTATTACGATATTATCTAAATTAAAAAAGTAAAAACAGGTTATATTTTAATTTATATTTAATATACTTTTTTTAAGTTAAAATTTTATTTTGCGGGCTTTGAGCTCAGCTTAATCAATGGTTAAATATTAAATGACTATTTAATATATATTTCATAAAATGTTATTTTACAATATTAATTAATATAAAATAAGTATTTCTACTAAAATTTCAAAAATTACAAATAAATTTCAACGGGCCCACCGGCCCTTAGTAGGTATTCGGGCCCCTGTACTCAAGGTCCATCAGACCCCCTTGTGGGGGGCTCTGTATACCGGTATGAAAATTGGCAACAACGCTTAAACCTTCGTACGCAATCGTGTAGTTAAAAAACAGGTAAAATCGTACGGAATCGTGTTGTTTAAAAAGGTATTGCCGATAACGAATGTACGCAATCGTGTTTTACCCTTTTTTGGTATACCGTTTCAAACCGGTATAAAAATCAATACCGTAATTCCGAAAATTAATTTTAATACCGTCAGCCCTAGTTCAACCTAGCAATCAACTTTAATTTGTTTAAGAATAAATATAATTTTATTTGTTGAGTTTACTAGAATAATCTCTAAAATTTCATAAAAACTAAGTTCATATGTAAATTTTGTGACATCATAACCAATTTTATACATTGTACCTTTAAATTTCAATTGAGAGTAACAAGAACAAAAATTTTGTCGTCTAATTAAACCTTCACAATCCATTTTTCAAAAAACAACCCTCGCTTATTAATTGTGGACGCGTGTTATTAGATTACGTATATTATTTTATTATTATTTTGTATTTAGAGTCTGTAATTTGTGTCGGTTTCGTTCGATCTTGATAAAAACGAAATGCGGGCCGATCCGATAACACATTATAAGAGACTTATATTATAATATTGTATGAAGTATGACTTTTGTGTCACGATGTAATCGATGTAATCGATGTAATCGTCACCGTCTTTCGTAATCGTAATAAAGCAACAACTAATAAAGTACCTACATAACTTTCTTGCTATCGAAATAAGGTGCATTACACATTATTAATTAAACTACTTACTCCTATCCGAGAACCAAAAAGAAAAAAACGTTACAGTCCACACTCCGCAACACTTATAATGATGAACAACCGACTAAATGCTGTGATGTGATAAAGCATCACAATAGAATACATGACAGTAGTGTACTAGTGTATTTCCAAACGTGACATCACCGTTTAAATGTGTTAATGACGTTAATGTGACGCGACAATAGTCTGTTCACAGCTTAAATCGTAAAATAATCAACCCTAATAATATTCCATGTTATAATACATTTTTATCTATACAATTTTTATAAGCGCTAAGTAAGAGAAATACCTATTATTGTTTTCCTATCAAAAATGTATTCAATACATTTTTTCTAATGCAAAAATGTATCAATATGTTCTCAAATTTAAAAATCTCTTGTATCAAACCTGTGTGGGTATATTATAATTATTCGATAGTCGATACATAGATTCCTTAAGTGGATTACACGCTAGGCGATTCGAACGCACGTCTACGTGCGTTTCGAACGTCGCGATTTTAAGACGCAAACGCACACTCCTTACACATTAGACGCGTGTTGACGCGTTTTTCGGTGCGTTTCTCAAAAATAAAAAGCGCGGCAAATGTTATTTGAACCATTATTTGTACTTTGTTGTAAACTAGTTTAGTACTGCTGTTACCTCCCATCGTGGATGACGTCTGCTGTTAAATTCGTATACTATTATATCATACTTCGTTGTATTTCTTTCGTCTATTTTTTTTTTTTTTTTTTAAAATGGAAGTATTAGATGATATTGAAGCTGCATGCGTTATTTTTGCATTATACAAGGAACATGAACTCAGCAAAAAACAGCAACGAGACAAAATTAAAAGAAGACATTGGGTCCATCCTTTAAATTTAAAAAGACCAGATAATGGTCAGTTTCAGGTGACATTTATGACCCTTCGTAGCTACCCAGAAGAGTTCATGAAATACTACCGTATGTCGATAACATCGTTTGATGAACTGGTAAGTAAAATTATATGGTTTACAATGTAAACTTTACATAATATTATTTCATAGACCAATGTATAATATTTTTTAGTATGAAATATAAATCATTATACAATTAGTAATTATTAATTAATATTATAGTACTAATACCTATTATAGTAATTATATTATGAACATGGACATGGGAATGTATAATGTTAATATTAAAAATTAAATACTAAATCATAAATATAAATAATTGTATACGAAAAATGATTCTGAGAGATGATGATCTGTCAGACTATATTACTAAGTAGGTACTGTTCGCGCCGCGATTAAATTAGGCTATCGCGTTTTGCTAATCGCTGTGCGACGGCACCTGTCGTAATCTGGTCTCCCGTCTCCTCCATCCACCACTTAGCCATGTCGGCTCCAACTATTCCGATACTGATTATGTTTATTTAATTTCTTTGTTTTTGTCTTTTGTCTTTTGTGTAATCAATTATTAATTATTATTCGGCCTTTTGCATGGATTTATATTCTCATTGTGTTTCTCTCGTTTTATCTGTTCTGCGGCCAACGCCCTTATTATCTGAATTATTATTATTATTATTTTTTTTTTTTGTCGTCTGTGATGCTCGCTATTAAGGGGATTGCAAACGGATAATTTTTAAGGGGTTCTGTATAGGCAAAATTATAGATGTTTTTAATCAAGTCGTGCATGTGTGTGCGTAGTAAATTATCATTAGTGTGTGTATACCTCCCAACCATCACCCGCTACCCGCATGATTACACAGTTCATGGTTTATTTCCTTATCTAGTTTACGGTGGCGACGGTCAGACACAATTATTTATATATATATATATTATATAAAATGTATATTGTATATATATATATATATATTTGCTGTAATATACGTTTACCGTTTATGATTATCTATATTTATTGAATTTTGTAACCAAAAAATAGGTATAATAGTTTTATACAAGCGATAAAAATCCGGGTATGTTATTTGTTTATAATAGGATAGGTGTCAAACTGTCAATCTTACGCTTACCTCATTAACTTATATATTATATAATGACATCTTGATCTTATAGAATATAATATGGTTGTTACTATTATTAAGTACTACTGCCACTTATGTGATATCATGATTAATGATAAATAAATAAATAAACGCAATTATAGTATAATTATTTTTTATAACGTATAGTTACAAATATAAAAAAAAAGTTACACATCTGTATACGGGTTACTATTCCTTATGGGTAACCCTCTATCGAATCTTGAATCGATCATTTCCGGAAGAAGGGATTCCATGTAAAATGTGCTCACATGTGGTTTAATTTTATTTATCCAAAATTCAGTATCCCTGGTTATTTTATCTATGACAAAACCTATGAAATATTTAAAAATTATTTTTAATTGAATTATAAATATTAAAATAATACTGGTACCTTTAGGAGTCCACACAACAAAGTAACAAAACTTTTTCTCGCTTATATTTAGTTGTCCCTGGACTTGATAATAATAATTATCGGTTTTCTTTAAAATAAGCTTTCCCTCACAATCAATCATACACTTCAATTTACCATTTTGTACAGCTTCCTCGGGGGTAAATTCTTTAATGCTAGGTGGACATTTTATCTCTATAATAGAGTCATTGTCAATTAATCCATCAGGACTTGCTGCCAGATATGGTAGAGATTTATGTATAAATAAACCAGCGGATTTTATTTCTATGTTTAATTTTTCTTGTACTGCATTTCTAGCTATTGGTTCATTTTCAATCCCATATCTATACATAATTTTTTTTTTAAATAATTAAAATTTAAATAAAATAAAATACATTTTGTAATACAGTCAAAAAGATACCTTGTCGCTGAATTTCCTTGAAAAATGTCATACAGTATATTTTTAACTGTATTTGCACGAGATGTCGTTGGTCGTAGTTTGCAGACTTTACCAAAATTAGATGCCGTTAGCCTTGATTTTCTATGTATTCGCCATTGATCATTGTCTTGTTGCCCAATAGTATCTCGTTCAATTGCTGCTATTTCGTCAGAATTCAACATTAATTTTTGCATAAACATTTTTTTTTTATTTTGGTATTCCTCAGGTGACATATCAATAATTTCACATTCCAATTCAAGAGCTCCATAGTCTTCATCTGGACCAGCAAACAAATTTTTTTTTTTTTACAGCTGTGAAATCAAAATGTTATAATTTATTGTTTGTTTATATTTATTTCTATTATAACAATAATAAAAATAATAAAACAATAACCTATTTTTTTCAAAGTTTAAACGTTTTTTAGTTAATTTTTCACGTGACGTTTCTTTTTTTTTTATATATTTCTTAGTAAAAATTCCTGGACTGATGTTTGTAACTTTTTTGTGTATGTGGCTCAAAAAGCTAGGTCCATAGTTGAATGATGTAGCTGCAGTGTTACATCTAGCGTTATAAGATCCTATATATAAAATTAATTTTATAAAATGTATATTTATTCAAATAGCAAAGAGTAGTTCCTATTGAAATGAGATTAAAAATAAAAATACTTATTATTTATTAAAAATACGTATATATACGTAAAAACATATATTTATTTATGTATGGATATTGTTACCTCGACAAGAAAAATTAACTCTTTTTCCACCAACATGCTTTGCAATGACATTATTGAAACCTTCTACGACATTATTGTTGACATTATAAATTAAGCTTGAAGAATGATGCGCGACTATATTCCTCGCTCCAAGTATATCTATCCATATACCACAGCTTTCCATTTGCGGGACCAAATTCACCTCATTTTCTTTCGGCCCATTACAAAAATAACTAAATTAGGTAAACAGAAAATGTTGTATATAATTTAAAATTATGAAATAGTCATCAATGAAATAATATTCACCTAGCACATCCGTTATGATAACCAAATACATGATATGGGCTATTTAAAATATCCTGTTTCAAAAGGGCTACTTTTTCAGAATGCGTGAGGTTCATTTCTTTTCTGAATGCTATAGCTTTTGTTACAGCACATCTATTATTATAGGTACATCATAAATTAGCATAACATTGGATAAATAAAAAAAAGAGCAATTTCATAATACTTTCAAATTAAAAACCTGTTTATAAACGTTAGTATATAAGTACGCATTCTATTGAATGTATGGTAATTAATTTACACTCACCGTAGTTTAAGGCGTCTATCTTTCAAAGTTTTTCGCAAAAACCCAGGAACAACTGTTCCTGATGAACACTTTCGACGAGTAGATATATCTAAGATACGATTGCAATAGTTCCTCAGTATATGATTTATGCATTCAATTTTTTTTACATAAAAATCAGGTCCATAAGGTTTAGAAAGTGTTAATTTTTTCATTACACTTGAGTCACCATCTCCTATGAGTTTGTCATAAATAACATTATGCATGGAGAGACTTTTACGAAAACCATCTAGAATTATGTCAGATTCCATGGAAGTGGAGCTTCCATCCCAATTTTTAAAGCATTCGTGTTTTGAAGCTTTTTTCCCACTTGATTCGGCTTTTTGACACACAGTACACAATTTATTTCGAATATCCATGAAAAGAATTTTTTTAGTTCTATATCCAATAATTGAGGCCTATATAAAAGTTAAAATGAGCTGTAAATTATACGAACAATTTATTTTTAATAAATGGATTAATGAATGCATATATTTAATGTTTATATTACATCAACAATCAACATAATATACATTATAAGTAAAATAAAATAAAATAAAATACAATATAATAATATAACTTGCTACTTTTAAAATATTTTATGTTTTTTTCTGTTATTCATGAATATTTGTATTACATAAACATGTATTTTATCAATTTATATAAAAAGGTAGTACTATTGAACTTATTTAAGTCTTGAACAAAGGGTATCTATGTGAAATTTTGGAAAAATTTTAGTTTTTTTTTTTCAAGTAATGTCGATTAAAATTTAATACATGGTTCTTCATACGCCGTTTTAAGTGGAATTCGAAAAAAAAACTTGAGAGTAAATCCATAATCCATAATTATAATTTAGATAACATTTTATTCGAATAAAAATGTATTCGAATGATTTTTTTACAATTATTTCAATAATTTTCAAACATTAATATTCGAATAATTTTAAAATATGATATTCGAATAAAAAAAACTAGGGAAAATGCAAAAATATTATGAATAAAAAAATAGATCTATTGAGTGAGTAATAAATTAGATAATCATAATTTAATGATCTTATATTTTGAATAATATTGAATGATAATATTTCGTAACAATTACAACAAATTTAAATAGTAGTAGATAAAAAATTATTCCAATAATAATGGTTTGAAATTTAGTCGAATAACTTTTTATTCGAATATTATAGTTTAAAATTATTCGAATAATAATGTTTGAAAATTATTCGAATAAATAGGTATTCAAATAATTATCTAGATTAAATTTTGCCCAACTCTGTTATAGGCTATAGCTAAGATTTGAAAATTTATCTGAAGTTTTTTCCTAAGTATTTCATATTGGAAGCAAAAATCTAAATATAGTCACAGGATTATTTTAAATTTAAATTTGGCTGAATGTCCGTTGTACACTTGCAAATTAAATCAATTATCATAATACATACATATGAATAGAATTTGAAAAGAAAAAAACAACGACTTCACTAAATGTGGTCAATTGACCATAAAAGATTATTAACATTAAAAAGCCCAACCCAAAAGATAAATAAATACTCACCGCACCAGAAAGGACGTTATAATTTGTTTTATATGACCTCTTCGACCATGTACCATCAGCTACAACGGTGATAAGCGATATTCCATCGTCGGTTACACTATTATCCTCCAATGCAAGTTTGGCCTCTTCTCTGCCAGCTTCTTTCATCGCATCCAAAGCTACTTCTTGAGTATGTTTAAGTATTTCATTATGAAGTTTTTGATATATTGGATTGGACATATTATGCATGTTTAAAATGGCCGAAATCATATCTAGCTGTGAATAACCTAGACCCGCGCATAAAGTTGCAGACACAATTGCCGAATTTATTGACATGGACGTACTGTTACGATTTTCATTTGAAATATATTCCATTTTATTACAAATATTACATTGAAAAACAAATTCGGAAAGGAAACCATTTTTTATTTCCTTTTTCAATGTTAGGTCTTTAAAAGTACAACTAAAAGGCTTATGTTCTATTTGTTTAATAGCTTCAAATAAATGTTCTATGTCAACAAAACGTCTACCTTTACATTCCCTAAAATTAAATGCATATTATAATTTAAAAAAATGTATAAAAATCATTTTCTTCAAAATATATATAATATTCACAAAAACTAACCCTGCAGTATTTTCCTTCAGTTCTTCATTTACTGAAACATTAACTGGATGGTCTCTGAAATTAAATTTATAGACTGTGTCTAAATTTGTATTGTACAATACATTAATTTTTTTATAACTTAATATAGCTTACAAATTAATCTAAGTATTTTTAAAATTTCAATGAGTATAGTAGATAATAATAAACATAATTCTAACTTCTGACTTCAAAAAACTAACAAAATACAAATCTAAATTTTCTTATGCCTAAAAAACATTGCATAAATTTGCAAAATATCCTCAAACTATTATGTACATAAAAAAAACCGTGGAAGTCGCTTTGTTGTTTAGAATTTGTAATGGTTGTGTTAAATTTGAATTCAATGATAAATTATAATACGAAAAACGTATATTCCGCCTCAAAGAATGTATCGCCCTGGAGCAAAAGCTCATTTTGCACCATGGACCTAACAATGCTAATCTTGCCATCAATATAAATTTAATTTGAATGAATACAAAAAGAGTATTATAAATATATTTATAATTTATTTATTTTTAGAATAATATATTCACTTACATATTTACGTTATCGTGACGAATTGTATTGTCAGTAGTAATTTCTATATTCTTAATATCATCTATCAAAACATTTTCGGACACTAATAAATGTGTTTTTTCCTGTTACAATTAAAATAAAAGAATAATGAATAGGTAGAGAATAATCTTCAATTTTTTAGAATATTTATATTATTGTAATTTTAATATCTGTTTATATAATTACCTGATCATCGCAGCTTTGATCTATAACACTTTTTTTCTTTCTTGATTGTAAATTGTTCAATCGGTGTTTTTTTAACCTAGGTGCACTTAACTTACACCTAGTTTTTTGGCCAAAACGCCAGTCTTTACCCATTTTGTAAAAGAATAAAATAAAAGCACAAACCACCGGAAACTTACAGACAACTTTACTGATCAGAGTGTAGTGTTCAAATAAAATGATTCATAGGTAGTATATTATAATATATTGATTGTATTTAATTTTGGAAAAATATTATTATTATTATTGTTGCCTATTACTTATTCTTGTATACCTATCCAGTTATCCTTATCTGCTAATTGTTTCCGAGAATCGCTGTCACGTCGAGCAACCGCGCCGGAAGCAACTCTCACACGCGCACGCACATGTCATTCTATCGCGAAAAATTAAGTATTTTCTTATTTGCATGACTATAAAAACTACTAAAAGCGGTAGTAAATTAATCATACTTCCCGAAGTTCGATTGTAATTTCGAAAAAATGGTTGAATTTATAAACTTCTAGACTATGCTTCTTAGGAGTCACTTTTTTAAATTAAAAATCAGATGTGCCCAAAATAAATACAAATGTAATGCAATTATTTCATAGGATTTCTAAAAAAAAATGGTTATTTTAAGGGCAATTTAAATTGAAAATTGAAAATCGACTTCCTAAGAAGCCTAGATATTTTATCAATGAATTCAAAGAGGTATAAAAAATTTAAATCGGACATTCCGAAGTATGTGTAATTTACCACCGCTTATTGGTCTAAAACGTATGAAAAATACGTGCGTTGCAATCCCCTTAAAGCGACTCAACGTTTTTGTTGTTGTTGAAATAGTTATATTGTAAGTCGCATTGAGCGCATCGTGAACATTATTCTTGCCGTGATAAACACAAGTTTGAGCTTTTTGTATGTACCTTCATTGTGAAGAACAATAAATTACTGTGTACACCAAGGCGCATCTCGTAAGTTTATTTAAATCTAATACCTCACGTCATCCATTTGTTGGCCAGTAAATCCCGCATATGGGTGTCGGCACTGTCGTTGCTGTCGAGGCCATCTTTCCATCAGCGTGAGCGCGCCGTTGCATAAGTCCGCCAGCACCCACTGTGGGTGTGTGAGAGGCCGCCCAGGTCGTCGAGTCCCGCAGTCCTGTTCACCTCTTCGGCAGACCACCACCGTGACCGGACTTCAAATACCTTTAAGTTTTAGTTTTAAGTATTGTCCCATGGTTTTGTGAGCTCTAGGGTCATTGCACCAGACCGGATCGATCACAGAGACCCCCGCCCCATTACTAAACTGAAGCATCCTAAGTCCAAACTCCCTTGTCCCGTTCCTCGGTGTCGTCGTGCCCGTCTAGTTGCCTATCCGGACGGAATTTAGGCGTAGGCATACCAGGTAGTCTACCCGACCAATACGCGGCGGTCAAGTAGGCAGTGGCTTAGTTGTTGGCGTAGTGTGGCTTGGTGGAAACAGAATAGTTTGGCTCGTACAGGTACTTACCTATACATATTTTATATCATTGCTATAAAAGTATTTTATTTTACTATTATAGGCATTGGTACAGTAGATTAATGTTATGTAATTGTGGTAATTGTGTGTATAAAATATAATAATATACTTTAAAGGTTTCATGTACCCACGAATATTTTTAAATTACAACAAAATAACAAAATCGTTCTATGAGAAATTGTTAATTTACTGACGTATATCCAAAGTCTTTAAACGCTCATAAAAAATGTATTTGAGATTTAGTAAACTTTTTTTTGTTAAATGTAGTAAATGTTAGGGGGAATCTCTTATTAGATTTTAAAATCTTAGGCAAACATATTATAACATTTTTTATGAATTTCTAATTCAAAATAATTTTCAAATTTTCGTAATTTTGGTGAATTTTGTTAAAATTCTAACAGACTCATAATATTTACTCTCAATTTTTTTTTAATTCCCAGTAATAAAAACTTATGAGGAACCCTGCAGTTTTCAAGTTTTTTGACCAATCGAAAATGTTTGATCGATAATGATCAAAAAAATAATCAACATCAGTATTTTCTTATGCCTATACATAGTTAAAAAATAAATTAAAATATTTTGGAAATTGTATGCCGTAACAAAATTTCTGATATTCAATGAAAATTGCATGTACCAACCTACGTTTATTTTTTTTCAGAGTTAGCCAAAAAATATAGGTAAACGATTTTTCAAAAACTAGTTTTGCGTAATAAATTAATTTTTTAATTTTTAACTTTACCCCCTAAACATTAACTAGATTCACTTTCCTACCAGAGACAAAAAAAAAAAAAAAATAAATACTGCGATTCGAATCTAAAATAAATATCGAGTCCATTATGAAAATCCAAAATATGGTGTATATTGTCTAAGTACTGAAGGAATCTCAAATATTGACTGCAATTTACGGTGTAATAAAAACTTAACACTATACCTAGATACCTAATAATTAAAGTTGCATAATTCACATTATGTGCAATAATTGGTTATCACTATATATCATTATATATAGTATATAGTATATACATTATATATACACACAAACAAATATACAATTTATGATGATATTACACACAATAATAATTACATTTATTTAAATTTATTAAGATATCGCTGGTTAGACCAAAATTGTCAAAACAGCACACTGGTTTGCGTGTGCCAATATCACCTGAAGAGCGTCTGACCGTGACACTGAGGTAGGTATTCAAAAATAAAATTTAAAAATGTAGAAACTAGTATATATTTTATTTATTAATTTTAGTTTTTATACAATATTCATGGTGTATTTTTATTGGAATAGTTGTACGGAGAAGTAGGCTGAGAGTAATTGTTTATATAGTGATGGGAATGATGTATTGGAGGTGTAGACATATTTTGTGGAGTTGGAGAAGACATGTTGGAAAAATTGTAAGAATTTTGTTTTTTAGTTGAATTAATTGCAGGAGAATGAGGTTCTGAAAAGTTACTGGATTCATCATGTAAGCTTTGTGGAGAAGTAATGGTAGAATTTATTATAGCTGTAGGAACATTCTGTGAATCATTGGCATAGTAATATCCAGGAGAAGAAAGATGCTGTTGAGAATAGTATGAGTTGGGTTGATTAATTGGTGCATTAGAAGGATTATAAGAATGAGGCATAGCAGATGAGTAATGTTTAACTCGTTGAATAGTATTTAAAAATGCAATATACACCATTGATTTTTGGTCTTCAGTTAAGGACTTAATTTGCGGGAGTAACGACATTAAAAACACTTTTCCGGGTCTTCTGGTATAGTTTGACGGTTTTGTAATATTTTTAGTAATGAGGTTCCGAAATTCGATGGGGGATTCTTTATTAGGGTTTTTTTTTCTTTCGTGGCGGTTGTTCCTCTGCACCGGTGTCGTCCATAACTTCTTCTATTGTAATATTTTTACCAACAATTAACCCCACGTCTTCGGTCTCTCCTTCCTGTTCTTCAGATACCTCATCATCACTCGGTTCAACATTACTTTCGGTTCTATGAATAAAATAATTATATATTATTTATTATAAATATACGCCCATTGTGTTAATTAATAATCAATAATGACAGTATTAAAAAGGTATAGGTAACGTTTGAAAGTATCTATGGTCATTCGTTTTTTAGTTAAAAAGTGATTTAATATTTTTTTTATTTACCTATAGGTATATACTATATTATAATGAGTAATGACAGATTACCGGATCACGAAATTTACTACCTATACCTATAAATAAAATATTATCTACCTACCGTTAATAAACATAATTATATATATAATATATTATTATATATTTCTGAGATTACTTACGTTCGATTTTGCATGGTCGGTGTCATAGGCGCAAATCGCAGGGGTGCTAAGGGTGCTTAGCACCCTGAATTTTAATGCTAGCACCCCGAATCCCGCGATTATAACTTATAGTACTATTAACATCACATTTTCAAAATAATTACATTTATTAAAAATTCAAAAACAGTTTTATATTTATTTAATTATTTATAATATAATATGTCGAGTTTACGTCTGGATATATTAAACTGCAATGACGTAAAACATATTATATAATATCATAATAATTGTGAAATTATGATATTAACGGGAAATAATAAATTGTTAAACATATAGGTATATGTGTATGTAAATAATAAAATTCGGAGTATCTATAATCTACGCAGACCGACTGCAACACGACACTACAGATATATAGTTTTATTTAATTAGACCCGCAGTGAGTAATTCCATAAAATAGGATTAAAATAATTTTTAGAGAGCGATCTAGTCATTGATAAAGACATAATTTTGAATAAGTTTGCTGAAAATAAGCGCTCATTGCCTTTACATTTTTAATAAATAAATAATAATAATAAAATGTTTAGTTGTGTTTGTTTGATTTTTATTTATATAATATATAGCATAGTACTATTGGGGTGTGTGAGGGGCGAAGCCCCTCACGAGTTTTGTCTGTTTCCTCAAAAATTTTTGGTGCTTAAGCCCCCCTAATGTTTTTTGGTGATTTGCGCCTATGGTCGGTGTTAAAAATCCTAATATATTTGCATAAATATACGGCGTTGACTTTTTAGATGCTTGTCCAGATTTAGTAACGCATTTACGGCGGTAACTATATCGAAACGATCTCCATTTCTTTTGGAGTTCTATGACTTAAAAAAAGTAAATGTAAATTAATTTAACATTTCTCATTCGTCATTACTAAAGTGCGGATCTTTAGGTTTTTAGGTATTTGTAATTTGTATTGGCTTTATGCAACTTTACGAGAATGAAAAATGTGGGCGATTTATACATCAAAGTTCGTAGGAAAAATTTATTTCGCATATTAAAGCATATTTTGGCATTAGAGAATATTTAGCCTATTTTTCATATTTTAAAATATATTCCATTATTATTCATAAAAAAACATATATTATGTTAATTACTCTTGTTGTGAATTTTTATAGCAACAATTTTTTCTAGGTAAAAAAAAAATCATTAAATCACCTACTTGTTTGTAATCAATTTGATAACATATTCTGTTACTCTCAGTCGGTTATTGTACCATATATTATCGTCTTTGACGAAATTTTAATAAATTTAATGAATTTGTTTTTACTTTTATATATTTTTTAATATTTTAACTCATAATATCTTACGATTTAGTTTTGTAATATTCATTTTTATTTTTTAAAATATAAATAATAGGTCAATTATTTAAATATAAAAAATATTATATTCATATACCAATGTATGAACTGTTTTACATTTTTTATATTATAAT
The DNA here is from genome assembly GCF_037042655.1 of Diuraphis noxia. Classification (NCBI taxonomy): domain Eukaryota; kingdom Metazoa; phylum Arthropoda; class Insecta; order Hemiptera; family Aphididae; genus Diuraphis; species Diuraphis noxia. The sequence continues at coordinate 15,438,730 of NW_028301712.1, read as the reverse complement.
AATTTACCTGTTAGGTACCAGAGGAATGGCGCATAACAGTTATTACAGAAAAAAAATATCATATTATCGACATATTAGCATCATATTTTAAGCTTTTAAGAACCTAAAATCTGCTCTTTAGCACTCATTACTAACTTTACACATTACATACCTACCTAGGTACTAAATTATTAAATATTTTAGTAAAGTGCATTACAAATCAAATTAAATAATTTTAATAATATACATAGTACACTAGAAAAATAGATAATTAAATAGGAACATTAAATTATATTTACATTATTTAAATTATCTAATATACATTAAATATTTATTTAATACAATGTATATTTAATTATTCAGATATTTGGCAACCGGGACTAACTTTTCTGCTCTCCACTTCGATTTTTTAATGGGTGTGTCAACCATTGCAAAAATTGTTCGAGAAACATGCGAAGTATTATGGATAATTCTGCAACCAAAGGAAATGGCTGTACCAACAATGGATGATTGGTTACATATATCTGAGGTGTTTTATAATAAAACCCAATTTCCGAATTGTGTAGGAGCTGTAGATGGGAAACACATCAGACTAGAATGTCCCCCCAGAAGTGGTACTTTATACTACAACTACAAACATTTTTTTCCCTTAATCCTCATGGCCATCTGTGATGCAAATTACTGTTTCACAATTATAGATGTTGGATCATTTGGGAAGAAGAGTGACTGTAATATTTTTAAAAAATCAGCATTCGGAAAAAAATTATACGGTTGTAAAAATAATTTTCCACAACCTAAATGTTTGCCAGGAGATGAAGGAGGTACTCCGCAACCCTTCGTTATAATTGGTGACGAAGCGTTTGCTTTGCACACGAATCTTTTACGCCCTTTTCCCGGAAGAACTTTAAATGATAAAAGGCGTATATTTAATTACAGTCTGTCCAGAGCAAGGCAGAATATTGAATGTACGTTCGGTATTTTATCCAACAAATGGAGGGTTTTTCACACCGCGCTATTGGTAGAACCAGGTTTCGCTGTAGCGATAACTAAAGCTTGTTGTGTTTTGCACAATTTTGTTAGACGTAGAGATGGATATAACACAGAAGATGCTCAAAATTGTGAAATGGAAGATGCAATAGAAAAAATTGGAGTAGGCAACTCAACCTCAATGGCAAAAGAAGTGAGAGACTATTTTGTCAACTATTTTAATGAACCGGCTCATGAGCAAAACAAGGTAATAGGCTAATTGTGAGGATAATATTATGCAATATAATGTGTAGTGTACTTATCATATTTATATTACCTATACCTAATACCTATACGGCTATACTTATATTGTTTAAATATTTAAAAAAATGATTTATATGTTATTTATGGATTAAGAATATTGTCATGTGCACTGAATATTAAATAAAAACTTACAAGTTACAACATGATATATTTTATGCTTACATTTTTTTTATTTTTAAAAATTTCCTCAAGTTCATCGAAGTCTTTGATAGAAGCTCTGGCCACCTTGGTCCAACTAACATGTTTGGCATTCTTATCATGGTATAACTTATTTTCTATAAATTGAATATGTAATATTATGATGAATGACGTTTTACGTAAGTATAGTATTACACGGTATACATACTCAGAATAATTAAGTTTGTTAAATTCTAAATTCAAATTAATAAATATGATAATGAAAAGAACTTACCTATATTCCATATAGACTCCTCCTTCGATACCTCATTAATAAATGATTCATTGTCAAACATATTTGACAATTTTCAAATACGTAGGTACAAATATTGAAATATGTAAATACTAAATACTTAAGTATTATAGTTAAACAACAACTAACTAGCTAGTAACAACTGTAACTTAGTAAATCACGAACTTCGTAAACTACAAGTATACAAATACGACAACCGTCGACTGTCGTAAACAAATTATGAATGAACGTAAATAAACGCAGGACAATCGCAGCGTTTAAATGGTTCGTGTGTATTGAAACGCCGAAAATGCATTGGAAATACATTGGAAAAATAATGTTTAATTATAGCAGCAAATCGCGACCGAACGCACAAAATTAAACATGAGCGTTTCGGTGCGTTCGAACGCAACCGAACGCGCGTTTCATTTACGTGTGTGAATAAACCCATATAAAAGTACATGTTTAATTTTGAGCGATTAATCGCGACGTTCGAAACGCACGTAGACGTGCGTTCGAATCGTCTAGTGTGTAATCCACTTTACAGTCAAATTTATAATTAATAGGTAGTCTTAAATAACTGATTAACAATATAAATAATTCAATCAACTTTATTCAACAATATTTTTGTACCTAAGTTTTAATAACTAAATATACAATAACACATTATACCATATTATAAATTATAATATACCTAATACTTGAACGAATGAGCTTTAAAATTACGTGCATTTAAATTAATCGTGATATATTTAAAATTGAATTAACATTAAAGATATAATGAAAATTATGTTAGTAATAAAACATAAAAAAATAAAAGGAAGTTTATGATTGATATTTGGTTTAAATTTTTTTTTAAATAATCGAAACATATATATATGTAAGTTAGCTATGATTATAATATTATCCCCTCAAATTATATGTACTTATATCATATTAGTATAATATAATAACTAATAATATTGAAATGTATTACGTAACTTGATATCATTATGTTTTAAGCTTTATAACCTCGTTAACAATATTTTATTCTAGCAAAATAATGTAACAATGTCAAAAAACAAGCAATATCCTACTAGATTTTTTTTATTTGACTAGATTTATTGAAATTTAAACATCTACAGAGACATGTAGGACGTAATAACATCAAGATTTACATCTGTTCCTCGATTTTTATGAGCTCTTTTATACCATCATTCATTTCCTTAACAGCTTGATATTCGGTTAAACCCATTCTCCTCTTGTTTGAAATATCATAAATTCCACCTTCTGCGTCCGTATGCTCTCCACGAGTACCTCTGACCTAAAGTTGAAATATCGTTTGCATATTATTTTGAATATTAACCTACCTACATAATTATTTATCCTAGATTTAATTAATCATTTTAATGATTAAAATTTTCATAACCTGGGAATTATATAGTTTATGATTTAAGAACAGAAAATAATGATAAAACCAAAATAGTATGTATATATACTTAAAAATAATACGATGGGTTGGTTGAATTAATTTGTACCAATAAAGTATTGCATTTAAAAATTTGTTTGATTGTGAGCCCAGCAACTGACCATTAGTTTAGTTATTATAGGGGGGGGGGGGGGGAGTGTTGGTTAGTACTTAGTTTGGAACAAGTGTATGTATAACAAGAATTTATGATTAAGAACTATCACCGTCAACTTGACATCGTCCGGTGTGCCAGACACGTTTTTAAGACTGAAGCCAGACACCATACCACACCAAACCACTGTTGAATTTATTATTACTTATTATAAATTTATTTATTGTAAATAAAATATGAATGTCATTAATCGTGTTCATTTTTAAGTCAATACTGTCATTCAGGTTTGAATATGTTCGACGTTCATAGTGTAAATAGGTATGTAATAGGTTAGGTAAATCATTTAAAAAATTAAAACTGTTATTACTTGTAAATTATATTTTCCAGCAATTTCTTCCAATTTGGCTTTGTCCGCAGCTAATTTAGGCAGTTGAATATGAACTGATGCACGGATAGTTGTCCCCAAGTTTGTTGGACAGAATGTTAAAAATCCCAACCGGTTATGATGCGAAAAAGGAAGTCTTTTTTCCACATCGTTTACCGCTGTTACGAGTCTTGCATACACCTGCAGTAAACAATAATTGACATGTTTGATAACTGCATAATTATATATTTTAATGGATTATAACCTCTCCCAAGTTTCCTCCTTGTTGCATGGATATGAGCCTTAAATGATCTTCTTCATTGCACCAAACCAGGAACGTTTTGTTTTCGTTATGGAATATACCACGGCCGGTCGGCCAGAATCGCGAAGCGTTAGCAGCCTATTTCAACATAAATACCTATTATTATATTACCTAATAAAGTATAATTTAATAGTACCTAACTAGCAACTACTTATTTAAAATTGCATGGATATTTTCGTGAAATTATTCAACGATACATAATTCTTAAGCTATCTTTGAATATTAAGAAGTATACCTGCTATTATATAGAGCTTAATGGATTTTAATTTAAAACGAAAATGTTAAAATTAGGAATAGTATTATATGCCGACTTTGTATTATTCATATAATAAGTTATGCGTAAGATACGCGTTAACCAAAATATTACACCTCTGCCCCTCCTTTTAATAAATTCCTTTAAGGACACGTACTACTATAGAGTATATTTTTACAATAGAGATTATCTCATGGTGAATCTCAATATGAACCAATATTTGTCTAATCTAAATGATTTCAATAGATACATTGGTAATAAATTTAAATTTTAAACGGTGTCATAATAACACCAAAATATTCAGGTTGGTAATAATGACAGACTAAAAACTAGTTAAAATATAATAAATTAGTCCATTGAGATTTAAAATCAAAAATTCGGATGTGTTTCGGAAATGTTCCTGTTATACAGTCGACTCTTGGTAACTCGAACCTTGATAACTCGAAATTTTCGATACCTCGAATAATTAAAATTCCCCTTTAAATAACAATAACACTTAATGTTTAAATAATCTTGTGAACTCGAAAATTAATTTGACAAGTTTTTGATATGTCAAATTTTCTTATCCAAATTTAGTACTAAAAATAGTTTATCAATGCAATTATTTTTCATTAAACCCGAACATTATAGTCAACGACATTATTTGTAATTTAAACCTTGATAACTCCATACAATAGATATCACTTTTAGTTCTATGCCGTCTGTTCGTTTAATCGTTTATCGTGTAAGTATGACAGTGTTAAGACAGTGGTTATTATGGCCCAAAAAAAGAAAATTAACAACATTATCACTTTACGAAAAAGTGAACTTGCTTAAAATTATTGAAAAAGGCGAAAAAAACAAGACATAGCCAAAGACATACTTTTAATAACTCGAAATTTTTAGTAAGTCGAATTTTTTTTTACCTCTTGAACTTCGAGTTACCGAGAGTCGACTGTATTATGTTTAATATTATGCATTTATCGTTGAAATTTAAGTACAATAACCACAAATTATATGCATATTGTGTTTAAAATAAATTATCATATTAATAAACATAAACATTTTGGGATTCGATATTATAATGCGGTTATATTATTGTTTAAAACAACTTATATGCACACATAACCAACAAATTACATGAAATTAAACCAAATGTAGATTACTGTCCTTTTTATCTAAAATTGGCCAGAAAATTTGAAGTCATCATCACCTAACTTAGAATCAACCTCACAAAAATTTCACTCAACTTCTTTATAATTAAAAGGGACACCTCAATACGCACCGCATGAGAGCTCGCATCGACATTAAAACATTTATACCGAATACTGAATATATGCCCAGTTCAGAGAAAATATTATACTTTCGGATATATCTCAATCAAACTCATCATCCCCCCCCCCCCTATCTTCTTAACATAATATAACTATTAACTTTACCCACTCAATGTATTTTCAGCTAGTAATTACAATTCAAGTTGTCTATTAGTATAATTTGTACATTTTTACCTATCATACACATTATGTAATTTGAAACCTTATAAATATCATTCAATAGTCATTGACGCCACGGTTTTATAACAGAAGTATACAAACGGACATATTAAAGGAGTTAAATGTAGGCAATCTTAGATGCACGTTGAATACCATGCAAGCATAGGTACTATGGCAATAATTATCCATAAACATATAACTAGTAATAATAACTAATATGTATTTGTTAATTTTTAATGGATGATTTTTTTTGAATTTATATTTAACTAATAAATATTACTACAAGCTTATTTCATACAAAAGTTCAATATAAAACATTTTAAAAGTGAACCCTAACATGCTAAGAAAATAATAAGATAGTTTCACAAAAATTAAAAAATAGATATTTATAGTTTGTATAAAATTTGAATAGTAGATGTATTTTTTTTTCATTTATAAACAAATCCGTTATTCTAAATTATCAAAATTTAAGTTATTTCATTGTTTATCAAAAAAATGAATGTAGGTATGTAATGTGATGTAATTCCATTAAGTATTATATTATAATAAATATTACACCTACTTGCATTTCGATATTTTATTTATTTTTCTAGGTAAAATAACTACCAAATCTATACATTGTATACCTACTGTGATTATTATATATCAATACAATATTCTAATAATATATTTACAAAACACAAAAATAATTAGTAAGAAAACGTAACACTGGCATTTGTTTTTTCCAGCATAATAGTGCAAAACATAGCAAATTTATGTTTAGCAGATCACGTGTAGCTTAAAAATTAGAGTGAATCGACCTCTTGTGACACTTGATGGTGTGGACATTATCTGTGTTAATGTGTTAGTTTTATATGATAATTCAATTTTTAATTTATGCTATAATATTATGTACACAAAACCTGCTAAAAAATTCAACCATCATAAAAAAACCACTTAAAAACACACAAATAATATACTATCAAGTTTCATAAGAGATCGATTCACTCTAATTTTTAAACTAACGAAGCTATTACACGTGATCTGCTAAGCCCAAATTTCATAATGTTAAGCACTGTAAAACGGAAACAACAGAATGCCAGTGTTTCGTTCTCTTAAACAAATTTTTAACAATTTAAATAGCTATAATCATAATATACACATCGAATATTATTTTTATTTATATTCAACATTTACATTTTAAAGATATTATATTACATACCTATATTTTCTTATATACCCAAAAGTGCTATGTATCTACTATCTGTTAGTACCTACTTAATAGTACGCACCTGTAAAAATCTGTCACCTTCCTTAAATAGAAAATGGTCATCGATTAATTTCTGCTGTACATCTTTAGACATGCCAGTTAAGGGATAAAACTCTCCTTTCAATTCACCGCTAAGTCCTGTGAGCGTGCAAGAAACCTTATTCTCTATCTCCTTGTACTGCTCTTCGGTCAACAATGGATTGAACGGATATCCTTCTAGTGAACGGCCACAACGTACCCTCGTAGAAATTATATACTTGCACTATCGAAAAAATGCAAAAGTTTTGAATTTTTGGTTCAAGTTTGTCAACAAATAAATATTATACTTCTGGATCCAGGTCACCAAGAGTGTTCACGTCCCCCCAATTTTTTGCGGGATGTTTGTCCGTAGACTTAAATCCTTTATGATAGTCCTCGATGATTGGATCGAATATTGGCGCAAACACTGTGTATGCGTCAGCGTCGGGAGCATAGATACCAACTCCCGAATCATGGTTTTCAAATCCTTAAATATATGTGTATATAATCAAATAAATAAATAATAATAATTAAAAAGCTGTAAAATAATATTATTTAAGGTTCAAAATAAAAACTATCGCATTTTTATCTAAATTTTTTTAGTTGTACCTGCATAGTGTATTATTATAAATATAAACTTACTGCTTTATATTTGTATTAAGTACTTTGTCACTTTGAACAAAATTGCCTAAATTATATCGTTTAAGTATATCATCACTCTTTTTTTGTACATTTTATATGAAAAAATATTTTTTAAATCTTTATAATATTATTTTGTTATGTTAAAGTAGCGTATTTTATGTTCTATAAAATCAATCAGTACATTGAAAATGAGATTCAATAAATCATGAGTCATGACCGAAACGTTTAGCTGACTTGCTTGTACGAAAGTATAATATTATATAGAACACTCTTACCATAACATTGGATTCAAAACGCGTCTACAAGCTTCAACGATAACATCTTACTTGATAATAATAAGTAATAACTATTATTTAATAACATAGTCCTCACACATACACTCTGTGTAAGACATACAATTACATAAATACGACTCCCCTCAATCCTTGGTTTTTATAATATTATACAAAGGTAGATTACTTACAATTATTTTTTTAACAACTGAAGAAAATATGATATATATGTGTTATTTAGAACTGTTTTAGTATCTACTATTAAGTTTAAAAAAATTAGTACAACAAAAAAACTGAAAATAGACTTGGACTGTATACACCTTTTGTATTTTGTCTACTTATTATTTCTATATACCTTTTTAAATTCTTTTAAAGTAAACATTTTTTTACATCCAATATTCGTATTTTATTCTTATGTAATAATGCTTTTAAATTATTTCAATCTTAATCAAAAACTTATGAGTATCAAATACATAATGCATATCCGTTAAATTCTGACCTTGAAGATTAATGCAGGTAAGGGTTTCAGTGTATAGGTTTTGGGAAGCAGCGATGCTGAGTACAGAATCCGGGATATTGATCCTGGGGCGTCAAGCAGTCTAGCTCGAATTCCCAGTGACCTACATTTTAACGCGCGACATCCCCGACAACAAAAAAAATGTGTATACGTGCTCGGAGTGTCGACAATGAAAACGTTGTTATACGATTTATTTACTTATGTCATTAATCATTAGTGAAAAAGAATAGTATTTTGAATTTTATTTTTTTCATTTTCCTTAGTGACATGGGCGTTGCCAAAAAGGTGTCTAACGGATACATGATTGACAGCAAATGTTCTAAATATAACCGAAAGACTGAAATGCGTCAAACATATAAAAAATATTTAATTTAATTTGAAACAACCATATATGAACTTACTGCAATTGGTAAAAATTAAATTAACTAAAAATTATTAGCTGTAAATATTTGTAATATAATAAAAAAACGAGAGCACAGATAATTATATTGTACCTATAATTTTAGAAATAGTCTATTTTTTTATACCTATTTTATTATTTTTATAGTTATTCAAATTAAACTAATATACATATTTTTGTGCAATCGTCATTTTTATTTATTTGACTGATATATATATATATATATATACCAACTAAACTATATATTTTATTATTGTACAATTTAGTTGAAAAATACCTATACTAATTTTTTTTATTAGAAAAATAGAATTTTTGATCTGTTTAAAAATTATACGATACGTCAATGCGTATAAATACAGTTAAAAGCATGCATGAATCTGTCGAAGATGTCCATTGATAAATTATAGCAACTTCGAAGAAAATTCAATGCAACCAAAAAAAATTACATTTAAACATCTAGAATATAAAAACATATTTTTTACACAATTCTTAAAATCATAGTGTTATAATATTATCTAAATAGTTGCCTATCTAATACAATATAATCCATAGCAAACATAATGCAATATTTAAAGAAATTCTAGGTATTATGTTTTAATAAATATTGTTACTTTAAACATTTCTATTAGATTCCATTTGTGTGTATAGGATACATTAGTCTATACTTATAATATAATATACAACTCTAATTAATTTTTAAAACAAATCAGGTACCTATTGTGATTAATTATTATATAGCAAAAGACTACAATTTTTTTTTATTTATTATATAGAAGCATAAAAAATGTATACTAATCGTGGTGAAATGTATTTCTCTTCAAGCTATTTGAATAAATAATATTGAGTCTTAAACAAATTATTGAAGTTTTATAAAATTAAAGTTGTTCATACCATATATTTAGAAGTTGTATTATTTATTTCAAACTATTATTTGTGCAGATATTCACCATAACTACGATAATTCTGCACTTGGCAAATGTTATATAAAAATATTTAATTTTCCATTTTAATATATTTGAACTGCAATGCCTACATTAATGTCATAACTTCAATGTACGATATGATAATTAAATACCTAACATGAAGTTAATAACTTTTGTTATTTATTGTAATATTATTATACCAACGTATTTCATAATAATAATGACCTTATATCGTTATATATAATAATGTGTTATAAATTATTTTGAGCGTAGGCTTACCAGATTGCACACAATCCAAAAGTGTCGATCCAAAGTTGGTCTTTTTGTTCTTTAATTCATCTAGTACCTGTTTTGTCAAATATTTCTTTAGCAAAGATTTGCTGTCAGAGGAGTTTAACGAACACCAACCATCTTCTAATTTTGCTAATACTGCGGGATCCATGTTGAAGTAGGTAGGTATACAGAAAAATATCTAAATTTTTAATAAATTAAAAAATAAAAGTTCCTGAATTTTATTTATCACATTTTACAAAAAATTTCAATTTTTAAACAAATAACTATAAGCTAAGATTAAATATATCTATCCATGTACATGTCAAACGAAACTTTTTAGAAATTTTAATTGAAAATAATACATTAATTTCCTAAAACCATAATACAATTTCACAAGTCAAAACAGAATATATATTTTTTATCATTTCATGTTTATAACACACAAATTATTTATTATTTTTTATTATTTTTTAATACAATTTTAATTAAAGAAATAATTATTACCAATATTGTTTTATCATAATATATTGTATATACCTTTAGATAATATTCAAGTTTTTGTGTACCTAATAAAAGTACTGAATATTGTACTGAATACGTTTTTAAATCATACAACTATCGTGTTCTTCAGCTCAATGTAACTGAAATAGTTAATTATTTTAAAGTTTTATTGGTACTCCTTCATCTTTACTACCATTCCACATACAAATAACTATCAAATAAATTATTTTGCCATAACAATTATTTTTGATTTATTTTTAAATATTTGATTAAATAAATTTATAATTATATGTATTAATATTTATCCATAAAATAAGCATTTATAGGTTATTAAGCTACCTTTTAAAACTTACTCTATAAAAAAATCGACGTTTATTGGTTTTTAGCACTGTTTTATTTTACTAAAATATGATGAATTGGTTCTTCGTGTTTATCTTCATCACAAATAAAAACGGAAAATTAAGATCACTATGGTAACTATAATGTCATAATGATTAAGGACAGTTAAACAATAATAAAAATAAATTATCGTATTAGATACTATATATAGTGATCACTGAATGAATTTTCAATGGAGTTTTTAAATGTAATATTATTACTTTTAGGTAACTAAAGTTTTTTTGATTGTTTGTTTTTCAGTCATAATGTACTACAACTTTTAATATTTAAATTAAATTCCTTAATTTATCTTAGTAAAATATTACAATTTATCTGAAATGTATGATTGTATTTAAAAACATTAATTTAAAATAATATGAACTAAATCCCTATAAATACTTTACAATTATTCTAAGAAAAATCGATGTAACTACAATAATAATGTTGGACATCATTAAACAGTCCACTATATTAATCATCTAAACTATATTTATTAATTCATAAAAAAAAATACTAAATAGTATAATAAAATTTAAATAAATAGTTAATAACTATATACAATGTTTTATTGAATTTTTTACTTACGCCTTCCTTAGATTTTTTAAAATAGTAGCAAATTTATGTATCAGTCACACAGGTGAAGTGTACCGTAAGCGATATATTTTGATATTGGGGAGCTTTATCGCCGCCAACAGACCTGCGGCCTTTAGTTTCCTCCCGACGTAGTCTGGCAAAGCCATGCGCTTTACGCAGCACTCACGCCTAGGCGTATAGTATCGATATAAAATTTCACTTATTATTTTATTTTATTAAATTACAACGATTGTCTACTTACAATGTTAAACATTGAACAATTTAAAAACATTGTTCACATTTTTTTGAAATATAATTTGTTTTAAATAGCTTTATGCATAATTATATTTTTAATATTTTGAACAATTAGGTACCTATTCAATTGATATTATTTGTATATTGGGCATTTAAACATTTCGGTTATTACTCCTGTCAACAATGATGAATCTATTTCTCTATAGATAAGTAGTTAAATAAATTATTCTGGTATTTAAATTATATACTATACAACATAAGTAAACCACATGGTTTTATAATTAACTAACTTCTTGTACTATACAACTTCGTCCTGGTTAAAATCAATCGATCTTACTAGTTAATCATCTTCCATTTTGTTTCAGTTGAAATATGATATTTTGTATATACTATGTATAATGCAAACACTATTACAATGATAAATTTTTGTCAACATGACAACATATATTAACTTGAAATAATAATTTAATATATATAATAATAATTATTATTATTATTATTATTATTATTATTATACACTATTATAATAAGCTATAAGGAACCTTGTATTGAGTTTTCAAGCATTACGACCCATGAAAAAATAAATCAATCTTTCTTATGTCTATTATATACAAATATAGGTAGTCAGGGTAGGGGCACAAGGGCCATACCCCCCCCCACCCATGGGCCATATCATATAATGTATAAAAAATAATCGTAAATTTATTAATTTTGGCTATGTATTGGTTGGAAGTTAAAATTTCAAAAAATGTAATGTTTATTTTTTTATCAAAACACCGTAGATTGATAAGCGTGTCATTATCATCAATATTTTCCAAATATTTTGAAAATTAAAATCGCTGCTGTTATTTGAATGTAATTTATTTAATTTTTTTTGCCCCCCCCCCCCTTGTAGAAATTCTGGCTACACCACTGTAAGTAGCTCAAAAATTGTATAGCCGCGTATAGAAAATGCAAGTATAAACATTTAATTAAATTATGATCTACCAACGTTCATCTTTTTTAGAGTTACATCAAAAAAAAATTATAATAACTAAATGAGATAAAATAAAAATATAAAAATTTAGTTTCTGGTTTTTTCTATGTCCATAATATTGACATTCTTAATAATCATATTACTCCATATACGAAATAAACGTTGAACGCTAAGTTTTTTCAAATACCAAGAAGAATAATTATTGTATGTGTATATAGGTATTTTGATTTTCTCACGATTTCCAAGTGACTTCAAATCTAACTTTAGTACGGCCAAATGACAAGAACTGTCCAGTTTGATTCGCCCCAAAATACATTGTGTTTTTACGATCTGTAAAATACACATAATTAAATAAGTTTCGTTAACATAAGTTACATGCTTTTATTATATATATTAGGTACTTCTTGTATGGCTTCTTGATCATCTTTCAAAATTCTATTTAGTAGTTTTTTTATTATTTCGACTGTTTCAGTTGTTTGTCTAGCAACCTTTTTTATGACAAACAATTAATTATTATCTACTAGTACTTAAAATTAAATTTTTTCAATAATAATAATAACTAAAAAATGTCAAAAATATATCATTTTATTGATTCGGTATTTATTATACGTGGTCACTGCAGGTCACGTGGACGAACTCCTAAGTATAAAACGTTGTCGCTATAATTATTCGCAGCATCATAATCGTGAATCAAAACCATAATATTAAATTATGATATTTGTAGATCACAATATGAAAAAATATAAATCTATCATTTTATTGACTACACTAAATTTGAATGTAATAGAACGGAATTTGATAGTCAAAGACAAATTTTGAAAAACGGACACATCCGCACAGAACATTAGTGTTTAAGTTTAAATATAGGTATCAATAGTGTAACCGTGGGAGGAGGGTTATAACTGCATGTAGAGACCAGATTTATATGAATTTAAAATCTTTAAAATAAGATGTTTCTATGCTTTATAATTTCATCAAAATAATATTTTATAAACAAAAATATTATTTTATGAAAAAATGTCGTTTTCATAAAAATGTATTAAATACTGAAAAAACAAAAAAAAATATTTAAATTAATCCTGATTATCAAAAAATTATTCAAACAGTCAATTTTAGTCTATAATATAGAGATAATAGATTGGTCTGCCTACCTATATTGTTTATTTGTATTTTATATGTGTGATTGTAGCACATAGTTATATAGGTACCTAAAATTCAGATTTATATGAATTTGAAAAAACAATAATAATAACATTTATAAGTAATAAAAACAAAAATGTATTGTATATTTTTGAATTTCTTAATTCATGTATAACTTATGTGCAATGCTCGAATTGGGAAAAGATAAGTAGAGGAGCTCAATCCAACGATTTAAAAACTGCGTTCCAAGTGCACAATTAATCAAAACAGACCCGTGGGGGGCAAAGCCCCCCACACCACGCTTCCCACCACCAACCTTACGTACATTTTGAATACCTACCACTTTTCAGCTAGGTACACATAATTTAATTGTATGAAAAATACTGATTGTTATACATATTATAATATTTTTAATGTCTTCCATTATTATAATTTTAATAATTAATTGAACACAAAATGACTCGAAAAGTCGAAATTCGCCAAATTCGATCACAATGAAAAATCGAAAAATTCAAAACACCGATAAATGATAACTATAACAATAATAACTGAAACTGATAACATTTCGTTCGGAACCATAGAGTAAGATCTTAACCTGTATTCAGAACACGACTTTTTTAGATAATACCACCACACACTTGTATCTGTGCACCATATCTATTCTATGAACTGTAGAAAAGTACGGCTGTAGATATTAAACCGTGTAGAAAAGATATGATAAATTATTAAACTATAATATCAAAAATGATTTTGATACCTATGAAAAATAGTAAAAATTTTATATAATTGACATTAATTAAAAATCCATATTTTAATAAAAATTATTTCGGTAATTAGTTTGTACCGTCCCCCCGTCTAAGTAAATAAAAATAGTAGGGGAGCACCGCCCCCCCTGCGCACCTCCCACCCGATTCGAGCACTGCTTATGTTGGTATTGAAATATATATTCCATCTAAATATTAATACATTTTGATAAAAAATAACAACTGTCAAACAATTATTGACAATATAAATTTCATAAAATCTTTATCAAGTCTCGATAAATATTTTTGTTTTATTAAAATTTAAAACTATCTATCACATACTATTATTATCAGTGTTAAAAGGTCCATTTACTCTTTGGTTAGATACCTAATTTTAAAAACAGTAAGTTTTTATAGCTGTAGTTGTAGCAAAAGCATTGTGATTATTCGACCTTTCAAGATTTGAGCCTCTAATAAAATAGCCTCAAGTGTCTACGATAAATACACTTACTGACTTTAGATAATCTATTTCTGTTTCAATTATCATATTTGTCTGTTTCATTGTATGAAACAAAGAAGACGCAGTGTTGCGGAAGTCCGTAGAATCATTTTGTATTTTATGATAAAGATTTCCATATGATTCGTATTGAGGATCTATTTGCATTTCCTATTTAAATTGCATATTTTAAAACTTTATTTGTATATAATAATTTAAAATCAAAAAAATAATAAACTAGATGAGTATAAAAAATATAGATACAGATTTCGATACTGTTAGTGAAACTGAATCAAACCCCAAAATGTCATCATCTAGATCCAAGGGTAATAATTTATCGAACGATACTTGATTACTGTTAAACATTTCTTCTTTAAGCTCTAAAACAATAAAAATAAAAATTATGATATAGAAAATATAATCATCTACTAAAATTTAAAAAAAATGCATGAAATAATAAACTTGCTGGATATTGTTGAAACATTTTTATTGTAAACCATTTGTAAATAATTGTTTTCTTGTTTGGTTTTCTCAATCATCTCACTATAATTTTTTATTTCAGATATATATTCTTCTAATTTTTTATTTTCTTGTCTTAGATTGTTCATTTCTATAAAATTAAGTAGAAATTCTATAAATGCCTTTTTTACAGTGACAGTCATTTTTTAAGTATTGAGTTGGTAGTTGTAGGTACCTCGTACTTATACAGCAATAGGTTAGATATCTATCCAACTAAATACAATTTCAAAATTATTCTTAAGAGTACGTAACAGAGGTATTTATTGTCTCCGTCTTACCAGTGCATAATATAGCAAATTTACGCATTGGTAAGACGGAGACAACAAATACCACTGTTACGTACTCTTAATACAGATAAATTACGATCAACTCATGATAATAGTATATCCTAATTGATTTTAAACGGTCAGCGCCGGCCCAAGATACGAGCGAACCGGGTGATTGCCAGCGGCATTACTTTTATAGGGGCACTTTTAATATATTATGAATAGGTATTTTATAAATTTTAGTGTAATATTCTGTTATAAATTTTTTTTTTTATTGATTATACGTCACTTTCCAGTTTTTATTATTATAATACAAACATTAAAAGTAATATACAATACCTTACATATTATAATCATTAACCCGAGAAAACCAAAAAAGTATGTGTTACAGCCGATACGTTTCAGATATAGGTTAGTCGCCATTGGACTGTGTTGCAGGTTATTATTATAGCTATTAATCAATATTCAACTCGTCTGGAAAAGGAATTTATGTGTCTATCTCTATATTAAGTATGTTGAAAAATTGTAAACTAGAACTAAATGACTGTAGAGGTCAGGGATATGACAATGGGCAAATATTAAGGGCAAAATTAAAGGCGTTCAAGCACGATTATTAATTTTTTTATGCCATGTGGTTGCCATTTACTGAATTTAGTATTCGGAGACAGTGTTTCTTGTTCTATTGAGTCAAAGAACTTTTTTGGGAAGGTTCAAAAAATTTATGTTTTATTCTCTGCATCTTGTATATCGTTAATTAATTGCTTGTAGCACTATCCAAATCTATTAATGTATATCGCTAATTTGTTAACCTAGTTATTTATCACATATTATGTTAATAATGTTTTTATAAATAGCTAAAAATGTTGTACATTATAGTATTATACCTAAGTTTAGACGACTTTGTCGGTAAAACTTTATAAATAATTAAAAAAAAATTCTCTACACCTGTTGGACGTTGGTTTATCTCAAAAAAACATGTAAAATCTTTAAATGTTAATTCACTATGTGAAACTCGATGGGAATATAGAATAGATTTTATTCGTGCTATTAAAAATGAAATCTCACAAATAATAGATGCACTGATAGAATTAACTGAATTAAATATTGCTGATAATTTAGTTATTTCTGAAGGTAATTCATTAATTCAATTCATAGAGAGATTCGATTTTTTAGTTTTGTTGTGTTTTGACAAGATATTTTATCAAAAGTTGACCTTGTAAGTAAGTCAATGCAAAGTTCAAAAATGGATATTAGGACCACGGTTTTACTTTTGGATAATTGTTCAAAGTTTTTACAAGATTATAGAATAACTGGGCATAGAGAAGCTATAAAGTCTGATAAAAAATTAACTTATCAATCAAATGTCGATCCGAAATTTAGAGTCACTCGTGTAATACGTAGAAAAAAACAATTTGATTACAAATCTAGAGACGAAGCTTCAAAACCCCCAAAACTCAGAAGTGTATATCAAACAGCATGACGTATTAAATAACATACTAGACCAAGCAATATCTTCTATTTCCGAACGTTTTGGAAAAATTAAAGAATTGAATGATACTTGAGAATTTTTGTACAACTTAAAATAAAATAAAAACCACGACAATCTATTAAAACCGTGGAAGGATCTACATTAAAAAATTAACGATTAAACGAAAGACAGTGTGCGATTTGAATGGTATAGATTTTTGTAATGAAATTGAGATTGTACCTAAGACCATTATACTCTAAAAAAGATAGCTGTTCATTGAAAATTTTAGCATTTATTAATTATAACAAATTACAAGATACTTTACCAAACTTATTGGTCGCTCTAAGAATTATGATGATAATTCTTGTAACTACTGCAAGCAGCGAGAGAAGTTTCAGTAAATTAAAGTTAATTAAAACGCACTTGAGATCAACAATGACAGAAGAACGTCTCAACAATTTGGCTTTAATCAGTATAGAAAATGATATAATTTTTAAATTAGATCTATACGAAGCAATAGAAAATTTTGCTGATTTAAAATTTAGAAAAAAATGTATATTTAAAAAAAAAGTGTTATTATTATTATTTAGTATATTGTATACGATTAAAGAAATACTTATAATACATATTAACTATAAATAACAATAATAACATATTGTATCCAAATAAGGTTTGCAATTCTTTGTCTATTCATAAACATAAGAATGTTAAACAAAATATGTAGGTAAGTGTAAAAAGTATTAAATTAATTATAGAGAATTTTTTTAAGGGCACCTATGAAAAAATTGCAAGGGGCGTCAAAATACCTTAGGCTGGCCTTGTAAATGGTATATGAACAGTGAACATTCTAATGTAGGACTAGTAAGGAACTATCTTTAAAATTACAAAATTTAACGATTTAAAAGAAAACTGGTATGATATTTCTTGATACTTTTTTACAATATTTTTAAATTTGTTGAATCAATGTGGGTCTATGATAGTCCAATGGCACCATTTTTTTAGACAGATTTTTGCTAACCATATAAAAATTTTAAATTGTATAGTTATGTCATTGATTAAAATTATATAACAGCTGTATATAGTATTATTTAGATACCTCTTATGGCTGTATGTAAACTGCGGCAAAATTTACCTTTTTCTAAAAGTCGATGTGTAAGCTGTGGTAAAAAAAAAATTAAGATTATACAATCTGCGACAAAACCGATAAAACACATCATACAAACTGCGGCAATGTATTTTATATACTTTCTATATATACTACGTATACATATCGTTATGATAATCTATATACACGTTTATCGTTTAATTAGGTAGGTATAATACCTATTACGTGTTATGACAGCTATAAGTATCTCTTAGAGTATAAGGCTTAAATATAAAGAAAAACCAATTTTTAAATATTGAAAAGTATGTTATTGTTAAAAAATATTTTAAAAAATCGTATAATCAAAAAATCAATTTTAAAATTAAAAAAATAATATTATTATTAAAAATTATTTAAAAAAATCGTATAATATTCGTATAATCAAAAAAAAAAAAATAATAATAATATAATATAATACGTATTACGTGTTGTGGCAGCTATTGGTATCTCTTATTAGAGTTTTTAAAAAAATCATATAATCAAAAAAATAAATAAATAAATATTAATAATACAATAGGTATTTTTTACAATAGCTTAATTAAAATTTTTTCGTTTATTCTTAAAACATACTTTTTTCAAAAATTCATATCTTGAAATTTGTCCATCTTCTTTCATTTGTCAAAAGTTTTCATTTTTGTTAGTCATAATATTCATATTTATTTGAGCTTCATGTACTTCAGCAATATCTTTAGGAAGTGGTGGGTGATATTTTGTTTTTTTATTATATAAATTTCTACGAATATATGAAATATCATTAGTTAGTAATTTGTTGTTTTCTAAACTACGAAGTTCTTTTCTTATTATTTTAGATGGCATTTCATTTATATTGCTTTCAGATAATTTGCGTTTGATACTATTACTTACTATTTGACGTTCAATTGTAGAATCTGATTCATGACTATGATCCATAACTGATTTTTCTTGCAGTATAGTGTTTTCCTTTTTGAAGACTAATTTGGCTTTGCATGTTTTTTTAGTGCATTCCCAAGTTTTATTACCATTTATTTTTGATTCATATTTAAATTTGAATTTAAAATCGTTTAACACTGTTAATACTTTGCCATTCTGGCTAAACATTGTTGAAAATTCCATGACGTAAAATATACAAAATGTTTAACTACTTTTATTAAGTAACATCTAACACTTCAACACTTGTAAGTAGGTACTAACTAGTATAATCAAAAGTAAAGGAATCGATAATACCGATATGTTTCTTTAAAACTTAAAAATACATTTGGATTTACCTTACCAATTTGTACTCAAGACGAAACATCACATAATTAATTTAACGATATACGCACATAGGTATGTACTATATATAGTATATATAGAAAGTATATAAAATAAATTGCCGCAGTTTGTATGATGTATCTTATCGGTTTTGTCGCAGATTGTATAATCTTAATTTTTTTTTGCCGCAGCTTACATATCGACTTTTAGAAAAAGGTAAATTTTGCCGCAGTTTACCATCTCCCCCTCTTATCAGTGGCGCCGAACCCTATGTACTGGTGGGGTAATCGCCCCACCTTTGAAAGTGGATGGGTTGGTTGTAGGTGATTAGGGTGTTCGTGGTCGTGAGTATGATTGTGATGTATGAAAATAATTCATACAGGGAGAAATAAAATATAAATATTCCTGAATATCAAAAACCCTTGAGAATACACGATTTAGTTAGGTGTCTCTGGGTGGAGTGGGTATTAGTTTTTGTACTTTGCTCCATCTATAAAAATTGAGTTCGACGCCAATGCCTATTATGATAGAATAATTACTAGCAATATTACCATTTGTGATATATTTGTAAACCAGTGGTGGATTTGAGGGGGGTGACGTGGCGAATACCCCTCCCTAGGGAACCTATTTTACTTAAATTATAGCGCCGTTTGATAAAATGAATATAAAATTCATAAATCATAGCTATAACATTAAACTTATAAATAAACGATACAAAAAATGTGAAAAAAATGTATTTTTTTATTATGAAAATCGGAAATGCGTATTCAGTTACCTACGTCTTTGTTATTACCTATCAATCTATGATACCAATTCGCTCCCTCCTCAAATGATTTTCAGATACGATACTGCTATAAACACTAGTTTACACTACAGACACTACATGCAGTGTTTATTGTACAATACAGAAAATAGATGAAAAATAAATGATTTTTAGTTTATTTTCATTTTAATGATTTTATTTATTTAAGTTTTTTTAGAAAATATACCTTATATATTTAATCCCTCGAAATACAATCGAGATTTACAATATTATTGGTATTGCATTAAATGTTTATTTATTTCATCGTCCCATACCAAAATGTATAAAAGAATGTTAAAAAAAAGTTGAAAAATTAAATAAGAGTATTTGGACGTAATAAACAACACTATTGTACCAATTCGAATACATTATATAGACTCACCTTTTAAAGCATTTTCATATCTAGTAACATTTTTCATATGTTTAATGGTAATTTGGTCATTATTTTGATTGGCCAACTCGAGACTATTCTTTAGTTCATCATAACATTTCATTAGAAAATCCATTTTTGTATTAACTCACAACGTTAACATCTTAAAATATTAAAAATTAATTAAACGCGAATATTGAGACGAACTGATGTGAATTGTACATTTTTTACATTTTAGTCAAATTTAGCGACTAACCTTCTACTTATTAAATAATGAATTAATTAAAATATATTATATTTTTGGAGGCTGATTGGCTTAGAAATTATATCATAAATTTAATCCTTTATTGTAATTTGTAAAGATATTATAGATATCCACAACGATATTTATTTAATTTATTGTGGAATATCAGTGAATGTACCTATACGTAAGGGGTAGACTGGCAGGATGGATAGGTGGCCATCCAGGCCCTCTAGAAATGTTATGTTGGGTCTCAATATTTGTTTGTTAATTTTAATATTTTTTTCAATGCCTAATCGCTACAGATAACCAAAAACGGAAATACAGTAGAACGCGTTTAAGACGCTCTCCAAGGGACCAGTTAAAAATAGCGTCTTAAGCAAGAAATCGTATTACGCGGGAACAATATATTAAATTTTTTACTTAGCAGAGTGTAATACAAGTTACAAAATGAAACAACTTGGACAGACCTGGTGCAGCCGCAATGGCTAAAAATTATTACCTACCTAATACGAGTAGATTTATTTTTGGAATTATGTATTTATGTAACAAGTAATGACTAACGATACACGTCAAGGCATCATGAAATTGTATTATATCTATATTCTATATTTTATTGTCAATTTTCTATAATAGGTCGACCAATATAAATAATTAATATCGTAAATTATGAGTATTTTCCAAAATATTTGTATCTGCTACTAAATTATTGTTAAGTTTATAACATTTTCGAATTTGGATCATTTCATAATTTATTTATGACATGTTTTTATCTTTGAAAGTTTGGTTTTATACCTACTTAAAACTTACAAGCATATTCTGGTAAAGTGAGTAGTAAATACTAAATTTATAACTGTTATTTTTTTGATGATTTATTATTTTATTTGTAATCGTAGCTGTAGGTATTACTGGTATTACTAGTATTATTTTTAAAAGTAGGCAAACAATTTGAATTATAATTTACAGTGCATTTTTAAAATCATTTTTAAATATTTTTGCATATTACAGTTCACTTTTTGTTATTATTGTACAATTACGTTAGGCACTTTACTAAAATTGTAGATTTTTAAAAGGAAGTGATCACATTTTTAACAACAATTGTGTTATTATTATTCCACCCATAAGGCCAGAAAGAAATGGCGTTCGTTAATTAGTGGGGGGGCTTTCATTTGGACGAATGACCTAAAATAACATATCGTTTGGGTGAATTTATACTTATCATTTGGGCGAAATTTACAAGGACCGATGATTTATCTAATAAATCATTTGGGTGAGTTATAATATCTCATACGCATTTATTCAATAAAATGTATTATACTATATTCTCATATAAATTATCATAATAACTATTTTTTTTATTAGTATGGTATTTCATGCCCATTTGTCGAATATAATGAATTATTGTTCATTTTATGTTTTGATATTCTTCCCATGATTTTAATGTATATTCTTGTTTTTCTTTAATATTTTTACGTAATATATTGATTTTTTGTTTGTTGATAGAATTAATTTTTAGTAAGGTTTCTGTTTGAATTTCTTTTAAAATATTAATTACTTGATAAATATTAGGAAGTGGATGATAATATTGTGAGTTATAATTACTGTGAAATAATTCAGCCCCCTTAATAGTACGAGGTTCATCAGATGGATATTTTGCCCACTGCAAAAGTGGGGATTTGGAATCTTCTGTAATATAATTATTTAGAATATAATCTGAAAAATCAGAAATATCGGTCGGACAAATAGACATCAGCTCGGTAAATCCATGTTCAATTTGATCTAATGGTAATAGCGGTAAACCAAAGAAACATTTCAACCAATCGCAAATTTCTGAGTTATTATTCATGTAATACTTATTACTTATATGTAAAACAGTATTTTTCTGAACTTCCTTGAATCAATTTTGTGCAAGATGGAAAACACAGCAAATAATTTGGCATGTTGAAAAACATTTAAGTATCCGAATAAAATTTAGTATTATTTAATTTAGTATTTATTAAAGTTCTACATAAATGAATAATTTCATACCACATTAATTCGTATTGTCGAGTAGTTTTAGGTGATAAGAAACAAAATACGCCGGGTACATAAAACTTTTGCTTGTAGGTACACGTGAAATGTAATATAACTGAAATAAATAATACATAATATTCAAAATCGCATAACAATTTAAGATTAGTTGAGCATGTATTATAATCATATTTTTTTTCTTGATTAACAAAACTGTTCATCATTAGAGGTAATATTTTCTTGAATTTCATAAAGCTGTTTATACGCGCTTCCTCTATGGTATGAAGCAAAGTAGGATAATAACCTTTTCGGACACGATAATATCGTATATACACAGCCTCATAGATGATAAATCAGAATACATAATTTCGTCTTCAGGTTTCGGGAGTAATGTTGTGGGTATAATTTTACCTGGTTTTAAGTTCAAATCTATATTGGCTTTTATTTTTACAGCACTGTTTAATTCATTTAATGCTATAGTCTTCGAAGTCTTCGGAGGATGATTGTAAGATGTGTTATTAAATTTAATAATATAAGACTTATTTGGTGACACTAATACACTAGATCCACATTTTGTATCTGCGCGCCGAAAACGTACTGAACCATCTTTTAAAACTTATTTACAAAATTTATATTTTTCAATTAGGTACTATAACTTCGTTATTTCTTATAGAATCGAATTTGGCATCAACTTTCGTATCCATTTTATTATAAATTTATAAATATAAGAAATGTTTTGTTTAATTTTATAGACACTGTTCCGACAACTATGACATAAAGACTAAATAATAAATATTATAACCACTTTACCCGTAGTGCATTTATAATCAAATAAATTTCACACTTCATTAAATATCTGATTAGATTAGACATTAGACAAATGAAAACCCACACGTCTATAGTACAATCTAACAAATTATCGTTCACTATCTATTAGCCGAAACGATATGCCTAATAATAATATTATTAAGCTGTATTATATTTAGCTGTAGTAAATATTATAAAAATTATTGTAGACGTAGGTACGTTACTTCCCCATAATTCAATATTTTTTTTTTTATTAAAGCCGCAACAACTAAGGTTATTGGCATATTGTACAATGTAAACATTAAATTAGGTGCTAGATAACATTATGAATATTTAAAGTATTTAAGTACAATGTAGATTATTTATAAAGGTATAACGTTAAAATATAGAAGTACAGCATTGGAAGTGAGAGAAAGATGAAAAGAAAAAAATACAAGTACAAAATAGATACAAATACAAATACAAATGTCAGATAAGGTTATACAATTTGGTTATTTTAAGAAACTTTATGATAACTATATACAGGGTGATTGATTTATCATAAAACACTCATTATTTCAAAAAGTATTGACTTTTTTCAAAATATTTTTTACATGGTTTCAAGTAGTTAAAAAACCAACGTTTTTATTAAAAAAATATTTTTTATCCTTATCATTTTTTAAGTTTTTTACTTTTTTGAATGACAACATAGAGTTTTAATTTCATATTCCAAAGCAGAATATTTTTCTAAGTATTTTGATACAAAGAAATCGAATTTGGGGCTAGTAGTTAATGAGTTATAAGTATTTAAAGTTTAGACAAGCGAAGTAGTGGACAAATATTTTGCAGGGTAACCCCGTACCACTTCACTCTGCCAATCTAAACTTTAAATACCTATAACTCATAAACTACTAACCCCAAATTCGATTTTTATATATCAAAATACTAAGAAAAATATTCTGCTTTGGAATATGAAATTAAAACTCTATGTTGTCATTCAAAAAAGTAAAAAATGATAATGATTAAAAATAATAATTTTTTAATAAAAACGTTGGTTTTTTAACAACTTGAAACCATGTAAAAAATATTTTGAAAAAAGTCAATACTTTTTGAAATAATGAGTGTTTTATGATAAATCAATCACCTGTATATAATTTATAAATTCGCCTAAACGATCAGTCAATTATTTCTCACCCAAATGATATATTATGCTTTACTCAGGTAAATGTTGTGTTATTTGCCCAAATGAATGACGCCCCAAAAGATGTATACCTTTTTAGTTTGTAATAAATCCGCCGGTGCAAGATAGATTCTATAGGTACCTAGTCCAGAAAAATTAACGCAAATATCGCACGTCATTATATTATTTTACGTTTATTATATAGGCACCGTGCAGGTACTGAAGCTTTTATATAATAATAATATATTATGCTTATAGGTGCAAATAAGAGGGTGGCTAAGTCCCCAAAAAACTAATGACATACATGCACCACATTATATACATAATAAGTGTCAATAAAGTGTTCACTATAAACATGAGATTCGGCCCCCCTCCATATCTCAAACACGATTTTTGCCTATAATAATTATGCTATATATTTCTATGAGTCGTGTCATAATCCGAAAATCATCATATTATTATGACCGTTTATCTTTATAAGTTTTATTTACTTCATAAGTATTTTTTGAGCGTGGAGGGTATTTGCTGTGATTAGTTTTACATTCTGATAGGTGTACCTAATGATGCTAAAAGGAATTTTATTAAACTAATTTTTTCATTGAAAATTTAACACAACTACAACACGAGTCGCTATTGTTTGATAGTTTACAAAACTTATAACGGGACTTCGGGGCTTTGTCCACCCCTGCCTACTAGGCGTTGACTATATCTTAAAGATATGTGATATATAAATGTTTTGCTTATAGTTACAGCTATAAATAGTACTTACAGCTTTTAAAAATAACAAAATAAACTGTTATGTTCAAAATTCAAACTGTAAAGTTCTCACAAGTTATAACTTTCTGTACCTAAACAGTAATAATATAGCACTATATAAAATAATATACTTACTCAATTGTAAGGAGTAAGGACCAGTTATATGTAATAGGTATACTTTATTTTAAGTGGCTTGAAATAAAACTCACTTATTCGTGTACAAAATAACTAATAGTTTAAAAATAATTTTATAATACTATGTGTAGAGATTATATAGTCATAGCTACATAGGTATATATATAGTTACTAAGATACAAAATTGTTAGTTACCAGAGACGTAACTAGAAAGGTATTAGGTATACTAAAATATTTAATAGGTAGGATAAGCTGAACATAATAATATATTTAGGTACTTGTCTCACTGGATATCTACAATAAAATCACAATAATTTTTACCACTGTACCTATGTTGTGTTAATAGCACTTGGGATCCATTCGATTTTTGTTGTTAGAATGTCTTATTATACTTCTATAGGTATCACTGGTACTAGGTATATTAGATATATTATAGCTAGAGCCCGGAATTGTATTCTTTTGCGTATTTTTTATGAGTCTATGCAGTCAGAATCTTTACGAATCATGAAACAGGTGTAACAATGGCAAAAATTTTTTTTTGCTTATTTGAGAATATTTCAAGATAAAATAATATTTCGTATAATAAAGAATATTATAGAATATATCGATTAATTTATATAGGTGTTCGATATTTTTGGTAGCAGGGACGTAAATAATATAAATTATATTATGTCCGATAATAGTGATAATGATATGATATTGAAAATATACAATATATTTATATACCATCGTCCATCGTATATACGATTTTTATACCCTACGTAGTAATGTGCTGCAATCCACTGTAGTATATAAGTCATAAGATATGTGACTTATCTAAAATAACAATGCCCGACAAAAAATAGATTATTACACAAAAATAGTTAGCTCCAAGCAAAAAGCATATTTTTTATGATTTTTAAAGAATATTGGAAGAATATTTTCAACTTTTTAAGAGAATATTAGCATCTTATTTTGGCTATTTTTAAAGAATATAATTCCGGGCTCTATTTATAGCCAATAACTTATAGAAAAAAACACTGTATTGACTTTTAAGTTTTTAACTTGATACAGACGATACAGTTTTTTAAATTATCTTAAAATACAGAAATTTAAGTTTATTAATCCTTATGATGTTAAATTATTTATTGATCAAAGTCCATATAGGTACCTATATAGTACCTACTATCTAGTACCTATATCATCGATACCCATCTACCTATAATACTTATGTTAATATTTTCCTTCATAAAAAGCTAGTTTACATTTTTCTCTTTTTTTTTTTTGTTTAATTAAAATTATATCAATTTTCATCTAAATACTATGTTAGGTATATATAAAATATTTGGTTGATATTTTAGTATTTTACCCTGTACCGTGCAATATTGTTTTTTTTTTTTGTTTACTGTATAATGAAGGAATAATAAAAAGTAATTTATAATTATTGTCGTATTTCTCTCAAACATTAATTTTAAATTTTCAATATTGTAATTTACTTTTCCTTTTTTTTTTCTTTTTTGTCTTGTTAAACTTAAACTTAAATGTTGGCTAATAACCTTTGTAGTTGAAGCCTGTAAACCTTAAATAAAAAAAAAATAAAATTAATTTTAAACATGATTTAACAATTTTTAAATTCTTAAATACATTGTGAAAATTTCAAATACTTTTTAGCGTTTAAACTAAAAATCAAAATTAGAATCTGAATTGTCACGTTTGCGATTTTATTTAACAACTAATTTTTTTTTTATATAATAATAAATTAAGATTATTTTTTTTGTTGATTTATTGATTCATATTAAACATAATATAACAAAAAGATGATATAGATACAAGCCGGTATCTAACTCTTAATAATTCAAAGGTAATATATCATATATATAATATATATCGGTGTGTAATAATATGTTGATGTATTTGTAAGAAAATTATGATTTATATTTTTTTTTTTTTAGGAAAATGGATACACTATTCAGGTTATATTTTAAACCGGTGGAAAAGGATTAAATATGTATTTAGTTTGTAAGATAAGAAGGCTATCGTATAATTTAATTATTTTAAAATATGTGTACTCTATATATGACTATGGAGTACCTAGACGCTCGTTAAGTTGATTAGGATGACGCACTGGTTGAACGAGTATCTATCGAATAGCTATAGGTAATACTGTAATAGTTAAATCCTTGCCAAAATTAAAAAAGAATAGACTGACAGAGAATACACAAATTCAAAAATAAATAGACATATAATATGACAACTGACAAGTTTGTCTTAAATACTGTATATGTAGGACGTTACGGTTTTTATCTACTATACCAACAAGCTGCTCCGGTTTAGTAGGAATATATTAGGAAAATAACGCACGTTTGGATCTTTGACAACTTTTTTACCTGTGTAATGTGTTAACTATGACAGCTTGTTATGTGCGTATACAAAACAAAAAATGAATAATTAAGTATAAACAAAAAGCTCGTAGACTAAAAATACATACATAATACTTATAGAGATGTTGTGTAGTGTATATAACACTGTAACGACTGAACTACATAATACATAGAAGCAGTCATTGCGATGATATACCTAGGTGCCTAGGTATACGTAATATTATATCACCTTCAAATTATTTCATTTTTATTTTGGCGAGTTTTTACGGTATAGTAGTTTGAAAAGTATCAATTTAGCTTCCTATTAGTACTTTTCTAACTTACCTATTCACAACTTTCTGAGCACTCTGAACTTCTGTTATTAGAGCTGTTAAATGTTATAGCTATTTAATTATCGCTGAGAACTTTACAAAAGCTTTGAATTTTTGATTTATCCTATTGAATCATTGGATGAAATCTTGCAATTATTACTCGCACAAATATCCGAATTGGTTATCCGTTGTAGGCTACCTCCCTCGGATACGGCGTCATGGCCGTCATTGAATATGAATATATCTATCACTTTTGAACGCATGATTTGAATATTTTTCAACTCGAATATCAATAAGTCAATTTAAATAGTTATAATTATGTTTTATATCAATAGTATTGATGCATATTGAACATACAAATATATACAATCTTCAACAAAACATTCAGTGAATTCAGTAGATTCTTTTCAATATTTTATGGTAAGTATCTCAAATAAACCTGCTGTAGAACAGTTATTATGAATCATTGGAAAAAAAACCAACGAAATAAACCAAAAAAAAAAAAAA
Organism: Diuraphis noxia; assembly: GCF_037042655.1. Classification (NCBI taxonomy): domain Eukaryota; kingdom Metazoa; phylum Arthropoda; class Insecta; order Hemiptera; family Aphididae; genus Diuraphis; species Diuraphis noxia. The sequence goes on along the minus strand of NW_028301712.1, from coordinate 15,409,641 downwards.
AAACAAACAATTAAAAACTAAAGGAATAAAAGACCACGGGAAAAAACTAAACGAAAAAAAAACCATGAAAATAAAAACCAAATTTTTATATTTTACCATATTATATTATTATTATGTCATGTTTCATTAGACATAAGTTTTAATTTTCTAATTTAAAATGTAGATCAATAATTCAACTGCCCGTGTGTTCTATCTGTTGAATACTTTCGTAACAAATTTGTAAATTTTGAATAATTAAAAATTATATATATATATATATTTATATTTAAATTGTTCATATTTAAATATATATATAAAACAGCTTAACTTTGTTATGCTATTATGTTTTGGGAGTAGTATTTCCGTGTTGGGAAATTTTAGTTAACATCATTCAATTAACATTCTATTTTTTTTTTTTTTATTAGCTACCTATTAGTATAAAACTATGATAGCTCATATTCTATATCTTATATTTTGTACCTATACATATATGGCTATATGCTATAATTTGTGTATATATTGTATATATGGTCATAAAGATACAATAGAGGCATAGAACTATCATTAAGATTAAAAAGGCACACTGGGCTACTGGGCTATACGTTATTCAATTGCATTATTGTATACGAGTATATTAGGTACCTCATTCATACAAAGTGCCAAAGTCGGCCCTAAAAGTTGTTTGACTTATTTAGACTGTTAAGATTATACAGACGTCAGGCACATCTGCATCATTTTATTGTAGGTATTAGTGGTATTACCTAGTGGCTAGTTATTATATAGATTATTTAGTAATTACACAGTGTAGTCGTATAACATAGGTATTTCATCGAACTGAAGTCATTGAATTGTCGTGTTTAAACTTTAGTTTAAGCTTTTAAGTTGTCATTTTCAAGTTTTTCGAGTTAGTTTTTGTATTTAATTATGGAAATAATTACATCTAATAAAAAAAAGTCAAAATAGCGTTTAAAGGCAATTTGTTCGTTATGAAATACGCGGGTAAAAAATATTATACATGGAGATGTAGTAAAAAGAGTTGGTTCTTTAAACTGCCCAACTATTCTCCACACCACTATATTTTTAACACAACCAGTACTCAAAGTAATGCATGAGCACCCAGCTGAACCAGCAATAATTTATGTTGCAAAAGCCATCAATAAAATTAAAAAGACTGCAAAGTGTTCTGGAGCTAATCCGTCGCAGATGTATGCTGAAGCTGTGTCTCATTTTCTCAATCAGATGACTACAATAGACTCGCCAGAGCAAGGATGAGCTTGTAAAAATTGACGTTTTATACGTGATCATGGCCGCTTAGTTTACTTAGATTCCAAATGACACTGCTATGATAGCAGTGCTATCTATATCACATTATGCAATTACAGTCCTGAGTACAATGTTATTTTATTTTATAGCATCATCAAAAATCATGAATTCTATTTTCTTACACCTCCAATAATATGAATGATATCAGATGTCAAAATGTCATCAACATCAATAGAAAATATCAAAATCAGATCAGTTAAAAATATTTTTATCTAATGGTCTATACACAATACGTCTATCAACATAATTATTAGTTACCTACCATAAAAACATTTTTTTTTTGCTTTGTAAAAAGAATGGTCATACCCTAAGAAACATAACATTTATTTTTGTAAGATAATTATTATTATGTTTCTCATTAAAAACTTAAACTCACATTTTATATTTCAGATGATGGATTTCTTTATAATAGGAATTTATATTTGGCAGTTCTCTTAAATATTTTACTTGTTATTTCATATTTACCCGAGAGTATTGTCAATGTTTTCATAAAAAGTAAATGCTAAATTGTATTGTTATATTATGATTAGAGAAACTATATTATGCTAAATTATGCTAAAATTAACTTCCACATTTCTGATTCATATTAAACATGGGTGATGGGTGTGATATGCCTGTAAGTAAAAATAAAATTGAGGAACCCTATAAACAAACAATAAAAACTAATTAGGCATTGACATTATTCGTTGGTTACAAAATGCATTTGTAATCAATTACAAAATTAAAATTATAAATGTGCATATTTTCTGTCCTAAGACCATCAATTTTAATTAGATGTTATGTAATAATTTATTGGATTAAGATAAATTAGTTTTAGCAAGGAGCTAAATTAAAAATTTATTTTTGAAAAAAATAAAAAATGTTGGTACTTTTCGGTTATCGTACCCCCAACGGTCAGCCGGCCGACTGCGGCGGCGGTCGGGATATACCGATTCCACCATCGTACCCCATTATATTTATCTCAATGCTTCCATCATTAAAATATTTTTTATTTACAATAATTTTTTTGGTATTCATATTGTATTGGTATTAATACTTTTTAATAATTTGTTTTTGTATTGATGTTTTATTATACTTTATTAGTATTCATATTTTATTATAATTTCTTTGTACTCATATAATTTCATATCATATTATTTTATTAAAATAAATTACATTTTTGGCAAATATTTATTTATTCATATGGCAATAAAACTTGACAATATTTAGATAAATATAATGGGGTACGAGAACGGAATCGGTATATCCCGACCGCCGCCGCAGTCGGCCGGCCGACCGTTGGGGTACGATAACCGAAAAGTACCAAAATGTTGTGAAAAATTATTTCATTTAAATGACGATCCTCTTCGGCGATGCACTGCTCAAGACGGTCCCTGAAGTTGCCACTTGCCCATCACTTTCTTCACCATATCGTCCAGAATTTCGACAATTTCACGTCTAATTAACTCCTTCAACTCCTGAATGTTTCTTGGTGGTTTGTCCACATACACTTTTTACTTTACAGGGAGTGATATCGGGGACCGCGGAAGCCAGGGAACATCATTTAAATGAAATAATTTTTCACACTCAAACATTTTTTATTTTTTTCGTTTTGTAAATAAAAATTACCATGTTCCTATACAGATTCTTTTTACTTTCAACCCAATATGATCAAATTTAACAATTTGACAGAGTTTTTAAATGTATCCGCCTTTTCTTGACCACCCTGTACTACACTATAGTATAAATACAAATAAAAATGTTTTAATGCAAAAACATATTTTATTTTAAAGTTACAATAATATTATTTAATGTCATTGAGTAGGGCTCGGATTTAAATGCCCTTTCAAAAAATGCATTTATGACCTAAAAACTCTAAAAAATGCCCTAAATATATCAAAAAATGATGTTTCAAAAAATGCATTATTTATTAAACGCACACCACCGATATAATATTATCGCTCGATAAGAAAATAATCCGATAAAAGTTTAATTGTGTGCAATAATATCGGCTAATTGGATGGTGTGACATAAAGGTTGTAAAAACCGGAAAACCTGATGTTAAATTAGTTCAAATAGTTCAAAATGAAAATAATTTTTATTACGTAGTACTATATTACTATGTAGTATTTATATTTCAATAATGAGGTCAATTTTTTTAGTCATAATACGACAAATAGGTCAAAAATGTACTAAAAAATTAAAAAATGCATTAAAACCGTCAAAAAATGCCCTAAAAATGATGAAATCCATGCAAAAAAAAGCAAATGCCCCAATAAATTATTGTGGTTAGATTGCAAAGTACTTGAAACATATTTGTAACTTGGAAAGCATCGCGTAAGATATCCCAAAAAAAAAAGATGCAAATGCATTGAAATCCGAGCCCTATCAATGAGTAATTAATAAAACTGAGTTAGGAAATGCTATGAATCAGTAAGTTTAATAAAATATTCCAAATTATTTAGGTAGGTACACTTAGTTTACACAATATTTTAAATACAATACACTAGCTTTTTTTTAAATGAAAATGTTTTAACTATATGAAAATAAAATATTTAATAAAACAATATGGAAATTGAATAATTAACATCACAACATTGTTATATGTGTATATTTATGGGTTTTCTTATTCAACAAGATATTATTTGATTTAAATATTCTTTTCTGCAATTCATATCATCTGCTGGTCTATTATGTGGTGTCCAGACTGGTTCTCCAACAAAGAATCTTTTGGCTTTGATAAAATTCTAAAAATAAAAATAAAAAATATAATATGTGTTACCTTACATTTTTAAGATTACAAATAATTGACATTTCATCAAAAAAATATTTATTTTTTTGGTATTAATTACTGATGCACAAACATCATCCAATATAAATGGGAAAATAATTAAAATTTAGTTATAAGTTATAACCATAGACCTTTTGGATTTTACTAATAGACCCTCTTCATCTTTTTACATTTCTACCATACCAAGACATATGGCGCTTATTGGCGCCTTATTTATACAACATATATATTTATATAGGCGGATAGGCCTACCGGGCAACCGGGCATTTCCCAGTGGGCCTCCTTCATATTTCGGTAATGGGGCCCTTTAATATCATATGTTATTAAAAAAAATTTCATGTGGGGGCCCCTTTTTAAAATTTTCCGGTAGGCCAAAAATGGCCCATGTATATTATATATTTTTAATATACTAAACGCCATATCAACACACAACTAACAATATATTTGGTATAGCCTATGAGTAAAAGGTCTAACAGATTAAAACTTGTTTCTACATCTTTATATTTTAAAAATAGCTTTTAGATAAATATTTAAGGTTTTATGATTTTAGTTTGGTAAAAAAAATAGCACTATTCTCTGTAATATATATATTAAGGGCATTATTTTGTATGAACCAATGTAAATCAAATCACACTTTTATCATCAAAGATGTTCATATATTATTATACATACATTAGTATCTAATGTGAAACGATGATAGATTCCTTTTGGAATGATTAACAAATCACCAGGTTCGACTTTAATACGTATCCATTTGTCATTCACACCATCTCTAACATCAAAGTAGCCTGAGCCTTCCAAAACCAATCGAATTTCTTCATCTGTATGTAAATGCTCCTCAAAGAACATTTTTAACTAAAAAATTTTTTTATTATATACCGTGTGTCCGCAGAAACAGGGTACACTTTACCACTCATTACCGGCCTGTACATATTTTTCAATTCTGTTTTCGGGACATTAAATTAAACTATTGGATCTTTAATTTCGATGACTTACAATTTTTTTTACTCACATATTTTACGCATGCGCAACACAACTTCACTTTTTTTAAATGGCAACCCCTATTTTGAATATCATTTTCGGATTAATGGATTTTTTTTAAGTAATTTTGATCTAACAACTACTACTCTCAATCCAATATTGACCGAATGAGCGTTTTAAATAATGGAGGGACTTTCGAACAATTTATCGAGTAACTTATGTTAGTGATTTTTGTAAATTGAATTGTAAATAAAAAATATGTAGTTAAGTTTAAAATAATAAAATTAAAATTAAAAAATAAATGTTAACAAAATAATTTTTTAATGTTTTTTTTTTTTAAATTTTAAATCGCTCTCATTCGGTCAATATTGGATTGAGAGTAGTAGTTGTTAGATCAAAATTACTTTAAAAAAAATCCATTAATCCGAAAATGATATTCAAAATAGGGGTTGCCATTTAAAGGTTAGTAAGTAAAGTAAAGTTGTGTTGCGCATGCGTAAAATATGTGAGTAAAAAAAAATTGTAAGTCATTGAAATTAAAGATCCAATAGTCTAATTTAATGTCCCGAAAACAGAATTGAAAAATATGTACAGGGTAATGAGTGGTAAAGTGTACCCTGTTTCCGCGGACACACAGTATATATATTTTTGTATTCTATATAAAACAGAGTAATTGATATTCAGATGATTTTTATTAAAATTTATGTGAACAAAATTAATTTTATTTATTTAACAATTTACACTATGCACCTACTTTACTTTCATAGTTTGGTAAGCATTCTTTAGAACATGTTATCTCATCCTCGTAAGAGTAACCTCTATCTTTCTTGATGGAGTTTAACAGTTTATCATTGGTAGGATCTAATTCATTAATCTGCAAACGATTAAAAATGTAACTATCAATTAGGTACTGAAGATATTTAATCGATTGGGGGAAAAATACAACACTCATTAAACGATTTTAAGTATTATATAGAAAATATTGTAAAACACCAATTTTTGGTATTAAATTAAGTATTACTCATTATTATAACTTGAAAATTTGATAATTTAATATAGATAAGTTTTTTTAACTGTTCAACATTCATTTAGTCTTAAATATTTTTAAGATTAAATAAAAGAATAGTGTATTATATTAAAGTAACAATCATTAAATCATATTAAATAATATTGTAGGTACTAAAACTATTTCAACTTTCTACCATTTACCTACTTTAACACAAGATATTATAAAAATATGATTGTAAACATTAAAAAATAGTTTCTTATTGAAAATCAAAATTTAGGAGAGCCTACACAGAAAATACCATTTGGTAATCTATTGGGAAGTTATTAAATTAACTAATCATTTAGGTATATTATTAGATACTTTGAAATGTTCCACTAAGGTGAGTTTATATAAAGTATCCAGATCAACAAATTTGGGTGGCTGCATGTGGTGTTCTTCACGTTGATCACCGCTCCAACTTTCTGCCATGAACCATGCTTTTACCATTGTGAAGAAGTTGGTACTAAAAGTTTAAAATGAAAATAAAATGTTGAAAAACATATAAAAATATAAAATAAAAAGTTCTTAACTAAACTTACAATAGATAAAATGACTATTGCTCCTTTCACTTAAAAATTATAAGTAAACAGCAATTCAAGATGTTATTGAGTACAAGACTGCAGAATAGGTACTGTCGTACTGAATACTGGTTGTAAATTATTACTTATTATATTCAGTGAGCACTTGGCACCATGGACATATTATAAAACATTTAATATCATCTTATCAATATTAAACGATTAAAAAACTACTTGTTCTGAATAAGTTGTTCAAGGTAACAATGAAAAAATAAATAAAAATTTACAATCGCCAATCGGGTAGCAGAAAACAGTCGTACTCGTACGACTAAAGTCTATAATATTATAAGATTATCAAAATAATTAATTAACAACTTAATATATTATCTATGACCTCCCACTACTATGTTACCTAAAATGGCTACAATTAAATGGGCTGATTAGAAAATAGATTAAGAATTTTATGGTAAATATAATTTTTTTCAGGTTTGGACTTTACTTCTTCAGTGTATATTATAGTAGTGTACATTTTGTACAACCATAGACATATAAATATATGTTATATATTTATATGTCCATGTGTACAACACAGTTTAAAAGGACGCCACACGCTTGTGTTGTCTCTGTCATACAACTGCGGAACATTGAACATTTTACGTTCAGCAATTCACGTTTAGCTCCACTAGTTTACAATTTAGAGTGAATTGACCACTTTTAAAAATTAAAGATAACATCATTATCTGAGTTGTCATTCGGTCTTTTTATTATATTTAAATTTTAAAGTGAGTAATGAGTATTTTAAGATACACAATTTTCAATTTTAAAAATACTCATAAATCGCTTTAAAATTAAAATAAATGTAATAAAAAGCCCGTGTAATAACCTAGGTAGATAATAAATAATAATATAACATTTAATTTTATATGAAGTCAATTCACTCTAAATTTTAAACTATATATAACTCGCTTATTCTGACATAATATCATATCCATGAATTAAAAAGTGTATTTTAATTCGTAACCATAACATTGATTTTTTTTTTAAACGATACAGAGTATTGCCAATGGTCAATGGCATTGGCCAACTTTTTTTATAGACTTAATAGTTCTTGTAAAAACTAAAAACATTACGAATCATAAATCAAGATCATAATTAATAATTATTAATTAACCAGAACCAGAGCGCATTCTGGTAGATGTGATAAATTTGAAGTTGGGCCATCATTTTTTCACACCAGCTGGCGGTCGTGGTTTCTGGCTTTATGCACCTCGGAACTTCGACCATTGCCACACAGCCGTCTGCGGTAGTGCGGTCTGCCACACTGGATAGTGGATAGAGCATTAGAGCAATAGAGCTATGATTTAAAATCTTGAAGCATAGCAGCAGTTCGGGCCCGAAGTCATCACTACGCATGCGCAAAACTGTTTTATGATAAGATATTTCAGATTACTGATGAATACACAAAACACAAGTCACAAATCACTCAAATCAGTAGTCACTAGTCAGTACTCAGTACCCAACCTTGGCTATACTTCAAGATATTTTTAAATCGTAGTAATACCACAGATTATATAAAACATTTTAAATAATATGTGGTAATACTATTATATTTTTAGATCATAATAATATTAATATTATTAATATTATTTTATTTATTCCGTGATAGTGGTGTGGACCGTGTGGTTAATGGTTATATCACAGAATAGATTAAATCTATTCTGTGGTTATATACTTTTATCACAGATAATTATATAATCACTAATCAGCTGTGGTTATATTCCGTGAAATTCTGTAGTATGAAATATGAATCAGTTGATAGACGTCAGACGATAACAACAATTATATACAATAACATTGAACATTGAATAGTGAATATTGAAATGTCTGAAATTTAAGCAATAAGGCATTGTAACAAAAAATTTAAAGTATTCAACTGGCCCACTGAACTATTGCAATCTGGAGTATAGTGTAGACAAATCAGACAAATTAGGTTTTATGAGTATTATAGTCACACAGACATCGAAAATGGGAAATTCATAGAATTGGGATTTGTAATGTAGCATTTGCAATTAATCTCTCTTGTGGTGTTTGAGGGTTAATGCTAGATTCAATTATCTTTAGTGTTTATTTCGATTTTCAATAATCAAACTGATTTTCTGGGTTCACTTTTTCAACACAATTGAATGATTTTTATTGGATAGATTCCAACGTTGTTTTCCACAATGTGCTTGTATCCATCTCTGGTGTTGCAGAATATTTACATTTAAGTTACAGTAACACATCCAAATTGACTGTTAATCTACCGAAGTTAAAATATGTCTTTCGATGATGGAGTGCAAGCAACCAACTGCGATGCGACAAAGTGCAAGTATTCAGCTGTGAAGATGGGCTATTGGCAAGATGATTTCATACAGTATTTTGTTACCGGCTACGAACGTAAAACGCCGGAGATTAATCGAGGATATTATGCTCGTACTAAAGGTGTCGCCATGTTTATGGACAAATTTTTAAAGGTATTTTTTTTTTTATTCTTCAAGAAGATTTCCAAAGAATAATGATCAACTATACTTTATAAGTGCAGTCATCACTTGATTGTTTAATCTAAATACTTTTAATTTTATGTTTTTGTAGAAAACTGGATCAAACTGTCAAATCATTAACCTTGGTGCTGGGTTCGACACTCTCTACTGGAGACTGAAAAATAGTGGAATAACAGTTAACAGTTATATTGAAATTGACTTTGCTTCAGTTACATCAAAAAAATGTTTTTTAATAAAAAAAAATAAAATTTTATTACAGACCATTAGTCCCCACGGTATGTTGACTAATAATTGATGACTATTGGTACAACATTTATTTTTATTAATCTCTAATTATTAATTATATAGAGGGTGAAGTCAAAATCATAGGACCAGATTTACATGCACCTGATTATCACATAATTGGAGCAGATCTTCGAAATCTGACAGAACTAGATAAGAAATTAACTCAAAGTGGCATACAATTTGATGTTCCCACAATGTTTTTAACTGAATGCGTTCTTGTCTATATGGAGCCAGAAAGTTCATCAATGTTATTGCACTGGATTGCTAAGAAGTTTGACGACATTTTTTTTATTAATTATGAACAAGTAAAAAATTGAAGTTCTCTATACCAGCGTTTCCCAAACCATGGGTCGCAAAAATTTTTGTTGGGTACTCGCACTTACGATTGCAGTTATTTTAGCAATTGACAAATACTCATGTTATATTTTATTTCATACTCTATAATTCTATAATCTATACAAAATTAAGCAATTTTCTATTATACTAATTTTTTTTTTATATATATATATTTACTAAGTTATTATTATTCAGTATATTGTATTTGTATTGTATTTTATAAAAAACTCAATGTTAAAATTTAGCTGGGGGTCGCGTACCTAATAAAGATCCAATTTATGGGTTGCTTTTGCAAAAAGTTTGGGAAACGCTGCTCTATACCTAGATAAAATTGTCTATAATGTAAATATTGATTGTTTAGGTTAATATGAATGATAATTTTGGAAGAATCATGCTTGATAACTTACGTAATAGAGGATGTCAGTTAGCTGGTGTTGATGCATGTTTAAGCCCTCAAACCCAAATGGACAGGTATGAGTGAGCATTCAATCATTATTTAAAATAATTAAAAGATATTTATATTTTATTTGTCAAATAGATTTGTAAGAGTTGGTTGGGATAGCGCACGAAGTTGGAATATGATAAATGTATATGAATACTTGCCTGAAGAAGATAAATATCGTATGGAAAGATTAGAAATGCTAGATGAACTGGAACTGCTTCAACAATTGTTACAACACTACTGTATTACAATAGCCTGGAAAGGCATAACCATGGCTGACGTGGATCATTTATAGCAGTTACAGCGGCAGGTTATCAATGACTTAGCTCATAACCTGCATATTGGATGTTGAACAAAATTTCATACATTTATATATTAATATTCAATTACATCTAATTGTTTTTTTTTTTTTTTTTTTTTTAACAATTTATCTCATTATAATACTATGGTGTAATATATAATAAGGTTATATAATTTGATCTTATATTAAATAGTAATAACATAATATTTAGCAGTAATATTAAGTATTCATAATCAATGGTTAAAACTACAATACACAACAATGAAAAATTTTGATAAGCTTGTTTATTTTGAAAAAATAATATAACATACAATTTTAAGTACATACAGTATATTGCAACAAAAAACAAATACACCAAGTTAGAAAAGAATCTTAAAAAAATATATCACAATTATTTGGCTTAATTAATTGTTAAAATGGTTCATTAAATAATACATTTTTTATAAAACAATGTACCTACTTATTTACACCTATTAACTACAAGTAATTGTGTTTGTCTTCCCTATATTTATTTATTTCATTAATTCACTGAACGACAAAACAGTTTATATTCAAATATTTTTGTTAAGGTGTTTAAATATAAGTAGACTGATTAGATATTGTGTAAACTAAGTATCTTTTTTGAATTATATGTTAAGTTTCATAAATAAAAGCTTTGAATATATTATTTGGTATTTACTTGTACATAAAATACAATTTACTACTAACATATATTTTTATTTGTCAATAAATGTTTAAATATTTATTTGCGTTAGTGATTAAAATTTAGGAAGGTTAATATGAAATTCTGTTTGCTTATATATCATAACTAAAGCATTCTAAACAGTATTTTGGAATGTACATACTACCGAGTTTAGGTAAATCTCACATTGTGTTTAAAACCTTAATATTTAACATCATTAATTATTACAAATAATATAAATACTGAAGTATGATTTAAAAATTTTAAGCATAAGACATAATACTCTAATTTTATTTCAAAATGAGATGAAAATAATTGAAAATTAAAAAAAAAAACCTATCTAAATAATTTTTTTTAAAACACTTGAATAAACATCAGTTGTTTTGTACAATATTAGGCTAGTTAACACTTTAAAAACAAATTCGTCATTTAAATTAAATATTTAAATACATAGGTAGAATGTTAAATTATAAACTTCTCATTCATAATTTATCTGAACAGTTTAATAAAACAAAGGTATAAAAAATTTTTTTACATATTTAAAAATTATACTTATTCTAAAGTTACAAAAAGTGGACGGAACACAAATGTTCTGATAAAGGTGAAATCATTGTAAAACGATGTTATGTCTTCCTGCTTTATTTTGATACTTGGACAAAGAAGTTTGTTGTAATTATTAATTTGTTTTAAGAAAACTTTTTATCAACAAGTATATAATTTTAGCATTATTTTAATTAGCAGATTATATTAAATACATTAAAAATAAGAATTTAAATTTGATACACTTATATAAAAATATATTTAGAATCATACATATACTTTGAATTTTAATTCGGTAAGAGTTGTATAACTAAAATATTGAAATTTGAACTAACTGTATGAATATTTAATACATGTTACAACTAATGAAATATTTTTAAATTATAGTAAGAAATACTCTATAATTTATTAGAATTTCAACGCACTATTTATTTTTTCTGTGACTCATAGACACAACTAACGTGGACAATTTTCTATTGTTAGTTAAATAATTAAAGGTGAATTGATCTATTACCAAACACACAAGGAAAAAATATGTATGAATGTTATGAGTATGTAAAATATCACAAACAAAATGAAAAATTATATAAAAGCCAATGTACAAACACAGATATGTTCAAACTTAGTTGTTTAAGATTGATAATAAATCAAATTCATTCTGATACAAAAATGAATGAACTTAGAAAGAAATTTTACGTGTTACGCATGAGTTAGGCAGAAAATAAATAGTTAACTACCATCCTCTTAAATCTAATAATTCAAAATAATTTTAGTTTTTAAGTGACAGTAATGTCAATTAAAAATTGATTAACTCAAGTCTTGACTAACTTTTGAAAAAACTATTTGAGCTGTTATTTTAAATATATAATAACATATATACCTAGTAGAGGACACAATGTATGATACATCAATTTATATTAATTATACACTGGCAATTCTATCGTTAACTGTGTTTAATAACAGGAACTATCTAAATTTTAGTCAATCATAATAAACACTTTCAAGTTTTGGTATATACTAAGAAAACATATATTGTAAAAAATAAAAACTATAGCCAGATTTGAAAATTGCAATAATAATGATCACCATTAATACTTCGTTGTTTAAATTAACCCTTTTATTTTATACTTTGATACATAAATTTTTTTTTAATCCAATAAGAAAAAGTTGATAAATAATAATATTATATTACATAAAAACAATCTTGGATTTTAAATTCATTACTTTAAGGTAAAATGTTTTGAATTAAATTGAGTCACTGAAAACATATAAATCATCAGAATCATTAATTTAATTTAACTTTATAATACAGAACTCATTTTAATTTAATCTTAGTAATTTAACAATTCAATGAAAATATTTGTAGATATTCTAAAAATGTACATATTTGTTTTCAATATGTGCCGTCATAATATTTTTAATTTTTTCAAATTTATATAAACAAATTTTCATTGAGAAAATCTATCAATAATTAAATATAAATATTGCGTACCAATTATTAAAATTAAAAAAAAAAAAACGAAAATTTAACAGTTACATAGTTTGATATATTACAAACAAACTAAATGCATTTTTTTTCTACATTTAACAATTTAACTTTTTGTTATTTCATTTTTAAAAAAAATATTAGCTTGAGTTTATTTTTCACTAAGAATCATTTCCATACTTATTTAGTATTTATTATAATTTTAATATAATTTACTAAAATTATGATATTTGAAATAATAATTGTAATTTTTCTAACTGCAATTTGCTAATAATAGTTACTACAAGATAATAACAAAATCTGTTTACTATATAGTGTATATGATTTCTAGAAAAATAACTTTTGAAACTTAAGTATATTCATTGTTCTAATCATATTGCTATAATTCAATTATCTTAGTGTAAAATAGTAGGAATAAGTGTCTTTTAGCCTCTTATTTTTTTTAAAAAAAATCATTGAACACACATAAGAAAAATAAGCACATTTAAAAAATGAAGGTAGCATTATAAATTACCATACATTTTTTTAGTTACATTAAGACAAGTAGTAACATAATTAAAACAAAAATGAGATCTTAAAATTGTATCTACTTTGAACTTTTTTCTACATTTGTTCTAGTTATATAACAGTTTCTGAATTAACAGAAGCATTACTACGATAAGCTGGTGGAGGTTGATCTGATGGGGCAAAAAAAGTGGAATGAGTGTTAACTTGTCTGGGCCGACCTCGTGCTCCGTGGAAATTTGAGTATGTTGAACGCGCTGATGTTGGACGTTCAGATTCTGTGTCTAAGGCAGGATTTACAATGCCTCTGTTGACATGTCTTAATTCAACTCGACATTCTGGGAACAATGGATGACTTGAATCATTAGATGTTGAAGAATCGTTCAAACCATTATCTAAAAAAAAATTTTAAGTTTATTAAATAATAAATACAGAGGTAATAACACAATTAATAACTATTTATTCACATACTTGAATACTGTTGTTGGATAAGTCTAGAAACAGGATTTTTATGTTTTCGACTAGAATATTGAGAGCTAGATTGTCGTCTAAGATATGGCGGTGGCGCTTGATGTGGAGGAGGTAGAGTACCCCTTGATGTTACACTTCTTCGTTTTACTCGTCTAGGTGTCATGGGTTTAGTATGAGAATTTTGTGGATCTAAATCACCATCTGGTATGAAGTGCCATTAATATAAATAATATTAATTTATAATAAATTTAAAAAAAATACTATTTCAAATGAATTTTACCTTCACTGCCACTGATGGTGCTTATTTCTTCAATTTCATCTCCTCGGCGTGAACTATATTCAATAGAGTATATTGGTGTAATAGTTTTTGGTTGCTTACTCTTGTAGTAAATTCCTAAAAAATAATTAATTTATATTAAACACAGAAAATTTTTTTTTTAAGTGCAATAGAATCTGTAGTGTCAAAAATCAGATCCTTTGTTATATATTGGGAAGACGAACACATTTTACTTTAATCTATGAATTAAAATAATGTCAAACATACATTTGGTTTCTCTTAAGAGGACGCCACACCCGCATGTGTTGTCTCCGTCTTACAAACGTATAGCATAGCAATATCTGTTTAGCGCGGGACAACTTTACTCCCTTTGTATTTATAGTAGAATTACCAAAATTCCACAATGCATAGGTAAGAACTTTATCTGTGTCATACCGTCGTTATTTTTTTGATAACATAAATATAATTAAAGTTATAAGCTTAAGAAAATACATTAATTTTTCATTAAATTACTTAAAATTATTGGTTTGTGCTATCAAAAAAATAACGACGCTATGACACAGATAAAGTTCTTACCTATGCGTTGTGAAATTTTGAAAATTCTATTATAAATATTGAGGGAGAAAAGTTGTCCCGCGCTTAACAGATTTTGCCATATTATACGTTTGTAAGACGGAGACAACACATGCGGGTGTGGCGTCCTCTTAAACGAATATCATTTATAACTATTAATTTCCAATAGTTAACAGGTTTTTAATTTTTAATAATTAATTTACTTAATAATTATCACATTTTATGATTAAAATTAACCATTACCCAACATTTTTAATTAAAATCTTAACACAATTTTTTTTGAACGATGGAACTTATCTTGAACGAACAAAATCGTGTATTATAGCCTATAGGTACTAAAAAATATTATTGTTCTTTTATTTTACCATGGAACATAACCTAGAATAATGCGGAATATAAAATGTAGACACTTATTGGTGTTCTGAATGATTATGTACATTAATAAAATGGTAAATTTATAATTATCAGATTAAATAAGTTAACAAGAATTAAAAAAAAAAAAATATGTTTAAATTGTATAATAGGTTAATTCACGCTAATATGTATTAAAAAACAACAAAATTATATTGGAAATGTAGAGGAAAAACTTGCCATGTGGGTCAGAGAAAGGAAATAAATGGTGTAATGGTATTCTCTAAGACAATCACATTATTTCTTAACAGAATGTGAGAATATTCTATTAATTATAACTTAGATTAAAATTAAAAAGTTAGATAGTCCATTTTTAATATTTTAGCTGCTGTTACCAAAATAAAATATGAAGCATACATGAGATTAAATGCATGTGTAAGTTACAATGAATGTGTGTATAGCGCTAATGCAATTAAAAATGTCATACGCATAATCTAAAAATAAAATTTGCATATTATTAATTATTATCATGTTTAATTTTTCTGATTTATAGGTATATAATAAACATACCTTCATCTCTAGATTTTGAGCAACATGATACATACAAGCTGCAAAGAATACCAAAAACCTAGAAAAAAAGAAAAGTTAATGTTGGAAAAATATAATTAAATATTGCATTAATAAAAACTTACAGCAAAAAGTATTTGTAAGGACGCTTGAGCAGTTTCAATTTTTTGATAATCCATAACACATCCAGTGATCAAATCTGGTCTAACTGGCTTGATAGCATCTTCTTCAATGCCTGTGTGATTTGGATAAAAGAATACTCTGCAACCAGGACCATTAGATTCCCACCAACTAACACTATTTGCACCAAGACTCATCACATCAAAACCCTATAATATAATAGGTAATAAATCATTTTTTTCAAATTGAAATGACTGTAG
Source organism: Diuraphis noxia (assembly GCF_037042655.1). Classification (NCBI taxonomy): domain Eukaryota; kingdom Metazoa; phylum Arthropoda; class Insecta; order Hemiptera; family Aphididae; genus Diuraphis; species Diuraphis noxia. Next base: position 15,393,287 of record NW_028301712.1, on the reverse strand, counting down.
ACATTTTATAACATCAAAAACAAACAATCTAAGATTTTTATTTTATTATTGCAAAATTAAACTTTATTGGTAACATACTTACATCACTAAAAATTGAAAATTCCAAATAATATAAAACTACAAATATATTCCAAATACACCAAACAATACTCCATGCTGAATACTATAATAAAATAAGTAATAAATCAAAAGGGCCAACTAATAACTAATAAAATTATAATGTAATCTACATTTTATCAAGCATCAATAAAATGTGACATACCGATAATAAGTATAATACATCTGATTGCAGTACACCAAATATTCCAAAAATAATAAACAAAAGTTCAAAAAAATTTGCTAATACTGATCCCCACATAAATCCGAGAAAATCAAATGCTTGTCTTGCTCCAACTGAAACCTGCAAATGATAAATTATATATTAATTAGTGAAATATTTATTTTTTTCATATAAATAAATAATTGGTACTTTTCTGTTATCCCTACTACCGCAACTCTCAATTCTGTTATCTCGACTACCTTGCTGATGCTGCGACAAACTCAATTCTGTCGTTTCGACTACCATAGTACTATCCATATAGTTCCTATTTTAATACATAATACACATCATGAATTACCATTTAAGAAATAATGTATATTAGTATAACATTTATTATTAGCAATCACATAAATAATCACAGTAGAGTTATTATATATAAAACAAAAAGTCATCAAAATTATCAATAAAACGTCAAGCGGTAGTCGCGGCATCGAGTGGTAGTCGTGGCATCGAGCGGTAGTAGGGATAACAGAAAAGTACCAAATTATCTTAAGAATTGTGGAATTCTGAAATAAATAGATGTATATTTGAGTAATCATAAAAGGTCCATGTCATTAATTATAAAATAAATAGTATACCTAATAGTTTACATTAGTATATACTTCAATTAATAATACATAAGAATAAAAGTGGCAATATTTGCATGAGACAAAAAAAGGCTAAAAAAAAAGAATCGCCCTTATTATTTCTGATGTCGTAACATTGGGATAGTCTTTAATAAACATATAGGTATATTATATTAAGGTTGTTCAGTATGTCATTTATAAATTTGGAAGTTAGAAATCATTCACTATGAACATGATTTCAAACTAAAAATCTGTAAATGTGTCATGCTGATGTAGTGATTATATATATTATGAACTTTAACAATGTAAATCAAAAAATGCAGCATACAACATACATGTAATTGTGAAGAGGGACTTAGTCAATAATGATGGCCGAGATATCACAAACAAGATGGAAATGGATATTACATCTGTAATTTCCAAATTGTTCAATGCTTATTATATTTTATAGATTACTAACATTGATACCTAACACATTTTATGATTACCATAGACATTAATAGTACCTACTTCATACTTGCTATAACTATAGTAATACATTTATATAAGTAGGTACTTATTTATTTAAAGACCAGAAGTGTTTCACTTTACTTAGCACAATATACCAATATTATAAATAACTTACTAACACAAAGGATACAAGACTGACATGAAACATTTTATATTACTGTAATAACAACATAATTGTATCACATAAATGCATGTGTATAAGCCAACAGAAATCTTCCTAGCGGATATAATTACCATTTGAAACAGGAAAATGGTGAGCAACAAATATTTACAAAATTCCATGAAATTAATGTATGCGTTCGAGGCTACGGTAAATTACTACGTTTTACAATCAATTTCCCGTTGTGGAGAGCAGGCGTCATCTTCAGTAGCATCATCACGACCAGCTAAGCGTTCCATTGTTATTAGTCAATCGTACTTCCGGTTAGATGACAACGATGATGATACCTGTGTACGAATATCGCGATTGAAAAGACAATGCCAAATGGCAAATTCACAGTCCTACAGTCGAACCCGATGTACCGATGTCCGTCTGAAGTCGAGACACTGGTCCATACGAGTAAATTACTAAATGGTAAATTGATTGATCGAACAGCGGCTGACGAAGATAATAATAACACCAACCTATTACCTAAACATAAACGAATGTATTGCGTTTTGCGTATTATGATTAAATATTTTACTCGATAATTTACTGTATCAAGAGCGACTGTGTTGTGTGAGTCAGTACGAATCTCGCGAAACACGATATTAAAATAACGAACAGACGTGTGGAGAGTGGGGATATGCATGCGCAATGCACTTATACGAGTACATGGCTGGAGGACAGGACAGGACAGGACAGGTGGCAGGTGCGTTACAATTTTCAGGATGTGATTACATTATTAAATACAACAACTTGTCGTTGTAATGGCCAGTGGGTAGTTGGTACACAGCACCACTCACTACCGTCTAGACCAGAGGTTCCCAAACTGTGCGCCGCGATGTGTTGTCACTTTGTCAGGGGAGCCGCGGCTGTGCCTCATTGCCGACCATGTTATATGGTCTAAAAATAAACAACGATATTTTACGACGACGAACACGGTTAGAAAAAAACCCACGGAAAAAAAGCCCAAGAAAATTAAAGTGCAATCATTGTAAATTGTAATATTTTATAAAATATTGTTGATTGTTGATTATACAATGGATTTACAATCATATAATATTTTTATTTCTGTGATAGAAATATAGAATTATACATTTTTAACAAAACATAAGAACAAAATATTCACGTTTCTGGACTTGTGGTAACATAATAATATAGATTGTATTGTTAATTATCACACGTACAAATCAAGTGTTGAATTAACAACAAAACACTTATTAAGGCCATTAAGGGTTAATTAATAATAATTTACTTGGATTAATTTAACTCATTTATTAATACAATTATTAGAATCAATATTTAATACAAAATGATTTTGACATTATAGCTATTTTAAATATAACTTATTTAGGTTGAAGGGTTGAACTATAAAGTTAATTCAGCTACACGCTGGTGTTACCTTTAACTACCCAAATCACATGATTTACTTGTAAGTTAACTTAGCTGTACAATAATGATAATTACTATAAAAAGCTAAGTTAAAACAATACAAAATTTAACTTAAGTTAAAAAGTTTAAAAAAATTAATTAAATACTATGTATATTATTTAAAATATGTATCTATATATAAATGTAAATACATTATGTATAATATATTTTTTTGGGCTTTTTTTCCGTGGGTTATTTTTCCGGGGTGTATTTTTTAGTTTGGGTTTTTTTTGAGGGGGGGGGGGGGGGGTTCCGTGGCCATTTTTTCCGCGATTCAATTATTTTATTTGATGAAGATAAACGACTGTTCGTGTCTGCCGTCTGGTGAAATACAATTTCTGCGTTAGACGTTAGTAGTACACTACTACACTAGTACCTACCTATTTAGTATTTCTTACCTTATACACTTCGGTATTAGTCTTGGTATGGTATAATATTTTGTTCAAGTTTCTTAAGAATATATATTTAGTAAGTTCTGTGATTTTCTTTAAGATGTGACTTTGTTCTGTGTTTAATTATTATGGATCGATTTTTATTTAATTGTTTTCTACAAATAAACTATGTCTAATTTATACTTTACCTAATAAAGTTAAAATTAAATATTTCAGGGTATATAATTATATAAAATAAATATTTCCATATTATCTATTGAAAATTATACATGTTTATTATTTTATCTATTTTATTTGAAAAAGGTCATACATTTTATTAAGGGCACTATGAGCAAACTTCAGTTCTAAAAGGGCGCCACAAGTATGAAAAGTTTGGGAACCTCTGGTCTAGACAGTGTTTACAGCAGCTGCAGCTGCAGGCTCGTCCGCTCGGTACACTTGTTTGTTTGTTTTGTAGTTTTGTTAACGAATGGATCAGGGGGGTATAACTCTATACGGTGGGTCTGATATACACTTTTAAGACACGCGCCATACCAACGTAATATATGTCGCGTACAATTATAAATATTTGCGTGACGGGTCACTCTGTTTTTGCCGTTCCAGCACTCGGCAGTAATTTTGTTTACATCTAGTGACGCGTCATCGAGTATCGACATAACCACATAACGCAACGCCATAACGGTTTTACTAATTTTTCAAAACTGTTCCGTTTTAACGATTTTCAATTTAACTTGCTTTTGTTTTTAATTGTTAAATTAATAGTTTTGGTGAATAATTGTTACTGTTTCGCCATGCCGTCAAATAGTTGTGTTGTGATTGGTTGTGACACCAAATACACTGACAAAACTGTTCTTCGTCATAGGTTTCCAAAAGAAAAAAACACATTTGACGCTTGGGTGAAGAGATCAGGAAATAACAAATTATTAAATAAACCAATTGACATAGTTTATAAATCTTTTGTTATGTGTGATAAGCATTTTGAAGAAACTTGTAAAAGTCCTGGATTTAAAAAGTTGATTACTAATTCATTGCCAACTCTGAATTTACCAGGTAAATATATTATTTTAAGTTTATATAATATGTTGAAATTTTCAATATTTTGTAATATTTGTTTTTTTGTTTATATGTTCTATAGTGATATATGTTTTGTCAGCCTAAATGTTCTTACTTCTTAGTTATTCCTATAACTTAAGATAATAAGATATCTACGTATTGGGTGCATATAGCCAATACTTGACATCAGTTTTAATCAAACGGTTGAAATCAAGTATTGGTTGTATCAAAAAGTTTAAATTACATTTCTATGGTTTGACAATTTATCTAATCAATGAAAAATTATCCAACCATACGAAAAAAAAAACTTTTTTTGTACGTAAGTACAATTTTTGTCATGTATAAACACCGTCAACTGTAATATGGTGCAATTATGCATAAATATTATAAACACTAAAAAATGGTTTTGTTGATATTTTGCTTCACCTTAGTGAGTGAGTTTTTTTATTTATTTATTTTAAAATGTTTTGGAATATTGCATGCTATTACTAGTTTGTTTACATGTTATATAATAGCATTGATAATGAGTACCGTTTGCAATAACCATAATCAATAGAGAATGCCTTTAGTGACTGTAGTGCATGAGCATGAGTTGATTATTTAAAAAAAAAATGTAGTGCATGATATTTTGCTATTAAGTTTATTGTTGGTGTAAAAATGTACACTTGTTTCTTTTTATTTTGATATTGCAGCACATTATTAATTAAAGGTAAATTTGGATTTAGGTATAATTGAAGAAGACATGATTAATATAGTAGACAATCTTGAAGACTCTATGGCAATGAACATCAGTATTGATAAAAGTAAAAACTTTTTTTAATATTCAAATTATTGTTTTAGTTAAATTATCTAACACAATTTTTACTATCATTTTAGGTATAACTATGGCAGCATTTAGAGATCCTGAAGATTCTTATGCCATGGATATTAGTTTAGTTGGAATAAGTGAAAGTGAAATACCCAATTCAAATCCAAGTGTATCTGATACCATGGATATTAGTTTAGTTGGAATAAGTGAAAGTGAAATACCCAATTCAAATCCAAGTGTATCTGATGAACCTAGAAATGAAGGTAACTATAAATGGGTTGAATGTTTTTTTGTTTTATTATTAATCAAATTTTGATTTTAGTTATCAGTACAGATGTTTTATCGTGTCAATCTAAACAAATCAGAAAAAAAAACAAAGTTAAGGGTTTGTTGGTAGAGATGAACATGTGTAGAAAATCACAATTGACTCCAAGAAAAAGTCTTCTTTATGATGCTGTCAAAATCTATAGACAAAAAAATTTAGTTGTACACAAACGATACACAGAAACTAGAACTCGACTAAAAATGGCTGATAAATTTATAAATACTAATAAAAAGTCTTTATGTGGACTAAACCAGTTCACTAGACAATTTATTGAGTCTCAAATTAGAATGCAACCACAGAAGCCGCGTGGAAGACGTTTCACAGTAGATGATAAAGTGTTTGCCCTGTCTCTGTTCAAGCAGAGTGGAAAAGCGTATAAAACACTTTCAAAGGTCTTCGCTCTTCCTTCCCGGAAATCAATTATGGATTTATTGAATAAAATACCGTTTGATACAGGAATCAATAAAAGGATATTTGATCATTTGAAAACTGCAGTAAAGAAATTGAAAAATAAGCTAGATCGTTATTGTTCAGTCATTTTTGATGAAATCTCAATTTCTTCATCATTGCAATTTACTGAAAAAAATGGAAAAGTTATTGGATTTGAAGACCTAGGTAACAATAATTGTTTACCAAATTTTTCTGATAAAGCACTTGTTTTTATGGTGAGAGGAATCAGAAAAAAGTTTAAACAACCAGTTGCTTTTTATTTGACCAATAGCAGCATGAACAGTCTTAATTTATCAACTATACTTAAAGATGTTATTAAAGCAGTGCAGTCAACAGGCCTTACTGTAATTTCTACAGTTTGTGATCAAGCCCCATCCAATGTTGCTGCTATCAATCGGTTAATAAAAGAAACTAAAGATACTTCTAATCTTAAAGCAGTGGAAAAAAATGATACATTTGGTTTCCAAATTGGTGGTCAAGAAATAATTCCACTTTTTGATGTCCCACATTTGCTAAAAGGTCTGCGGAATAATCTTATAACTAAAGACTTAAATTTCACATATGAAAATAAACAGAGAAAAGCATCGTGGAAACATATTATTCAATTTTATGAATTTGATAAAGACCAAAGTACAGAGGGAGACCGTCTTGTACCTAAGCTTTCTGACTCTCATGTTTATCCAGAAAAAATTAAAAAAATGAAGGTATCAATTGCAGCCCAAGTCTTCAGTCAGCGTGTTGGAGCAATCATGAAGAGAATGGCCTTAATGACAAACAACTCTAACTTCACTGGTAAGCTATATATATATTTGTAACAAACCATTTAAAAACATGAAACAATATTATTTTCAACTTATGTTATTGCTTGAACAATTAATGTTATTTTTCATTTTATACAGTACTTATAGTTTTTATTAATTGTTATAGAATACAAAGGCATTGACTCTGGGGCAGAAGATACTGGCCAATTATGCCTATTTATTGACAACCTTTTTGACAGTGCCAACGGAAATGTGATCAAGCCTAGCCCAGGTAAAGAGCTTAGTAGTGCAGTAACATTAAATTCACCTCATTGGAAGTTTTGGCCAAAATGTCTTGATGTCCTAAGTACCATGAAGTATGAAACAAATAAATCAATTCCATCAGTTTCAAATTGGACAAGAACTATTAAAGGAATGCAGTTAATTTGTAAAAGACTATTGAAAGATGGTTTCAAGTATGTTTTACTTAGAAATTTCAACCAGGACCCTATTGAAAACTTTTTTGGTTCAATAAGAAGTCATGGAATACGAAATATTAACCCAACCCCTGCGAACTTCATTTCTTCTTTTAAAGCTCTTGTTATTAATAATTTTACATCTAATCATTCCGTTGGTGCAAACTGTGAAGACGACGACTGCGATGGAGTCTTAGATAATTTAAAAGAATTTTTATTCAATGAAATACCAATTGAATCTGTTGTTGAAGAAGCTGATTGTAATGACCAATTACAAACTACTTTAGTGTCAATGCCACCCAATAACGATAATATTATAACCTCTGGCAGTAGAGCTTATGTTAGTGGGTGGATTATTAAAAAAGTAAAGCAATTGACTAAAAATTGTTCTACCTGCATTTCAAAACTTTGTGCTACTTATCCTTTGGATGAACATTTTTTAATTCAAGAACGCCAATATTCACAATGTCACTTATTTTACCCGGATAAAGAAACAATAGATGTGTACAGTTTGATAATAAATCTGTTTAATTCTAATTTCCATAAGTATGTATATAAAAATAATGCATTTGGTGAATTGTATTCATTTGTGTTTCTCAGAATGTGCCTATCCAAAATTTAGTTTGCAGTGAACATGATTTATTTAAAATTTTTCTCAAAACAGCTTGTAAACTATTAATTTATTCCTATGTAAACCATATAAATCGTATTTTGAGTAAAGGAGAAAAAAACAACTGCACTTCTGATCCTATAAAACTTGCTGCTATTTCTTATCATGATAAATATTCAAAAAAAAAAAGGGTTTTGTTACGGCAAAATGTTAATTATGTATAGACAAAATTATTGCATTAATTTACCTTTAGCAAATACCTCTGTATTAAATTAATTGTATTTTATGATAACAATGACACAATGTAAAAAAATAGTAAATAATTAATTGTATTTTGAACTAATATTTTGATGTTTTTAATTAAATATTTACGTAGATATTATTATGTATAAATCTATAACCCTGACAAAAATTATGTTTGTACTTTGTAAATAATTGTATATATTCTAATATTTTATGACAAAAATTATGTTTGTACTATGTAAATAATTGTATACATTTTATGTTTTATGACTTAATAAATATTTATTGACATAATGAATTTAGTATATTATTTTATTTTATTTAGAATATTTGAAAATTTTATTCTTAATTTTTAAAATAATTTCGATAGCAATTATATCGATACAATAGTATAAATATCGATATTCTATCAGTAATATCGATGGTTGACAATCGATTGTTTAGTAATTAAGACAACCGTCGGGAGCGCTAGTATCGAACTTAGTATCAAAACGTTTCACGGGAGTCGCCTTTCTATTTAATCTCTTTTCTATGGAATGGATCTTCACCATAGATATTAAAGATCTTCACGGGAAAAAACCATAGATAATATATACATTATCTATGGCTGACATACCTGTTTATTTTATCATGGTTTGAACGTTTGAAGTGTTTCTGTCGTACTGCTGTACAGTATGTTCATTATTGAGCAAGTATAACCATAGAAAAGAATAACTGAGTATAACTGTTATTATATTAAATCAATTAGAATAGGTATGGTTTTAAAATATAATTTATAGAGACAAAATTGTCAATAATGTACTTTTAATTTATTATTTAAATTAATCAACATTTAAGCACAAAATTCTTTTAAAGTATACATTATATAAAATTACTTTCTACAGTAAATTATACATGTTAAAAAATATTAAATCACAAATTAGTTAGTATAATTATATATAGTGTGTATAAATAATATGCAAATTGTAAAAATAATGTATAATTGTGTAAATATAAACATTAGTCAATAGTCTTTGTTAAGTAAAAAAATAAAATAATATTATTTAAATGTAAGAGTGGTCAAACTTAGATTTGCTTATGTTAATTATTTCATCAGTGCAATCTTTTAAAGATTTTTTGATAATTATTCCTTAGCAGAGGACATAGTAGTCGTTTCCAATTTTTTTTTTACATAAAACGCGCATATATAAAATTCATCTGAATTTTTTTTAAACTCAAGTCTATTTTTAGCTAATATATCAAGTATTCTTTTAGAGCATTATTCTGGTCTTCGTTATTTAAATTTGATCGATTGCACATTCCTGCAAATATCTTCTCTATTTTATTTTTTATTTTACTGTTATTATAATCATCAGTGTTATTTGTAATATTCATTAAGCCACGATATATCACTAATGGTTAATTAACTGGTGTCATTACAGTGTCGATACCTCTATACCATAGAAAAAAAAAAAAAAGGAACTTTTGATTCAAAGTTTAATATTTGGTTTGGTTAAAGTGGCCAGATAATAATTCTATAAAAGCGGGACAAGTATTTAAAAGGAACCAGAGGCTACTTATATATCAAAATGAAGTATATTACTTTATATTACGATAACAATAATGTAAAGCCGGGATCCGGCATCAATTACTATTTTAGACCGTTCTGTGACGTTTTATCGATTACTCGTTTCATGCAGCGTGTAAGAAAACATTTACAACCTCTTAATTATTGATTATTTGATTATTCTCATTACGGCGTTTAAAAACATATTTGAGGAACACAACTGGTAAAAATCGGTTGAACGGCTTAGCAGTTATGAATATTCATCGGGATTTAGTCGTAACCACAGACGAAAAAATTGATACTCCAGCTTTAAAAAATAGACGCATTAAATAAACTAAATTAAAATTTATTTTAGATTCTGAGCGGAGCGATGAATGTATTGATTTTACCATGATGTGTGTTTTTATTTTTTGTGTCTGTCATCACGTTTTGGGGCAGTAAAAATGCTTCGATTTTTGACTTCAGTACCTCGTTCGATTAAAAAGTGAAATAATCTTATTTTTATATATATTCTCATTTTTCGACAAAATCGATTTTGGTTTTTGATGTAACTTTAAAACGAACGACCATAGATACATGCAATTTTCACCGAATATTTATATAAGTATATTCTATCCACCATGCAATTTTCAAAAAATTTCGACTTAAGTTGAACTATTCATAGGCATTTGAAATTTTCGATCATTATTATAGTTTTTTTAAAATTAATATCGATAGCAAATTTATTTGTTAGGCAGAAAAGCTTGAAAATTTAATACAAGGCTCTTAACATATTATTACAATAGCAGTAGAAAAATAAAATAAATTCATAGTCACAATTTTTTTTTTATAAGCATTCAAAGTTTTAACTTTGACAAAATACGTAAAAATCACGAAAATTCACAAATTATTTTAAGCTTTAAGCTAGAAATTCATAAAAAAATTTCTTTTTAAATCTAAGATTTCAAAATTTAATACAAGATTCCTTACAAGTTTTTCAATCTTTATCACAAATAAAAAGTCCACCGGAAATTCAAATTAAATTTTTATGAGCATTTGAAATTTAAATTTATACAACATTGGATTTCCACTGGATTTCCACTGGATTTCACATTTAGCGTGATTTTCTTATTTTGGTGTAACTCTAAAAGTCTATAACAAATGACCGCAGATTCTTGAAATTTTCACTGAATGTTTATATAGATATTTCATATATTTGATAACATTTTCAAAATATTTAGATTTGTTTTGAGCTGTTAACTGACATTTTAATTTTTCAACTTTTTTAGTTTTTTTTTCTATAAATATCGATAAAAAATTATTTGTTCGGTAGAAAATAAGCTTGAAAATTTAATACAATGCTTCTAACACATTTTAACAATAGCAGTTGAAAAATAAAATAAATTCATGGTCACAATTTTTTTTTACAAGGATTCAAAGTTTGAATTTTGACAACATGTAAAAATCACGAAAATCACGAAAATTCGCAAATTATTTCAAACTAGAAATTTATTCATAAAAAATTTTCTTTTTAAATCTAAGGTTTGAAAATTTTTAATAATCTATAATATATCCTAGACAGATAAACCGTCTTCGCTCAGAATCGTTTTTCGTATACAATGATATAATTATATCATTGGATTCAAATTTAATTCCATCCATTACAGTAACCTTCTTGTAACCTACTGTACAGCAAAGCGACATCCACGACTTACCCGCCTTTTTTTATTTTTTTTATTAATTATAATAATATGTATGTGAAAAATTTAAAATTTAAATATACCTACGTAAAGTTATCAATTTTGTGTGTATAATTTTCAATTAATTTTGAAAAAAACCGGGGGGGGGGGCCTTAGAAATATCCAGCTACGCGCCTGTACACAAGTAACATTAAAAGTAATATAATAATAATAATAATAATAGTATATTTTATTATTTATGAGAATGGTATTTATCATTTGATGTAATAGCTTTTGAGCAATATAGGAGAATTTTTTCAAAAAATTATAAAATTCTGAACAATTAGGGTCGAAAAGTATAAGTCGGTACAGTTTTCTGTCCCGCTTTGATCATAATATTTAGCGGGACACCTACTTGAAAATCGGTACTGTCCCGCCAAAATCGGGACGTCTGGTCACTTTAGGTTTGGTTCACTTGGTGTTGTAGTCAGTGTGGCGGCGTGAATAACTATTTTTTTAATTTAGGTGGTGGTGGTTAACCACTAGCGACTAGCTTCTATATTTGCCTCATGAAATAAAATAGTTCACGCCGCCACTGGTTGTAGTGTATGTATGAATGTGTTTACAAATGTTATAGTTAATAACATTATTCAAGCCAGTACATTAGTAAGAATGTATACAAATATGACACATATCACAGCGTATACCACATTCAAAACTACATGATGAGTAACTCTTTTCCACTTTATATTTAATATTATTATCTTTTTCAGAACTTACTAACCAATAATTGTACTACTATATTTGATGGGCATACATACCCAGTTTTTACAGACCCTCCACGTTTTGAACTTTTTTTACCCTATTTTATTACCTAAGTATTTAATATCATTGATATTTATTTTTTTACATATTGTATGAATTAATTTAAATTTCTTACATTATTAGTAGTCCTTGAATTAAAAGATCTTTGACAAAAGTAGTATATATATATTCTTTATCTCTACTATGTTTTTGAGATGTTTGTTTTACATACTGGCACCCTTCCTTCGACACCAAATTTCCATTTATTAAATTCTTTTAGAATTATCTTAGTAGCATCAATGCTCACAATAGATCTTATTGCCAGTGGCGTACGCAGAATTTTTAATGGTGGGGGGGGGGGTTACCATATTATTACCATACGATTTTTTCATAACGACGTACTTGCGTACTAAAAAGTAAATGTACAATGTGAGTAAACAAAATCATTATTCATATTTTATTTGGTGGGGAACCCCCCTACCCGGTACTCCACTGCTTATTGCATCTATATTGTACCTATATTGTATCCCTTGTTTATGTTAATTATATTAAATTGCTGATAATTGTTGTGTGCTGAACTAAATAAGGAACTAAATTTTATTCCGTAAATTAATTAATATTAATAATAAAGTTATATATAAAATTAATTGAATACAATACAATTATAGTACCTATATTAAATTCAACTCATAGGATTCGCCAAAGTCTAAAATACCAACAGAATTCAAGCCTCTCAATAATTATACAAATGCTATCATAAATGAGCAAACCACCATAATTACAATCATAATTTTTATATTTTCATATTTTTTGTACCAATAATATATTATTTAAAAAACGTGCAAATAATATAATAACTAAGTTATAATAGTAGATATAGGTATATACTAAATAAGAAAATAAATAAATATTCCATTTGTTATTAAATATAATAACTGCACTGTAAATATTTAAATTTAAATTATTATTTATTTTATTTTGCCCCCGCCGTCATTAACTCGTAATCTGTCTATGACAAATTAAAATATTAAATAAATCACGGCGCATTTAATCACCATAACATTTGATAAGTACAATATTGATAAGACTAACTAATGACGGTCATGGATCCGGAGTTTTTTTTCTGCGAATATCCATTCGTGTTTTGTTGTTGTTGATTACTCTGCTTACCCCTTTGTCCATTGATTTCCAAGTCTATAATAAATTAATAAGTATAATAATGATCATATCATTAGAACATGGTCATATCACAGATTATATAAAAAAATGTATTGTAATTATTATTATTAATATTTTATATAATCTATTCTGTGATATTAACCCCGTGGGCACGGTTTAAGATATATATATATATATATCTTAAACCGTGCCCGTGGGTGATGGACGCATAGAGTAATATTACTCTATGGTTGCCAGGTGGACGGCGGTGTGGTGCCTGTTATCACACTGTTATACACGGAACACAGTGCAGCCATAAATCATAATGCGGTTTAGTGCATAGACAATATGAACCACAGATATATAAAAACAGGGGGGTATAACTCTATACGGTGGGTCTGATATACACTTTTAAGACACGCGCCATACCAACGTAATATATGTCGCGTACAATTATAAATATTTGCGTGACGGGTCACTCTGTTTTTGCCGTTCCAGCACTCGGCAGTAATTTTGTTTACATCTAGTGACGCGTCATCGAGTATCGACATAACCACATAACGCAACGCCATAACGGTTTTACTAATTTTTCAAAACTGTTCCGTTTTAACGATTTTCAATTTAACTTGCTTTTGTTTTTAATTGTTAAATTAATAGTTTTGGTGAATAATTGTTACTGTTTCGCCATGCCGTCAAATAGTTGTGTTGTGATTGGTTGTGACACCAAATACACTGACAAAACTGTTCTTCGTCATAGGTTTCCAAAAGAAAAAAACACATTTGACGCTTGGGTGAAGAGATCAGGAAATAACAAATTATTAAATAAACCAATTGACATAGTTTATAAATCTTTTGTTATGTGTGATAAGCATTTTGAAGAAACTTGTAAAAGTCCTGGATTTAAAAAGTTGATTACTAATTCATTGCCAACTCTGAATTTACCAGGTAAATATATTATTTTAAGTTTATATAATATGTTGAAATTTTCAATATTTTGTAATATTTGTTTTTTTGTTTATATGTTCTATAGTGATATATGTTTTGTCAGCCTAAATGTTCTTACTTCTTAGTTATTCCTATAACTTAAGATAATAAGATATCTACGTATTGGGTGCATATAGCCAATACTTGACATCAGTTTTAATCAAACGGTTGAAATCAAGTATTGGTTGTATCAAAAAGTTTAAATTACATTTCTATGGTTTGACAATTTATCTAATCAATGAAAAATTATCCAACCATACGAAAAAAAAAACTTTTTTTGTACGTAAGTACAATTTTTGTCATGTATAAACACCGTCAACTGTAATATGGTGCAATTATGCATAAATATTATAAACACTAAAAAATGGTTTTGTTGATATTTTGCTTCACCTTAGTGAGTGAGTTTTTTTATTTATTTATTTTAAAATGTTTTGGAATATTGCATGCTATTACTAGTTTGTTTACATGTTATATAATAGCATTGATAATGAGTACCGTTTGCAATAACCATAATCAATAGAGAATGCCTTTAGTGACTGTAGTGCATGAGCATGAGTTGATTATTTAAAAAAAAAATGTAGTGCATGATATTTTGCTATTAAGTTTATTGTTGGTGTAAAAATGTACACTTGTTTCTTTTTATTTTGATATTGCAGCACATTATTAATTAAAGGTAAATTTGGATTTAGGTATAATTGAAGAAGACATGATTAATATAGTAGACAATCTTGAAGACTCTATGGCAATGAACATCAGTATTGATAAAAGTAAAAACTTTTTTTAATATTCAAATTATTGTTTTAGTTAAATTATCTAACACAATTTTTACTATCATTTTAGGTATAACTATGGCAGCATTTAGAGATCCTGAAGATTCTTATGCCATGGATATTAGTTTAGTTGGAATAAGTGAAAGTGAAATACCCAATTCAAATCCAAGTGTATCTGATACCATGGATATTAGTTTAGTTGGAATAAGTGAAAGTGAAATACCCAATTCAAATCCAAGTGTATCTGATGAACCTAGAAATGAAGGTAACTATAAATGGGTTGAATGTTTTTTTGTTTTATTATTAATCAAATTTTGATTTTAGTTATCAGTACAGATGTTTTATCGTGTCAATCTAAACAAATCAGAAAAAAAAACAAAGTTAAGGGTTTGTTGGTAGAGATGAACATGTGTAGAAAATCACAATTGACTCCAAGAAAAAGTCTTCTTTATGATGCTGTCAAAATCTATAGACAAAAAAATTTAGTTGTACACAAACGATACACAGAAACTAGAACTCGACTAAAAATGGCTGATAAATTTATAAATACTAATAAAAAGTCTTTATGTGGACTAAACCAGTTCACTAGACAATTTATTGAGTCTCAAATTAGAATGCAACCACAGAAGCCGCGTGGAAGACGTTTCACAGTAGATGATAAAGTGTTTGCCCTGTCTCTGTTCAAGCAGAGTGGAAAAGCGTATAAAACACTTTCAAAGGTCTTCGCTCTTCCTTCCCGGAAATCAATTATGGATTTATTGAATAAAATACCGTTTGATACAGGAATCAATAAAAGGATATTTGATCATTTGAAAACTGCAGTAAAGAAATTGAAAAATAAGCTAGATCGTTATTGTTCAGTCATTTTTGATGAAATCTCAATTTCTTCATCATTGCAATTTACTGAAAAAAATGGAAAAGTTATTGGATTTGAAGACCTAGGTAACAATAATTGTTTACCAAATTTTTCTGATAAAGCACTTGTTTTTATGGTGAGAGGAATCAGAAAAAAGTTTAAACAACCAGTTGCTTTTTATTTGACCAATAGCAGCATGAACAGTCTTAATTTATCAACTATACTTAAAGATGTTATTAAAGCAGTGCAGTCAACAGGCCTTACTGTAATTTCTACAGTTTGTGATCAAGCCCCATCCAATGTTGCTGCTATCAATCGGTTAATAAAAGAAACTAAAGATACTTCTAATCTTAAAGCAGTGGAAAAAAATGATACATTTGGTTTCCAAATTGGTGGTCAAGAAATAATTCCACTTTTTGATGTCCCACATTTGCTAAAAGGTCTGCGGAATAATCTTATAACTAAAGACTTAAATTTCACATATGAAAATAAACAGAGAAAAGCATCGTGGAAACATATTATTCAATTTTATGAATTTGATAAAGACCAAAGTACAGAGGGAGACCGTCTTGTACCTAAGCTTTCTGACTCTCATGTTTATCCAGAAAAAATTAAAAAAATGAAGGTATCAATTGCAGCCCAAGTCTTCAGTCAGCGTGTTGGAGCAATCATGAAGAGAATGGCCTTAATGACAAACAACTCTAACTTCACTGGTAAGCTATATATATATTTGTAACAAACCATTTAAAAACATGAAACAATATTATTTTCAACTTATGTTATTGCTTGAACAATTAATGTTATTTTTCATTTTATACAGTACTTATAGTTTTTATTAATTGTTATAGAATACAAAGGCATTGACTCTGGGGCAGAAGATACTGGCCAATTATGCCTATTTATTGACAACCTTTTTGACAGTGCCAACGGAAATGTGATCAAGCCTAGCCCAGGTAAAGAGCTTAGTAGTGCAGTAACATTAAATTCACCTCATTGGAAGTTTTGGCCAAAATGTCTTGATGTCCTAAGTACCATGAAGTATGAAACAAATAAATCAATTCCATCAGTTTCAAATTGGACAAGAACTATTAAAGGAATGCAGTTAATTTGTAAAAGACTATTGAAAGATGGTTTCAAGTATGTTTTACTTAGAAATTTCAACCAGGACCCTATTGAAAACTTTTTTGGTTCAATAAGAAGTCATGGAATACGAAATATTAACCCAACCCCTGCGAACTTCATTTCTTCTTTTAAAGCTCTTGTTATTAATAATTTTACATCTAATCATTCCGTTGGTGCAAACTGTGAAGACGACGACTGCGATGGAGTCTTAGATAATTTAAAAGAATTTTTATTCAATGAAATACCAATTGAATCTGTTGTTGAAGAAGCTGATTGTAATGACCAATTACAAACTACTTTAGTGTCAATGCCACCCAATAACGATAATATTATAACCTCTGGCAGTAGAGCTTATGTTAGTGGGTGGATTATTAAAAAAGTAAAGCAATTGACTAAAAATTGTTCTACCTGCATTTCAAAACTTTGTGCTACTTATCCTTTGGATGAACATTTTTTAATTCAAGAACGCCAATATTCACAATGTCACTTATTTTACCCGGATAAAGAAACAATAGATGTGTACAGTTTGATAATAAATCTGTTTAATTCTAATTTCCATAAGTATGTATATAAAAATAATGCATTTGGTGAATTGTATTCATTTGTGTTTCTCAGAATGTGCCTATCCAAAATTTAGTTTGCAGTGAACATGATTTATTTAAAATTTTTCTCAAAACAGCTTGTAAACTATTAATTTATTCCTATGTAAACCATATAAATCGTATTTTGAGTAAAGGAGAAAAAAACAACTGCACTTCTGATCCTATAAAACTTGCTGCTATTTCTTATCATGATAAATATTCAAAAAAAAAAAGGGTTTTGTTACGGCAAAATGTTAATTATGTATAGACAAAATTATTGCATTAATTTACCTTTAGCAAATACCTCTGTATTAAATTAATTGTATTTTATGATAACAATGACACAATGTAAAAAAATAGTAAATAATTAATTGTATTTTGAACTAATATTTTGATGTTTTTAATTAAATATTTACGTAGATATTATTATGTATAAATCTATAACCCTGACAAAAATTATGTTTGTACTTTGTAAATAATTGTATATATTCTAATATTTTATGACAAAAATTATGTTTGTACTATGTAAATAATTGTATACATTTTATGTTTTATGACTTAATAAATATTTATTGACATAATGAATTTAGTATATTATTTTATTTTATTTAGAATATTTGAAAATTTTATTCTTAATTTTTAAAATAATTTCGATAGCAATTATATCGATACAATAGTATAAATATCGATATTCTATCAGTAATATCGATGGTTGACAATCGATTGTTTAGTAATTAAGACAACCGTCGGGAGCGCTAGTATCGAACTTAGTATCAAAACGTTTCACGGGAGTCGCCTTTCTATTTAATCTCTTTTCTATGTATAAAAATATATAAAGTATTTTTATATATCTGTGATATGAACCCGGGGCTATCAAACATTCGTTAATCGTTATGTATTATATTTATTTTAGCCTTTGATAAGGAAAAATTCATTCATCTATAAGGTTAGGTACTGATAAAGTGATAACTGAATATGAAATATGAATACTACCTATAGGCTATAACTAAACCTAAAATTACTTAATAGTTAATACGTCTTATAGTTAGTAGATATTTATAATAAAAATTAAATTTATTATTTTTGTTATTTAAACTGTATCTGTGTTAATATATTTGGTAACTTGCCCATTTTTTGATATTGTAGTCTTGTTTATATTATTACTAAATAATAAATTTATAAAATCAATAGGTAACATTTGAAAATGGAAACAGACTATCAAAATGTTCAGAAAACTCAATTTTGTAACTATATGGTAAGTTGAACGTAAAAATCGATTGTTCCAACTACCTATGTCCATATGTTTATTATTATTTAAATACTGAAAACTGAACTATAATGAATTGTATAATATTATTGATAAATAGAAGTATGTATTATATTCTTATAAAAGAATGTCAATATTTAAGTCATTGTTTATTATATGGTTGTACATATTTTTATTTTAGCCAGAACGAGTGCAGACTGAGGGAAGGCGAAAACTTATGTCTTGGTTGAATCAGCAAATGAAAATTAATTTAATAGATGGTCGCATTTTGGTAGGAACATTTGTTTGTACTGATAAAGATGCTCATATAATACTTAGTACATGTTATGAATACTTTAACGAAAAAGGTGAGTTTCTTAATAAAACAAATTACATTATTTATGATGTTGAAAATTTTCATGAATGAAAAATAATCAATATATGTTTAGATTTAGATACTGGAGAATCTCGACTTTTAGGTTTAGTAATGATTCCTGGGCGTCATATTATTTCAATTCATACAGATGTACAGCAAACAAATGAACAACCTATAAGTTCATAAAATTTTGAAGAAACATGAAAGTACTAAATAAGTGCAATTATAATGTAATTGTTGTGCATACTTTGTTTACTTTTATTGTTGATATTTAAACAATTGAATAATATATAATATAAAAGTTCTAAAACATTGACACTTTTTGAAGGATAGATAAAAAAAAAATTAAAAATTCAGAAACTTCATGTAATAGATTATCTATCTTGTAATAAATATTGATCTTTTATACTATTTATATTTTATAATCAATTGCAATACATTAATTTTTGCTTGTTATAATCACCGATTTATAAAACTGTTTGTAGGAATCTAAAATTTAAAACCTAAGTTAAATTGTATGTTTGCGATGATAAATTGGTATTTTATTGGATATTATATTCTCTGTGTGAAGAATAATTGTCTTTCCTTTATAGCTTTAGATTACCAGAGCTGATTTTAATCATGAAATAATTTTAGATTGAAAATAAACATGTGACACTTAAGTGCAATCAATTTATTTGAGTTTCATAAGTATCTTTACTTTATTGTTAATTTTATTTTGTACTATTTTTTTTCAATTATCTATCATGTGTATAATGCATTTTATTATTATTAAATTTGTTAAGATAGTTTAACAAGTTTATAAATCGACTAGTTAATTTTAGGAACAAAAAAGTTCTTCTTTACATAGTGAATTAAAATGGCTTATAATCTAATGAGTATTACTACTTAGATGACTGTTAACAGACATGGGTGTTTTTACTCTGGATAAATCAATTTAATTACAGTATTCAGAATACTTGAAAGTTTGATTTAAAAAATACCTCTGTATTAAGGCAATAAAAGAATCCTTAGAGAATGGATATATTACAGTATTTTTATTACTGCATTACTCTAGTATCTGAACATTCATACAGTCATTTATTTTGCTGATAGTGTAGTTGTATGAAATCGTCCATAACATTAAATTATTAATAATATAAATAATATACATATAATT
This sequence comes from Diuraphis noxia, assembly GCF_037042655.1. Taxonomy (NCBI): domain Eukaryota; kingdom Metazoa; phylum Arthropoda; class Insecta; order Hemiptera; family Aphididae; genus Diuraphis; species Diuraphis noxia. The sequence continues at coordinate 15,372,962 of NW_028301712.1, read as the reverse complement.
TAAAATTTTTTATTGAATTGTAAAACATGACTTGAAGTCTTGTATTGAATATTCAAAGCAATAACATTTAAAAAAAAAATTAAAGTATTAGGAAACCGAAATTGCCTTAATTTTTAGTTTGTTTTTTCTGCCGTTTTGAAAATTGTTGACGTATGACTTCTGAATGTACCAACTAAGTTTATTTTTCTATCAGAAAAGATATTGTTGAAGAAAATCAAAGCGTTTTTACTGCTCTTAAAGGTGATGACAGATTCAAAAATAAAACACACATCATTATAAATTCGATACATTCATCGCTCCGCACAAAATCTAAAATTATGATATTCAGTTGTAGTTTATTATATTTAAAAAAAATGATTATCATATTTAAATTCACGCGGTAATTTGAATGTTATCACCGACGTAGATATAGAATAAATAAATGCATGAAACCCATTTATGATGTGTGAAACTACGGAAACTACGGTGGCTTAACAATCATAAATCATAATAGTTGTCAGTTTGACATCGGATCTATACCTCCATAGGCTATGGCATTTTTTTTGTAGGCTCATGGCGCTCATCACTTTTTAAAATTTTACCATAATATGTTAATTTTATTCTGTGATGTTAAGTTATTCACCAATCACCACTCGGCACTCACTCAACTGGTCGCATAAATCAAAGCCTAATGATTGGAGAATTTAACATATAGGAAAAAGTGGGGATATGCAAACAAGATTCAAATGTTATATTTTACAATGGTTATTGGTTAATACCACTTCTACCTTATTATTATTAATATTATTACCACGGTTTAAGATATACCTATATATATTATATACCTGTATATCTAAAACCATGATTATTACCATAGACCTTATACTCTGGTATAACCACAGGTCTATGGATTATTACACATGATACAATATGTTGTTGCTGATAATGCTGATATACCTCAATGTTAAATTGTTAACTGTTAACGAGTTAAAAAGTAAAGACTATAAACACCAATGTGTAAAAATAAATAGTTGAATTCTTATTAAGTAATTACCTATTTCTTATACTTTATTTAACATTTTCAAATTAATATTTTAGGATTTAATTCAAGTATTACATTATATTGTTTAAGATAATAGGTATATCTTGTAAGTTATAAATGCGTTGTATTATATTCACAAACTTCTATGCTGCACACATAGGTACTAGGTAGTATAGGAACATTTGATGATATTTAAAAGCATTGACAATTGTTTTTGTTAGAATGAACTCTAAAGAGGAATTTTTATCCAAAACTGAACGGACTAAGTGTTGGTTGTCTCGTGATAATTTTTGGGAATGTTTGCGTTCCAACAATGATAAAGAAGACAAATGTACCGATCTCAGACTAACCTATGAATCATCTTGTCCAGTTCAATGGGTAAATCAATGTTCTAATACTTTAAAATGAAATTATTACTTTCATATTAATCATCAAATTTGGTTTGAGGTCATGGTTTTTTTAACTTCTAGTGAGGCAATAACTCCAAAAAATAACTAAGTTTATATACTGTTTTATTTTCAATTTCAGTACTTAACCAATTTATTTTTTAACTTATGATTTAATATTTAGCTAAAATAATATTTGCATACTTTAGATTTAGTTATTTAGGAAGGTACTATACCCTATTCAGTTTAAAAATGGCTCACTCTATGCTATATGTAAAAATTGCACATTGATTAGGGATCTACTTGCACTGCTGCTAATCTATAGTTTTCCATTAACAATTGGTACACGTAGAAATCGTACAATGATTCTCAACTTCATTTTTAGGACGGAGGAGTGGGTTGAGCTTATTCAGATCCTTACAACTAGCTATTCTATAACTGAATAGAGTAGAAACCTACCGGTGTATTCAATTAAATGTTAAAAATTTGAAAAAATAATATATTAATTGAATTACATTTTCAGGTAAAACACTTTGATAGAAAATATAACTATTTGAAGTTTAAAGAAAAAATGGAAAAAGATGGATATGAGCCTTTAAACGAAAAATAATATACTCAATTATGATGTTAGTTTAATTGGTAGGTAACATTAGTAGTTATTATAGTTTATTTGAAATTAATTTTACTATATTAATTTATTTATTGTTTAAACATTTTGTTTGTTATGTTGAAAAGTTAAATTTAGGCATGATTTAAATGTTGTACCTAATATAGTAATATGTAAGAATAACAAAAATTAAAAATTGCTTAAATAATAAATATTTATTGCAGTTGTTATTACCTATTTCAGTATTTTACTTTACATACCGTCCACCGATATGACTTAAATCAATTTTAACTTTCTTCTTGGTATTCTTAGCTTGACTTGAATAGTTATTCAAATTGTAATTTGAATATTATTTCAAGTAAATTATAGGTAACTTGTAACAAAATATGTGTTTTAAAAAGGTTGGCAAGTCGAAACTACTACTATACAATAGGTTTAGGGTGGGTCACTGTAATGGATCTGTTAGATTCAATGAGAATTCAAATATTCAATGATTTTGTCTAAATCACTGTAGTGTTGAACACAAAAAATAATTCGGCACAGTCCATAGTTATTATGTTTCGTGTTAATTATCACAAAAGCTATAAAACGTATTTTCATAGTGGTAGAATTAAATAATTGTATTAGTATTGTAATAATCTATGCTATTTTTCTTGTAAATAATATGATATATTTAAGCCAAAACCAAGTAATCTCATCTCACTTCGGTTGACAGTACTAAACTATTTCAATTTCACACCAAATGTATTAATGACTTTTGTTTCAATTTTTACTATTTAAAAAATTTTTTTTTCAGTTTTAACTGTAGTAATACTCTTTCAAATATGTTGTCCTCTCAAGAGTTACTTGACAAGTTTAGCGTGGAAGTATTTAAAAACAATTTTCAATACAATTATACTTCTATGACCGTAAGTATGTTGTAACAGGGTGATTTATTTTATGTATCATACATAACATACAAACAAGCTTATCCATTTTTTTATGATTAGAAGAACAGATTTTTAAATTCTTGAGATTTTTTTATTCTACTTAAGGAGTATTCTGTGGAGATATAAACTTATATTTTTAAAATTAGAACTCCTTGTCAATTGTAAAAGTCAGTGGGTAATTTTTCTGAAAAATGTAAATGAGCAGTTTTTGAGTTTTGTAACTGTGTTCTATTGTATGAATGGTCTATTATTAATGGGTTTTTAATGATATAGATGAAGGCTATGATAATTTAAAACTTAGCTATTAATTTTAATAATTTACAAAAATGCCCTAAGTATAATAGTTTCATTACCAATAAGTTAAGACGACTTAGTGTCTGGAAAATTTTAATAAAAATAAGTATAATAAACACTAGATCCATTATTAGTCTCATCTATTTTATAATTTTGTAAAACATTTGACATGCTTGTCATCCTGTATAATATTGTTAAATGTAGTACATTTTGAATTTTAAAACAGTAAAAAACTGTAGAAAATACGCTTAAAATAAAGCAATTATTAGCTCTAAACATCTTTTAAATATTATATATTATATGTCAGAGGTTTTCATACTTTTCATGGTATAACCCAATTTGGAAAATTCTCAAATTTTGACAACCCACAATCTTGTAATGACATTTTTTTTATTGATTATCACCGTTATTGCGATGACTTTTAGTCCAGTAGGGTAACAGTAACATGTCACTGCCAGACTGGTGCACTTGTAATTGTCGTGGATAATGATAATAAGTATGATAAAACTAAATTCAAACATCCAAAGTATATATTTTATAAGATTTAATCGCATGGAAATTTTGTATCATTTTTACTTTAGTTTATCCATATTATAATATCTTTTATATTTATATTTATATATTCTCAAATAACCTATAATATTAAATATCTAACATTTTTGAAGTATATAATATTCTAAACCATTATGTGACCCACCAAAAAATTGAACATAACCCACAGTTTGGAAACCTCTGTTATATAATATAATCTAAATTATTTAATATTTTAGTAGTTCATCATAATCATTAAACTGTTTAATTTCAATTTTATTTTAAAATGAAAAAAAAAATCACTAAAAAAAAAGCTGATTAAGATTTATTATAAACTGAATTTAAATAATATAAATATATACTCAAGTAAAAAGTATATATTTTAATGATCTTTAACATTTAGATAGAAAACATTTTAAAAGCTCAAAAGTTTAACACATTATAGTTTTATAAATTTTATTTTTAATTAACAATTATTTTGTTTAGTATTTACAATTGCAATAAATAAGATCAATCAAATTTTTCCACTATGTATTTTAATAATTATTTTACATAAAAGTATAAACTATCTATATTTTATTAATGCACAATAAATGTGTTCAAATCACATTTGAATCGATTTTGTCATAATTAAATTTATATTTACATCTGTTATATGATATTTTTAATTACTTTTCAGGAGTTAAATACTTATCTTCAAAAAAGTATTGATAGTGATGTAGACTGTTTCACAAAAAATCATAAATTCCAAGATATTTTTAAAAATATTCACTTTCGTTTAATAGACATAGTTGATTACAAAAAACATGCATCAGACTATCAAAGTTCTCTTCCTGAAATTTTATATCGAACATTTTATTTAGTTAATCAATGTTTAACAAATCAACAATCTAATAATGAAGAAACAAATAAATGGACTTTACCTATGAAATTAGATGAATCAGATATTAGTGGTTCTAATATTACATATTTTACAAGTCTTGGAAAAGAATTTAAATTACCATCAGATAAGTATGATCGATATTGTTTGCTTATTCATGTTGGTGCTGTTAAATGCTTTCAATTTGAAAAACAATTAAATTATATAAATAATTCAATTGAAAATATTTGTGATTTTTGCTTCCATAATAATGAAATAAATTTAGAAGCTTTAAAATACTTAACGGAATGTATGACAGTTATAACAAAAGATCAGTGGAAAAAGTCATCAAAATGTATTTATAAGGTCCTAATGGGTCAAATTAATCATTATTTACCATCAATCCATGATCAATGTATTTTACTTTTGAACAAATGTTTAGACCTTGAAGATTTAGATTATATAATTAATATAGTAATGATAGAAATATCATGGTCTTTGAGAACTAAATTTTATATGTTGACTGTTATTGCATCAAAATACGGTGCCAAAAAGGTATATAATATTTTCTAGCTCATAAGTTCAAATATATTATTGGTTTATTACCTATTATTATAATTTTAGATTTTAGAGAAGTATGATATTTTATCAATTTCAATGTGGAAATGCTTAGATGAACCATACTTGATGTCCCCTTGTATGGATCTATATAAAACATTCATTAAAGATTTAAGTGAAGATGATTTTAGTACTTTAGTAATGCAGCCAATTATTAATTATCTGACTAATAACAATATTAATTCTGAGTAAGTATTATAATTTTTTGTTGAAATTTTAAATGTAATTTATGTCAATATTTTGTATAGACATATATTTAAACAACTACAATAAAATTAAGTGCCACTAGTGGGTGGCTTCTTATTAAGTACTCATATTATTTATTGTCCTTATCATATATGCTTATTGTGCATCAATTGTACAGATTGTATATATTATTGTGAAAAAAAAGTATTTACTATTAATATTTTTTGGAAAATAATAAAAATTGTTAAATGATAATTCATTGATACTTTTTTACACATACATTTCAAATTAAAAATGTATATGGCTTTATACATTCTTTTATTTCCAAAATCATAATATCAAATCTTGTGTGGTATCTCATACTATATTTTCTATCATTAATTGTTAAAATTGAAAATGTTAAGAATTTTTAACTATGATAAAAATAATAAATAATAAATAATTTAAATCATATTGTTATCTTTATAGTTAATTCTATACAAATTTTAACATGTAATGCGTGCAAATTTTGTGTCTTTTTAACTGATTAACTGTTATTATAATTTCTAAACTGTAAATTATTAGCATTAATATTGTTTTGAAATTAGTAAGAAATTTAAAAATTTAATTTTTCAGGTTAACAAGGTATAATTTTGTGACTTACCTATTACCTCTATTGAAAACCAAACATATGGACAGTTTATTGATGTTATATGAAAAAATTAAAATTTATAAAATATGTAATATGAAATCTGATTTATATCTTCAAATACATGTATTAAAAATGGTTTATAATACTGAAGTAGAAAATGTTCAAGAAATACTTGATTTATCTTTGAATTCTGGTGATGCTAAAATAAGATCTGTAGCATTCACTATTTTGTGTTCTTCAAAGTTATCAACCAATATATTGGATTTTATTTACAATTTTATTGTTGATAATATAAACAGCGATTGTTCAACTCTCAGGACAGAACTTGTTTCTGGATTAAAAAATATTTTATACAAGTCTAAGAAACTTAATACATCTATACTCACATTTTTAAACAGATTGCATGTATTCATCTTATCAAATCTAGTTCCTGGTTCAAATTATCAAAGAAAAATTACATCATTGAAAATATATTCGGTTATACTTAAGTATGAAAACAAAAATTATGTTTCATATTCATGTAGACATTTACTTTTTATAAATTTATTAGATTCTGAAGATATTAGAAAAATATGTAGTGAAATATTAGTGTCATATTTTAGTGTTGTAAAAGAAGACAAAATATATTTAAATAATTGGATGAAACTTGGTATAAACTTATGTTATGATCCTTTATTTTATAAAAATGAAAGTGGTTCAACTATAATATATACTGTAACTACATTAGCTTACAAATCTAGACTTAAAATTGATATATTCAACATAAACAATTCGTCTGTGTCTGCATACATATTAGATTTAGCAAAAAAACAAGAAAAACAACTAAAAGATAATTTTGTTAGCAATGTGACACATGGCACACTTTATGGTTTATTAGATGCTCTAAATAATTTGTCATTTGAAAAAAATTCTCCGGAAAAAAACAAGTTAAATGAATCACAGATTGAGTTGATGTTAAATTTGATTGAAGACAATTTGAATTTAATGCTTGACACATTATCTTCTAAAATGGATGAAGAAGGTATATTTCTTATATATACATTTTTAATATCATTATTTTTATTATTGGAAACTTATTATTCAGGTAAACCTGAGGCACCATCTTTTGCTCAGATGGATGTAGCATTAAGTAGTTTACGTACATCAAATCAAGAAAATATTCAAACACCAACGAATCAATTTCTTTTAAACTTCATTTGGATAAATATTAAAGTATAAATATATCATACATTTACAACAATTATTTTATTCCTTAAATATTAAATAATTTGTACAGATTTGTTGTGATGTTGCGAGCAAATATGCAGTTATGTTGGCGATTGGTGATGTTTCAAATAAACTGAATAAAAATACTCAAATAAAAAGATGTGCGGATATAATAGCAGACGTGTTAATTAGGTGTAGACATAAAGGTGCTATGGAAGCTACTTGCAAATCACTGGGGATAATAATTAAACATTGGAAAGAGTCACTAAATTGGTGTCAAAATATGTTGACTGACCATATTAATTGTATGAAACCAGAAGATGAGATATCAAGAAGATCAGCTGGAGTACGATACCTTATACATGCAATTGTATCAAATAATAAAGTGAGTTTTTATAAACATTATATAAATTGTAGACTCTGATTCCATTTAAAATAAGGTTTTGTACTTTTGTAGTTAAGTCTAAAATAAAATTTTTAATTGTGTTAGATTTTTAGTTTCAGTATGACCTACTTATGAGAAATTTTCAAACTTTTGACTGATAATTATCAATTTTTATAAAAAAAAAAAATGCTAATTTAAACATATGGTGAAAATTTAAAATATTTACAGTTACTCATTTTGGAGTTAAGTACAATATAGTATATACTATAAAGTATTAACAAAATATCACAGGCTTAATGAAACAAAATAAAACCGGATAGTTTGCTATAAATGATTTTATCCCTTATAATTGTCATTGAATAATTATTGTAACTGATACAATTAAATAAATAAAAATTAAACTCAATGATAAATCATTGTATAAAATAAGGGAAATATAGCTGTGGTATATAAGTAATAAGTGCAGGGCTGGGCTGATCAATAGCTGCACTCCTTGTAAAATAAAAATTTACGCCCTCTCCCTAGATTTTCAAATTTAATTATATCAAATTTTGCGCCCCTCGGCCCGGCCCTGAATAAGTGTATTTCAAACTTCTATGATTAATAATTTTTGAATAAAAACAAAATAATACAATTTTATTGAAGATACATTTTTGTAATTATTTAACTATATATTTGAATATCTGATTTTTAACATTGAATAAATTTTTTTTTTTAACACTTATAACAAAAATTGTAATGTATTCTTGATATTTTTTAATTTATGTTATTATAACTTTCAAAAAATGTTGTATTAAATTTTCAAATTTATTATAACCCAAAAAAATGTATTATTATAAATGTTAATTGATAACAAAAAACTGTAATATAAAATTAGAACATTTTAAATATCTATGATTACTCAATAAATTTTTAAAAATTATAATATGACTAGAAAATGCTAGTATAATCATATGGTAGACATTTCAAGTCTACTGATATTTCTTTGTAAAAACAAAAAAATCAAAACATTTTGTTGAAAACAAGAGTTACAAAAATATTTCCGTTATAGACACTTATAGCAAGAAATCAAATAATAAACTGAATACTTTGAGAGATTGTAATAAATAGTTAAAAAGGCGTGTATACCAACACCATTTCATAGTTGTTCATGACTATTTTTTAGGTAACTAAATTCTGCTTAGTTACTCTTCAAACACAATAATTGGTTGTTTCGATTAAAAAATTAAATAAATAATATTTCTATCATCTTAAACTTTTAAAAATTTATTTTATTATAATACACCTATTTATTATATACGTGTATTTTTAAAATTTTAGAACACTGTTAGAGATTGTGTTGAGCAATTATACAATATAGCAAAAGAAAATGTGTGTGTTGGTATTGATACTATTGTTGATTTACCCCAAGCAAGAGCCCAACATCTATTAACTGCAATTTTTTCGAACGCGTCAATTTCTACAAGTATTTTATATTGTTTTATGGAAGATATGATCATGCTTTGTATCGATAAACTCAATTCTTCTCTTTGGACAATCAGGTGAGTTGAATGTTATTGAATAAATTCAGAGAATGTTATACTAACATTTTGAAGACTCTAAAATTTTAAATTTTAAAATGCTCATACCTTGATATAAGATTAAAATATAAAAAACAAAAACTTACAATGTGCTTTAGATACCTAGGTATCTTAGACTTCGCTTGTTATTTAATAATAGGTCAATTTACTCTAATATTAAAAATAATAAGAGTTAAATGAATAAATTTGATATGTTATGTGTAGGTAAGGTGGTGGCAGGTAAGTAGACAACATTTGTGGGTATAATGTTCTCTTAAGAGGACGACAAGCCCACATTTGTTGTCTCAGTCTTTTAAGTGTGTTTTATACCAAATTTATGATCAGCAGTTCACATTTTATTTCGTTAGTTTAAAAATTAGAGTGAAAAAAAACACCTATTATGAAACAAGATGGTATGAACATTAAACTGAGTTTTTGTTGGAAGTTATTTTTACGAAAATTCAGTTTTTAAGTGTGTTATGAGCATTTATAAGACTGATATAAATTTATTATAAGGGCATAACTCTCTTAAACACTGAATAATCTAAAACAATCTCCAACAAAACACAGATGATGTTCTTTCCATCAAGTTTCATAATAGGTTTATTCATTCTAATTTTTAAGTTTATAGAATAAAACGTGAACTGAGTGTAAATTTGTCATGTTATGCGTTTGTAAGACTGATACAACAAATGGTGGGTGTGGCACGGCGTCCTCTCAAGTCTTTGATAAAATGTTTGAAATTATTGGTTTATATTAATTTTTTTCAAGGAATGCTGCTCTTCAGTTTTTCAGTTCACTCCAAGTGAGATTGATTGGTCAAAATCGTTTAAACAATGATTGTTGGTTATCTCATTTACCACTAGAGCCATTACTATATCATTTTCCACGATTGATGCAACGTTTACAATCTTTATGGTTACAAACAAACTGTAAACTTTCAAGTCAAGCTCGATTAATCCCATTCATGTCTCTATTGAAGGGTGCAAAAATACAGTCATGGAGTTTGTTACCATTAAACCATCAACAATTTTTAAAAAGTCTTCGATGTAATTTGTGGTCTATTGGTTTTGGTATTGAAATATATACTGTAAGAAACATGGCAGCTCAAGCTTACGCCAACACAATACAAGTAAATGAAATATCATCAACTCTGAATAACATTAGTTATGAAATAATAAAATGTGATGGAAGAATTAATTTTACAGAATTTAAAGGTTTTAATTATTTGCACGGGTTGATGTCAGTGTATAAATGTTTGAAAGATGTTTATTATATGGAATTTAACCAAGAATATGAGGTTTTTAAAATAGCACATGAATATTTACCACCATTATGTAAATCAATATATGTATCAATAAACTGTGAAGTAATAGATCCACTTCCTTCAAATTCATCGATTGAATACATTCATGTTAAACAATTAATGATAAAAAATTACATCTCACAACAAATCACATCAAACTTTTCAGACTTTAAAGAATTTTTTAGGAACGCTGATAAGCACACAACTTTAAGCTTTTTTAGATGCCTTAGAGATTGTAACACAGGATACGAAAATGGCGTACATTTAATAAGTAAATTAACCGATTTACTTAGATGGGAAGTTGACGACAAGGACATATTAAAAGAAATTATTCTGAACATTGAAGTGCTTTTATATGTAAGACATGAAGATATTAGACTTGAGTTAGAACTTTCTGATACTCGGTTTTCTGAAATATTACAAACATGTTTATTATGTTCAGAAAAAGATTTTATCGCTATGCTACCAGTTCTCACCTGGTTATGTCCTAGAAAAGTTTATACAACATTTTTGCCGATTGTGCTTAAATTCATCGATTGTGACTCTTATGACTCTATTGATAGATGTAGTTCATCAAAATCTCTATTTTATTGTAAATACACGAAGAATGATGCCAGACTGTGGTTTGCAGTTGTTGAGTTATTGCAAGATGAAGACACTAATGTACGAGTTGAGGCGACAAGGTTTATGAGTCACATAACTGAAAAAAAAGCTTACTTACTAAATCCTTATATGTGTTTAAGGAAAATGTTTGAGATTGACATAGTATCTTCTATAATAAGCCCAAGGGTTGCATTTACCTGTTTTTGGGACCAGTTATCTAAAATTAAAGTACGCACTAAATTTGATGAAACAATAAATCCATTCTTTAATGAACAGTCTAATGTTTATCAAGAACATTCAAATATCATGAAATTGGCTTTTGAAGGTCTCAAATCTTTGATTAAGTTAAATGATCATCTTGATTATTATAAAGAAGAAGTAAAAAAATGTCTTGGTACTTTAAAAAATGAATGTGAATTTAAACATACATTAATTGATGAAGATTTAATGATTTTAGACACATATTCGAGTGTACATTACCAGCAATTATACTATAAAAGAGAAATTTTAGTTTTATTGGATTTCAAAGATTATTTAAGTATGTTTTTTCCAATACTGAAGTTTATTGATTTATCTATTAAACTCTCTAATGCTTAAGACAATGTTAAAATTAGTGTTCGGTAGGTCTTAGGTTATTGATTTAATAATGCTGTGTATTAAATATTAATTATTACATTTTTTTCCAACTGTATAAACTACTGAAATTTATTAACATGGGCCTTAATGTACATAAGTGCATTTAATTAAATATTATGTTATAATTCTATTCTTAAAATGTTTTAGCTGTATGGTTTTTTTTATTTTCTAATTTCAACTGTAAGTTATGTCACAACTATGTATGTATGACTATAATATTTCCCATTGGAAATAAAAAATTCATAAATTTAATTTAAAAGTAATGGTTTTAATTTTTATTTATTTTATCATTTGATACTGACTACGTTTTGAATTGAATGATAATCATATCAACTGCAGATTTGTTTTTTTTTCAAAAATTAGTATTAAAAGCAATAATACTGTTTGTTTAAAGTATATTATACAGTCAATAAATGAATATATTTTAATTACAAATAACTTATCTATCTAATGGTTAATAAATGGCAGATCTACATTGATTGAGGATAATAAAAATTTAAAAAAAAAATCCAGTGTTAAGTCAAGTATATTATATTCAATATGACAGAAAAAGGTATTAATTTACTAAGTAATACATGATACATACGTAAAAATCTTATTTATTTATTGATACCAAGATCATTAATGTATACATACAAGTAATAACTGTACTTTAAAGTAACAGTGCAAGTTAAATAGAAATATATAATCAATAATTATGTAATATTATTGACATTTTATTTTTATTTTGTAATAATAAATATTTTAATAACAATTTTAAAAAGGCAAAAAATGTAAACAGATCAGCAAACATATGATTTTGTATACTTTTATTGTAAATTAAATATAATATAGATAGATACTGTCAGCCTGTATTTGAATTTTAGGCATCCAGTTATGAAGTTTGGTATATGGTTAATAAATTTGTCCATAGTAATTTAAACAATACTTTTATACAGTTGAACTAACCATGAATAGGTGTGCATTAAATTTGGAAAGTTCAAACACTTGACTAGACTGTTAATTTTCGTCTTTATTTGAATATTATTGGCACAATTTAATTAATACTAAAACAAAATATTTAAGCTTTTATTAGAGAATTGTTAAATGAATAATGTTATTCAATTAAATTTAAATTGGCTTTCATAGTTTAAACATCATAAATAAAACATGACAAATCAAATTTCTAGTAAGTTAGAAAAAATAAATTTATTCTCATTTATTTTTCTATTTAACATTTATAAATAAAATAAAAATAATAAATATAGTACAAAGATCAACAAAACAAAAAAAAAAAAAAAAAAAAAAAAATGAAAAACTATATTACGTTCTTTTTTAAATTATCCAGTGGCAACTGAAATATTAATTAATAATTAAACATAGAGATGTACTTTTCTGCTCAATAAGTATTTATCAGAACAGAAATATTCAATGATACAACTTTTAATTTACAATTTTTCGTTTAAAAAAAAAATATATATAATAATAATACATACATACATACATACATATAGCCTTGATAAAACTAATTAAGAATATAACAATAATTATTTATTTGTATAATACATTATGTGTATGCTTGTTTTTATATGAATCAATAATAAATATGTTTATTTGTGTTTGTATGTAGCATTCAGGCTTGAGAAAGATGGAAGGTGCCATGTTTAAAAAAAAAAAAGCTATAATTATGATAAAAAATGTTCTGTGACATGAATTAATAGCGTATCAAAATGGTGGAAGATTTATAAAAAAAAATTTAATATTCAAGGCAGATGAGATTATAAATTAATATAAACTAGAATTATTATTTTTTACTGTAACAGACTGGAGTTGGATAAAACTTACAATTTAAACATCAACAACCATTTTTTTGTGTATATCTGTATTGCCAACAACAGAGCAGAACTCTTCAAAATTAATCTTGCCATCTTCATCTTTGTCTGCAAACAATATAGTTTTATCCACAATTTGCTGAAGCTGAGTATCTTTTAAATTATTTCCAACCATCATTTTCAAAACCTAAAGATAAAAATAAAACGTAACAGCTAATTAATTATTAAGACAACCAAGAACTTCTAACTAATTAAAAAGGTAGTAGTTTTACACAAATGGAGGTAATTAAACTCAATAATTATATAGGTACATACTTGGAATAATTCACCATTTGATATATATCCGTCATTATCCATATCATAGATTCGAAAAGCAAACCGTAACTTAGATTCCTTGTCTCCTTTAACACTGAATTGAGAAACTCCTTGAATAAATTCTATAAAAAAATATAAATTGTTAAAACAAAATACCTAGACACAGACAGTAATACCGAAATCCATGTAGACATAACCATTACCTTTGAAGTCAACTTCACCATTGCCATCTTCATCGAATATGTCTATAACTCTTTGTACAAGTGGGTTCTGTTGAAGCTCGGGCAAAGATAAAAATTCGTCCAAACTCAAAGCACCGGAGTTGTCCAAATCAAGTTTGCGGAACCGTTTGCCCAAACGTCTGATTTCATCGGCATCGACTGACAAGAATAAAATAAGAAACATATTAGTCCCACACAATGGTTTGGGTACGAAAACAGAAATACGTGTAGGTACTTACAGTTTGAGCACAGCTCCATCGGAAGCGAGTTTTCGTTCCCCTGGAAATCATTATAAGACACATTTAGTTTATGGTCCGATACTCAAGCACAATTTTTACATACCATGGTCGGAGGTGAAATACGGTGGAGATATTGAACTGAAATACAGTTATAGTAGCAGACGACAATAATGGGTGGCCGCAATACGAAATGATTAGAGATTTCTGTTTCGGTCGCGTATAATGTCTAAACGTCGTATGTGTATTGGATTTGTATAGAGTAAGGGAGCGCGAGAGCGTAATACAGTAATACTAAATGATAAATACCTATAATAATGTGTGTGTGTATAATGTGTATGTGTGTGGGTGAAGTGTTGACCGGGGAAGTGGGGAGAGCTATTATTTTTCGTTACCACTGGGCCCTGGGGAGTCTCGAACCACCGCCCTCAATCCACGGTATATATTCCTACCTATATAATAATAAATAAGCATAGCTGATAGTATCAAGCAACAAAAATATCGATTTAGATAACATACGAAAACAGCTGTAGCAACGACTTCGTGCCCCGCTCGTTGACGTGCCTTGGTGATCGCCACTATAATAATTATAGTCGGCTACCCTGGCTAAGGCCCTACCCTGGCCCAAGACGATGATAAATTGATAACACAGCTGCTGGTCACAGAGACACAGAAACCTGAAACAGAATACAATCTGATAATTCTGATAATATTGTACATTAATTCTGTCGCCACAATTCTTTATAATCATGGTACATTAATTGTATTTTATATGTCGTACAGTTATGTACTGTGACTGTCGTACTGATGTACGCAGAAAAAGTTTTGGGGAATGTTTTAGAAAAGTAAAACATGTTAGCCGGTTTTTCACAGACACAATGTAATATAATACCTGTCTATTAAAGAATAATATTACCATTCACATTAAAATAGAATAAGTACATAACCATACAAAAACCAAATATTTCGGCGGATGCTTGAACATCCAAAACATCCCCGTGTGGCCGTGTATATATGACATATGTTCATGGCCGTGTGTATGTGCCTGACGAACGGTCGAATTGCGTATACCCAACAATTCAATTGTTTAAATTTTCTCTCTCGGATGCACTGCCAAAGGCCACGTCGTCGTCGTCTCCGTCACCAAGTAGTTACTAGTTGCTCCACTACACCAGTACTACCGCACTACACATTGTACACCACGACGTCGTCCACAACTGTCAACTACTTACTTAGTTACCACGGTTTAAGATAGAATGGTTGAGCGACGATTCATACAATCCCACGGTATATTACGGCGGAAAAGTTTCTTATCCAATAAATGTTTTTACTCACTGGATACTAGCGCTTCCAGTGCGGCCATGTTGGCACCAAAAACAATAATCCCAGACAGCATTTTACTATTTACTATTTAGCCATACTTCAAAATAGAAAATAATATTATATAGAATTTTATTCTGTATGACTGTTAATATACTACAGTATATAGCAATAGCCATTCACATAAACAGCGATAAAGGATGCAGCTGCTGGTATTAGATTGGAAAGCTATTAAATGCCAATATAAAATTGACATTTGTTAAAAAAAATTACATTGTAAAGTTCTTCTACGTTTTCAATCATAAAGTATTATGAAGTAGGTCCTATATAACAGTGGCAGTGGCGTGCAGACAAAACACAAATGGGGCCTGGGCTCCACTTGAATGTGGGGTGGGTGTGGATTTATTTTTATTTTTTTATTTAATAAATATTGTGTTTTCATATAACTGTAGAGAGGCCCTTAATAAAACATATATTATTTGTAACTTTTAGTTTTAGGTGGGTGGTGGGTGAAAAAAATTAGCTTTGCCCCACATGGAAAAAGAGATCTGCACGCCACTGCTATATAATAATAATTAATTATTATAATATAGTATTAATTATTATTATTATTTAATGAATTTAAAGAATATCAAGAGTATGGTGGTAATTTTGTAGATCCGAGATCGCGCCACGGGGCAGTGAGTTTTTCAAATTTTTGATAAGAAACTCTACCGCCAAAATATCAGACCTCGTCGCTTAACCATTCTATCTTAAACCTTGCTAGTTACTACTCTGGTACACCATTTATTTTTTGTTCGACGCCGCCTAAATGCCTGATTACAGCCCCCACCACATCATCAACAGTACTTATTCCCACCCCCCGACCATCTTCAACACAACACACGAGTACACGAATCGTCATCGTCTCGCCGCTGTAACCGTCGACCGAATTACGTTTCTATAGTTTCCTTCTTTTATCACCGACCGTTCGCCGTGAACGCAGCGCTCACGTCATATATATACACATACCCACGTACGATCGCAAGCAGAAAAATGGCGTCAGGCGTAAGTGCACGTTCCGTATCCGGGCTTATCCCGGTCATCCCGTTGTCATCGCAGTCATCCTGTTGTTTTTCAGACCCTGTACACGTATTTGAACAACTTCCGGGCGTACAAGGCCCTTATAGCGGCCCAGTACAGCGGAACCGATGTCAAAGTCGACCCGGCGTTTGAATTCGGCGTCACCAACAAACAAGAGGATTTCCTCAAGAAGTTCCCCCAAGGAAAGGTGAATGAAATATTTCAAACAAACGCCGAAAAACGCCAGTCAGTCGGCAATTCGGCGACATATGCCCACCTCAACACCACCCCCTCCCATCCACCATAAAGCCCTTCGGCGGCATCTATGTGGTCTATGATATATATTATATAATATGCTATATGTTTTCCAGGTACCGGCGTTTGAGTCCAACAAGAAAGAATATCTGACTGAGAGCAATGCCATCGCCTATTTTGGTTAGTAAGGGTACGGTGTAACAAAACACTCGGATTTTTCCAAAATATATATATCGATTTATTTATTTAATTTGTAGAAACTAGTGATACCTTGTACAGGATTCAATGAATATTTTACACTTAAGTTTTATCTCGGTTTTATACATTTTAATCTCGAAGAAGAAATTTTACATTTATTTTATTTTTGATACTCTTAAATTATAATCTTGACCCAATTTCTTGGATACTTGTGTCATTCTTATTGTTGAGACTAATTTGATCTACAGGTGACAATATTACAGAATATCATCAAAATGTATGTTACTCAAAATATTAATGTGTATATTCAATTTTATGTTATTTTTGGGGTTGAAAATACAAGTGTTTAGTGTTTGATTATTAATTATATTTGAATTTTAATAGTGTTTGTAATACATATTTTTAATTAATATATAATTTAGTATCCAGTGAGCAACTCAAAGGGTCTACTCCATACGAAAAAGCCCTCGTACAACAATTTATTAGCTATGCAGACAATGAAATTTTACCAGCTTCCTATGCATGGGTATATCCCTCACTTAGCATTGCCCAATTCAATAAATCGGTAATATTGAATTATATGATTTATTACCTAATTATTTTAAAGTTTTCAAAAATATAATTGTAGTTTATTTTTAGTCTGTTGATAAAGCTATTGAAGATGTCAAAGGAATTTTGGAGTACTTAAATAATTATCTACTAACGAAAACATACTTAGTTGGTGAACGTATTACATTGGCCGATATAACTGTTGCTTGCTCATTACTACAATTATATCAACATGTCATAAATCCAGTTTTCATGTAAGAATATATATTTATAACTATTTATAACCTCAATCAAAGGCGAGCTATTCATTTTAAATTTGTTTAATTCGTAACAAAATGAGGTATATTGATGTATTACAAAGTATTGATCTGATAATTTGTAATCGCTTATCAGACGGGCCTATGTATTCAACATTTAGATTTTTAATTTATTTTATCATACTTCCTATTTAACTGTTAAAGTAATCTTTATTATGTTTTGGTCAGACATTTCAAAGTATAAATTTTTTAGGGAACCATTCACCAATGTAAACAGATGGTTTGATACCATTGTTAACCAGCCTAAAGTTATTAAAGTCATTGGAAAGTTTGAGTACTGTCAAAAGACTCCTGAATTTAACCAAAAGGTCTACTCTGAACTCCATGGTGGATCTGGAGATAAGAAACCACAAGCTAAGAAAGAAAAAGCACCTAAAAAGGCAGCAGCACCCAAAGAAGTGGTTCAAGAAGAAGAACCAGATGCAGCTGAACTCATTTTAGCTGCTGAGCCCAAGTCCAGTAATCCTTTTGATGCTTTACCTAAAGGGTATTGTATAATATACATATATACATTGTTAATAGTTAAAGTTAACTTGGTGCATTTAAATTAGAACATTCAATATGGATGAGTTCAAGAGAGTTTACAGTAATGAGGAAGAATCCAAATCTATTGCTTACTTCTGGGACCACTTTGACAAAGAAAATTATTCAATTTGGTTTGGTGAATATAAATACAACAATGAACTACAGAAAGTGTTCATGAGTTGCAATCTGATTTCTGGTAAGATTCAATATATGAAACTTTATTTTTAGAACCATTAGTTAGTAACTATTAGAGTTCAAAAATTACAGATAGTGGTTACATTATACCAATTAAAAATTAAAATAACATAAGCCAATAGAAATTGGGTATGATCAAACAAATATTTGACACAGTCCCTGGTGTTATGGTTGTTGCCACATTTGACACAACGTAGATTCACTATAATGCGACTGTGATCGTATTGCTGACATTTGCATTCAAAAGAGTAATGAGATTGATGTGGTTTTTCGACAACTATTTTGAAGTTAAGAAGGGAGGATGATTCGAAGATGTTCCGGTTAAAATCCATTGCTTCTAGGACAACGGTGAATAGTAGTAGAGCCTGTTTGCTAATTCAGTGGCGGATGTTTAGCACACTTATGATTGAGAAGCCCAAATCCTGGAGGGCCTTCTCTTATCTTCAACAAGAATAATATGATTTAGATTGTAGATAAACACTTTGAAAGGGTGAATATGACAGGGTGCCCACGTATGGCATTCTAAATCCTAGCCAGTTGTTGCAGTAATCGACAAGTTTATTGTAACCATCAAAATTACAAGGTTTGATAGTTAGAGAGGAACCCTTGGCGATAGCCTTAAAGTCATCGGTCCCTACCAGAGATATAAAATCTGCTTTCAACAAGTAGTTAGTAACATTACTTAGGACTATTGGCGGTGCTGGCATGCTCAGAACCTCAACTTTTCCATCACTGGGTTGTTTTTTTGGTGGCCTAAGACTTGCTTTTCTTTAGACTTTTGATGATTTGACGAAGAGGAAGACGACAAAATCTGTTGGGTTGACTTCTGTGTAGTTGGCGGGACATGACAGACGTGTCTGCGTATTATCGTATGAACATGATTAAATAATAAAACTGATAGTAATTACGTGCGTGACGGTGGATGACTCAGACTTACATATGAAACATAAAAGTTATACTCTAACCCACAAGTTTTGTGTATGCATTCTGAATTAGAATTTGATAATTTGAAAGCTTGGTTTCCTCAATTTCATTCTAGATATAATTTATACAAATATTTCCGTATTGGCAAGTGCAGGAACAGAACATATGTTTCTTTCTGCTCTTGTGTGCTGAAGATACAATTATTAAATATTATTATTCAATTAAATTTAAGTTTAATGTACAATTGATATATTAATAATTTTTGTGAGGAGAAAGTGTATTCTGTTACATTTTTTACACTAGTTTTGATTCAACTCTAGAACTTGAATCAATCAATGTTTAATAATCGAAATTTAAATTTGTTTTGTAATAACTCGCATTAGTGTTCAAATCAAAATTTAGATTCTGCAAATAGAATATACTACAACCAGCACGTTATCTCCTATAAATGTGTATTAAAGAAAATACTGAGTCGTGTGGAACTATATCTCCCTCTGTAATTATAATAGAATTACCAAAATTCCATGACATGAGAGAACTTGATCTGTGTCATGTCGTTTTTATTATTTAGATATAACCACGGTTTAAGATAGAATGGTTAAGCGTCTGAGGTCTGATATTTCGGCGGTAGAATTTCTTATCAAAAACATGAAAAACTCACTGTCCAGAGGCGCGATCACGGATCTACTAAATTACCACGATACTCTTGATATTCTTTAAATTTATTAAATAATTAATACTATTTTATAATAATTAATTATTATTATATAGTACCTACTTCATAATATTTTATGATTGAAAACGTAGAACTTTACAATGCAATTTTTTTTAACAAATGTCAATTTTATATTGGCATTTAATAGCTTTCCAATCTAATACCAGTTGCTGCATCCTTTATCACTGTTTATGATGTGTATAACTATTGCTATATACTGTAGTATATTAACAGTCATACAGAATAAAATTCTATATATTATTTTCTATTTTGTGGTATGGCTAAATAGTAAATGGCAAAATGCCGTCTGGGATTATTGTTTTTGGTGCCAACATTTAGTGATAGGCCATGTTGGCACTTTAGATCATATACAATGGATGAAGCCATCGGGCTAATTCTTGAAGCCAGAATAATCCAGAGCCCAGACTGTTTGTGCGCATGCGCGTAATTCTGATTGGTTAATAAATTATCACAAAAAATAATATGATCATAATATCACATGGACATATGTCTATGTAATATCATATACTATTATCAGTCACTTACCCATTTACGCATGCGCAGTAATAACCAAGGCTCTAGCATTTTCAGTCATTTTGACACAAGCATATACCGAGTGGCTGCATCCATAGTATATGATCTAAGGTTGGCACTGGAAGCGCTAGTATCCAGTGAGTAAAAACATTTATTTGATAAGAAACTTTTCCGCCGTAATGTACCGTGGGATTGTATGAATTGTCGCTCAACCATTCTATCTTAAACCGTGGATATAACATAATTACAATTAAAGTTAATGATTAGAGTTTGAAATTTTAATGTAACTATCAAAATTATTGATTAGTGCTATCAATAAAAAAAATCTGACACAAATTATCTTCTTCCGACTTCCCTATGTGTTGTGAAATTATGATAATTCTACTATAAATACAGAGAGAGTAAGGGCCATTCTTACAATGCTCGGTTAGTGCCTGATAACACTAACCGTAAGAATTTATCATGAGTTAACCGATAGAATTCTACCGGTTAGTCTTAACCGACACTTAACCGGAGATTGTAAGAACGGGTCTTAGTTAGTTTTGGTATGTTGTTCAATTACACAAGACTGAGATAACACGTGGCGTGTGTTGTAGTATCTCTCTAGTATTTATCGGCTTAGGTTAACTAATAATTATAATTTGAAAAGAGTACTTTAAATCTAATTTTCCAAATATTTGCTTTTTTACATTATCAATGTTGGTATTTAGTTATTATTTATCCAATTTACTCGGGCCTTAGATATATCTAAACTAAAATATTAGAATCAGATGCGTTTTTAGTTTTATAGTTCTTATCTTATTGAAAGTAGAACAATGATTAGTTTGGAAACTTATACTACTGAATGTTTTACTCTTAATATTAATTAGTTGATTAGTTAACATTTTAATTTTATAAACATTAAAAAAATGTGAGTGCTATTATTTCTTTATATTATAAAATTCTTTAAAATACATTTTTTTTATAGGAATGTACCAGCGATTAGATAAGATGAGAAAGCAAGCTTTCGCATCTGTATGTCTCTTTGGTTCAGAAGGCGACAGCACCATCTCTGGTGTTTGGGTTTGGAGAGGACATGATCTTGCATTTGAAGTAAGAATACAATTTTTTTTTTTGTTGCTCATTTCATAAAATATTAATTGTTTTTTAGATGAGTAATGATTGGAAAGTTGATTATGATGTTTACACATGGAAAAAATTGGATGCCAACAGTGAAGAAACAAAGAAGTTAGTTAACGAATATTTTGCATGGACAGCCAAGGACAAGGATGGCAGACCCTTTAACCAAGGGAAAATATTCAAATAAATACTGGTTGCTTTATATCTAACATTGATCATATTTAATAATATAAAAAGAAAGAAACAAATGTTTATATTTTGCCAAGTTTTGTTTGAATTCTTTCTAATCCTTTCCTGAAAATAACAAAATAAGTCTAATTAAATGGTTATGATGTTAAATGTAAATTAATCTAAACAGAGCATGTCAGCACAATATTTATCTGCTCAGACCCTGCACAACATTGATAAAACACATTAAATTAAGTGCTTTTTATGACTGTTAGGTAAAATTATTTATTAATTAATAGGATATTAATAAATTATAAAGAATATTTTTGTGTATTGGGTAACACAATTATTTGTCATTTGTTGTGCATCTCCCACCAACAACCAGTAATAACAAGCAGTCTGCAGACGACTTAGGTAAAAAAAATGTACATGGTACTTGAGAGAATTGATGTCATTTACAAAGTGAGAATTTCACACTGAGTAGCCCTCAGTCATATGTGCGAATGATTATGCTCTTTTGGAATAGAGTATTTTATTATTTTACCCAAAACAATATAGTAAAGGTATGTTTTACTAAAAAAATGTCTTAATGTGTTTTGTCTACTGTGCATAACGAGAGAACTGAAACAGCAATGTGATGACACTAAAATTAAGGGTTTTAGGTCCAGTAATTTATTAATATTAAAGGACATTAAACATATTATCATATAAAATATTAAGATAAAAAGTGTTTTACCTTAAAGTATAATCTGAGCCAATGCCTCTTTTCCATTCAACTTTTTCTATTTGTGCTATAAGTTTGGGTAGGAAACAAGTGACAAAATCTGATGAAATTGATATCATGTGATCAAAAAATTCAAAAATTAATTTTGAAGAAAATGCTAAGTGTTCTTCACAAAGAGTATTCAATGATGATATGACTTCATTTCTAAACATAAATAGCTAATATTTAGACATTGATAAAATCAAAAAATTATTTATGGTGTGTACTTGATTTCATCATTAGAATGTGAGACACTTAAATTAATAAATGTATTGATTATTTCATTTGTGATTCGCTTACAAATATTGGTTTCTTCGCAAAACATTGATACTGAACAAATCCGCATTAATGTATGTTGGATAATTGATAAAATTACTAATTTATTGTTATAACTCATTTTTATAATACCATTTATGTACTCTAAAACCTGTAATTAAAATATTAATAAAATGTAGTATTTTGAATTGGGATACCTATATATACTTGTGCAACACTGCTGTCTGGTGTTCGGTGACGTTTGCTCAAAAATGTTGATACAAGTAATTCTAATAACAAGGCACGTTCAGGGATTTCGTTGTCTGGTTTTTCTTCAAAAAATTTTAATAATGGTAACTCATCTGATGATTTAATTCCAACCAAAATTTTTGGAAAATATAAAGAAATCAGTTCACGGAGACAACGGGCTATATACGGATCTGTTTTTGGATCTATAAATAAATAAACACAATTAATTAATAATAAAACATAAATAAATATATTTAAATTATGTTTTGGAAACTAATCTATTGAAACTTTCATACTAAGGCGAAATAATCCTATAAAGTAGCGATGTAAACTAGATAGTAAGGCAGTTATGACACTTGGATGTGTTTTGAAGTTAGGACTTCTCAAGGTTACACCCAGGAGCATGGAGTCCAATAACTCTTGAAGGATAGTATTTGGTTTACCCTAAAAAAAATAATTTTTTTTTCATTTCAAATACTTATGAGAATGCAATTGTTCTCACTTTAATATAAATTAATGGCGAAATCTTTTCAAACACATAACCAATGACCATATATAACCTATATATTTCATCATTTTGTTTGTGTTGTTTAATTAAAATATTCACCCATATTTTGATACTGTAAAAATAGTCAGATACTTTTTCACTCATCTTTTGGCGGAATTTTATATCCTAGAAATTATAAAACAGGTAATAAATTATGAATCGCTATCAATTATTTTTATTTCATACCTATTTATATATAAACTAGGTATTTGTTAATAAAATAACTGCATTAATATTTAAATTTTAAATATGGTTTCAATAATTGTAAATTTAAAATAAAGATATTTGGAATTCAACTAATAATAGTTTATTAAAAACAATGTGTATTTAAAATTTTTTCAAATATAAAATAAAATATATTTTTAATTTACTTGATTCTGATGATACTTAATGCTTAGTAAATCTAAAAATGTGATAAAAGGGTCCACACTTGTTTCCAAATCATTTCCAGAGTTTTTAAATAATTCTTTAATCTCGCTAATATTTGATACAAATTGAGTAATTGTCATTGTTTCATTAAATGTCCAGTTCGTGATCAACATAGAACTATGTAACCATGCCTAAATAACATAAATATTTCATACATTTTATTATTTTTATTTATTTTCATATCCACACTCTAATAATAATTAAATAACATAAGCTAAAATTAATTCAAAAAGTTTGTACTTACTTTAATTAATGCTAAATTGTTGTATCCATGAACATTAGCAATGACATTTTCTTTAATTATGGTTGATAAGTATCGATTAAGCAATCTGAAAATTTACCAAAAAAATTATACTGTAATAGAGACATAAATATTATTACTTTTAATTATAAAATAATCACTTTATATTAATTCCTTGATTTATAACAAAAAAATTGAATAACATCACTTTTGTGTCAGAAAATGCAGGTATAGATGAAATAATTGTAAATTTTGCAGCAATATCTGCTACGATTGTACCACAGTCGACTGTTAAACACGACTTTTTTAAGAACGGCAACAAGTAAGTGTATAATGAATTATATAGTATAAATATTTCATTTTCTGTAAAAATAAAAAAGATTTAATACAAATAAATAAATCAAGTAATCGATTTTTAATGTTATTTTTTTTTTTTTATGAGTCTATAGACACAAAACACAATATTTAAAATTGAAATAATTATAAGCTCTAAGCAAGTCATCATATTTAAGTTTTTTTAAATAATGGTTCTAATGTTCCGAATTATGAAATAAGCATAAAGAATTATTGTCATCTAAAAATCAAAATATGTTGGGTTCATAAACTAATAAAATATGTGAAAAAATATGTATAAAGTAAATTGTAAATTGTACTTTTTCATTTTTATAATTTAGATTTATAAGAAGAACTTATTTGAAATTTGGAACATTAAAAAAAGTATATTATATAATTTGAATATAATGCATTATAATTATTTTGTTTCAGTTGTTTCACCTATATTTATTGTTTTATTTCATACAGAATTTATCAATAGATTTTATCAGTAGATAGATTTTTAGATGTCCACAATAAAAAGAATATATTATACCTAAAAAATTGTTGATTATTAATAATTACAATAACATACAAATTTATAGTATAGTGTTGTATTGTTGGTTTGATAGCCCCCACCATACGTTTATTTTTTAGATATTATAGCATACTTATTATAATTATATTTAAAGTACAAAAACTAACAGGTAATGTCTTAAGAATAAAATATAAAAATACATTTTAGTTTTATTTTATATAATTAGAATAGCTATAATATAACATTACCATGTGAGAAAGGCATGGATTGATCATTTCCTACTTTTTTTAGCTTCTTCAGTATGATTAAAACTGTTTGTAAGACTTCATTACTATCCAATGGTTTAATTGTACTAAGATAATTTTCAAACCAAGGACCTTCAAAAACAACTTATATTAATTGAAATTGAAAATTGAAAAATAATATATTTTAAAATTACCAATAAGAGTATGTTGCCCATAAGTTAAACATTCACTAAGTACAAACACTTCTTTAAGACCATCTAAGTAAAGGGTTATGTATTCTTGAGATGTGGTATTTAATGTATCTGAGAGTGCTATTCCATATGCATTCATTGAAGTGTTTTGCTGTGAATGCAATATTAAAAATGCAACGGTACCTTTCCAATATGTCGATCTAGTATTAGGGTCTAATTTTTGTTCAGAAATTAATTTTACAAGATGTTGATATTTAAGTGCCTAAAATATTTTTAAAAATATAATATATAATTAAAAATATAAATTAATAATTTTTTATTATTTTCTTACTATTTGTGATGTATCATCTGACATAATTGACAATGTCAAGAACAATGTTGTAAAATTATAAAATCCAACATCATTAAACGACATGAGTTTACTTGGTGAGAATTTTGAAAATATTCTACCTTTTATTTGATTCCAATCTTTTGAATTGTATTTAATGTTTTGTAAATGGAGACCTAACAAAATACATTCAATTATTTAATTAACAATCAATTCCAGAATTTGATGCATAAACTTTGATTTCCATTATAAAATATTGGTATAAAATCTATGAATATGACATTTTTACATTAATAAATAACAATATTTTCACAACATCAATAAAAACATATTGCTTCTTGATGTTTAATCTAAATTAAATCTATATAAAGTAAATTATTTAAAAATATAAATAAATAGTATAAGTTACACAACATAAACAGTAAAATAGGGAAGTTACATACCAAGTAGTCTTTGAAATAATTGAAAACTATTGTAATTCGATAATAATTCAGTTTGTTGAGCAGAAAAGAGATTGTTTGTCTGAATAAGAAGTTCAGAACCATTTTTACTAAAATATCAGATATTACATGACAATAAGTACTAATTTATTTAATACACATACCTATATATTATAATACATTTTTGTATTACCTGATACAAGCAATATTCTGTATCTTCATGTCTGATGAATAAAATGTCGAGTTCAGTCTTTTATGAAAATATTCCCACAACACAATTACTGGTTCAGTATTTAATGACAATATTACAATATTTTCCAATAAATAAACTGATAATTTTAATTGAACTTCATTAGGCTCATTATTAAGAAATTCTTTAAGAATGGATACCAAACCACTATCTTTCAAGTCCTAGTTAAAATAAAAATAAAAATAATGAATTCTATATTTATTAAATCTAACTTTAATAAAATAATCAAAATATGCTGTGTTAGGTGAATAAATTTACACAATATTTTAAACAAAAAATAAAATAATTAAAGTACCTAAAAACAAAACATTGGACAATTTAAATTCTAATTTATTGATACAACATTTCTTGCCACATTCTTCACATTTTCTTTGAGTGCCGTTCTTAATTTATTTAATTCTTTTATTTTTTTATTTAATCTATTGTTTTAATGACTGCTAATGCAGAAAAAAACAACTGTTGAACATCAAAAAAATTTCATCTTCCAAACAACTAATTGTAATTCTTCTTACTTTATCTTTTTATATATATATATAACTATACCTGCTATATCAACTTACTGCTAATATCTAACTGTCTAATATAATTAAAAATGGTTCATCATATTTATCATCAAGTCTAATAATTGTATTTGTGATAAAAGAATCCCATATATGTTCACTTTAAAAATGACAAAAGAATTACATGAACACTTAAGAAGTATTTCAATAATTTAAAAACAAAAAAATGTTATAATTAGTTTAAAGCAAAGTTGTTATAGCTCAACAATATTACATCTGATAAGATACAGATAATTAAGTATGCACTATAATGACGAGGAATAAAAATTGTAAATTGTAAATAGTAAAATTGATAACAAATTAATGAAGATACATAAGTGTACAAATAACTTTCTCATATTTTCTAAGAAAAATATATTTGAAAAACTGATTTCCTTATAGCTTTATTAATATTCTAAATTAATTGGGTTTATTATCATAAATGAAAAGTAGAACTTTAATTCTATTTACTAAAGTTTATAACTGGCGATAACAATCAAATAAACTAATATCATTATTAATTATTTACCTTTGAGTATTTATAAGCAATATTAGTGAAACTTACTATTGATGTTGATTTGTCAGATCGTAGTAAACTATTTAAAAGCCATAATCGAAAAATAAGTTCATCACAATCAACATAATTGACATTTGTTAATGCTGTGTTGAAATACTGCCAGAAGTTCTAATAACAAATAAATGGAAATTATATTACTTCTATACAAAATAATTGATGATGAAATACACTTACATCAGAATTGTATAATACTTGTTGTTTATTAATTAAATGCTGTATGAGTACCAAAAAGTCATAGGTACAATTACAAAGTAATGCATCTTTGAATTGGAGATCTTTGAGTTGTAGCTATGGCAAAATATAATAAGGATAAAATTACAATATTGATCATAAGTAGAATTATATAAAATAAGATCAGTTTACTTTTTTGAATCTATTTCTTGCTAACTGTACTAAATCATTTAATGCATTATGTAAAGAATGTTTAAAAGTGTCTTTACTTTTAGGTAATTCTGAGAGCAAAGATAATTGAAACCATCTTACATCCAAATGACAATGATATAAATGATAATAAATGTTATTCTGTAAAAATAAGAAGAAAAATGTATGTTTTAATATATATTATTAATTATGCTATTTTTATCCAATGCTATTGAATACAATTTGAAATTTTTGAACATGATGGTTCAGTTATAAATTTACATATACAGGGTGATTTTTTAAGCATGCTCGCCCCATTTTTATGCTTAAATTATGCATATATTCAAATTTCGATTTTTGGAATATTTAAGTGTAGTTAAAGGCGATATTTTTAAGTACTTAGATTTTCCACAACTTTTAAGGAGTATCCTGTAGCGATACCAACTTTGGTTTTTCAAATGACAACCTATATGTTTTAAAGCAAAATGTGATTCAGATAATTTTTCTGAAAATTTTGACATATTGCAATCAAAATTCGAACGAAAACTTCCAGAGTTATTCTACTTGAAATACTAAGGAATAAGGATAAAAGTCTAATACTTAAATGCCTACGTTGTAAATGGATACACGTACATATTTCGCATTTGTGCTATTGTACACTATTGTTCGGTATTTTATTATAAGTAGGTATACCTATGCTATACAAATATTAACGTTGCCTATAAGGTATAGGTAACATGGATAAAATAAAAAGGATATTATTTTATTCATATTTTCTTTTCTTTTGAAAATTGTCAGATGCAATATTTGGCCATTTAGTAATAAGAAGTGATTATTAACAAATATTTTATTTTTATATTGTATACCGAATTATAATTATCGTATCCATTTACAACGTAGGCATTTAAGTATTAGACTTTTATCCTTATTCCTTAGTATTTCAAGTAGAATAACTCTGGAAGCTTTCGTTCGAATTTTGATTGCAATATGTCAAAATTTTCAGAAAAATTATCTGAATCACATTTTGCTTTAAAACATATAGGTTGTCATTTGAAAAACCAAAGTTGGTATCGCTACAGGATACTCCTTAAAAGTTGTGAAAAATCTAAGTACTCAAAAATATCGCCTTTAACTACACTTAAATATTCCAAAAATCAAAATTTGAATATATGCATAATTTAAGCATAAAAATGGGGCGAGCATGCTTAAAAAATCACCCTGTATAATTATATACAATTGTAAATTTATCAAAATAGTTAAATAACATATATTCATTAATAACTTCAAAGAACAAAATTAAATGCATTGAGACAGTTAATGATGGATACTAATCAAAAATCAAAACCCTACCATTTATATTAAAAATATTGTCATTCTTAAATTAATTTTCTTAAACATTATACATAAATATTGATTGTAAATGCTTGCAAACCTTCTGTTTTCTATGCATATAATATAAAGTAATTGACAAATATTAGTACATTATGTTGCCCAGAATATTTAAATACCATTTACTTATTTTTTATTGGTGTAGATACTACACAGTAGTTTGAAAAAATATATTATAATAATTAATAGCAAGTATGTTTAAAAAAAATGATTGCTACCATATAATAATGAATAAATTTGGTATTGTTATTTGTATGGAATAATTGTTTTTTTTTACCAAGAACCTACTTTAGATTTTCATATCTAACTATAAAAGATAATTGTTTATTTCACTGCCCCATCCTGTATAGTGAAAATATTTTACTTTGCAATCAGATGAAGATAGTGCATGTTGTATAATAGTTTCAGATAAATTATGAAACTGTCCAAGTGTAGAATATAAATGATTTAATTCAGATTCAATTTTTTTCCCATGACATTCAATCAACCAATTATAACTTTCGCACGCCTTCATTCTGGAAGTATAAAATAACAGATACAATAGGATCCAACAATTCTATTCATATAGGTATAGAAAATAAATAAATTACCTTTGAAGACAGTCTCTTAAAAATATAAGAAACTCAGAAATTTGCTGTCTAATACTATAAAAATTAATTGTTTTGCAATTACTTTGTTCGTGAGACCTGATTGTCTTATATTGATCTCGTACAACAGAACTTATGCTTAACAAATGTTTTCTGAACATGAAAGTAATATTAATTATTAATTTGTAGTAATATTACATTAATTACATACGTACTTTGCCATTCTGAATAGTATAGGAATATCGTACACAAAACTATTACCCTTATGAAACGAATTGCCAAACAATATCAAACGGTCTGATTGATTTTCATCATTATTTATAATTGAATTATTGAAGTTCTGTTCACTTCTAACAAATTGTTCATTAGAAATATTTGGTCGTCCTTTGCAGTTAAAACAATTAAATGATATTGTGGTCTGATCTAAATATTAATACATTCAAATATTAAATAAATATATATGTTGTACACAAAATAATATTATTTTAAGCACTGATCAAAAACCTATATAGATTATAGATATATTAGATAAATATTTTTCTGATATACTTACTTTCATTTTCTACATCACGTCCTGCTGAGAACAAATGCATGATATCCACAAAAGAGTGAAATTATGTTAAACGACGAAATTAGTAAAGCACTTGGGTAGAAACCTAAATGTCACCCTCAGAACCTCTACGGTCGTCCTGCCGAGAGTTGATACTCTCCAGTCTCTGCCGAATGTTACCAATGCACTTAGTTGGAAATTAGAAAAAACAGTAAGAATCAGAAAGGTATAGTCATATAGAATATATTATTTAATATTGTAAATTGAGATGTACTAATTACAGTAATTTGTATACTATAATGTTATCAGTTCCTTTCAAATGTCACGTTCGTATGAACATTCTGGCGGGAAAATGTTAGTTCATGACATGACCACTTGGTACTTATCGCTTTTTTATGTTTGTAACCACATTTATTATATATATACATACATAATATTATATTTAACTATTGTTCTGTGGTTTTATAGAGCCGCTGCCGCCTGTTGGTTTAAAGTACGATGATACGAATACAAAACACAAAGCACGGTAATAGATATCTAAATCCGTGTCACTAAGACGTACTTCCGGACTTCCCCCCCCTTGTCTACGCCACTGAGACGTAGTGTAGTAATAGTATTACAGTAATCTGGTACCGACTGTACCTAGACCATGGCTAAATATTTAGCCATGTATTTAGCCATGACCTAGACTACGAACTACGAATTGAAATACAGAGATGAATGAATTACTCAAATTTAATTAGTAATAATTATGATTAAACTTGTATTTTAATATTAATTTATAATTATAATCAACCCTTATGAATTAACATAATAGGAATCCAAGTTTAGTTAATATACTCTGAACGTCTGAAAAAATGGACATGGTAATGGTACATAATAAAATGAACAATTATTGTAATTAATATGATTAATTAAATAATCTTTATTACAGCTTATAGATCTGAGTATCTTACTGCCAAGTAGTAAGTTGGTAAATAAAAATATTATGATTTAAATATCAAAGTACCAGTTTAAGATTGGAATAAACGCAGTTTAACTCCCAAGCCAACATTTGGAATTTTATTTTTAAATTTGTATTTTTTATGATAGTTGAAAAAATCGCCAATCTTGATTTGTAAGTTATGGTCAAAAAACTTGTAATCGCTTGATTTTTGGAAATATTGTGTTTTAGAATTAAATTTTTTTTAGAATTTATTAATATTAATATTTTTGTGCTCTAAGTGTTGGAAAAATCATTAAAATTTACCTATTTAACTTGTTTCTTATATTATTGAATAAACCACCTAAAACCTACAGTTAAATTTTACTTCATAAAAATATTTAAGACCATCAAATTATGTCTTATTTTTCGACTTCAAGACACTAAGTGACTACTGAATTATCTACGTTATGTATAAAACCCAGAACCCTTAGATCATATACTTCTAAGATAAAACCAATAAGTTGGGTTCCAAAGTTGTACCTACAACTAAAGAAGAGATTATTTATTTATTAAGTAACGTTTAATTCATTTAAAATTAAAATTTTTTTATTCCATTTCATATTTTAAATTATTATTATTATTATTGATTCTAAATTTTGATAAATGTATTTGATCTATTCAGTATTCAGTTGAGATCTATTATCTGGTCCATTAACCATCAAAAATTAAAAAAAAAATGTTTGTAATAATAATGTTGGGTAGGTATGTATTCTAGTATACGATTAAATAAAAACATGTTTTGAATTTTTATGTTTATTAATAAATTGTTTATAAAAAAATTTAAGAGCTTTAGTGCTTTACAAACTATAATATCAGTAGTTCAGCAAATCAGTTAGCAGCAATCATATTTCATGTTTCATTGAATAAAGAATGCCTAATTATCAACCTGCCTATAACTCATAAAAATAAAATTGTGAACCAAAATGTATTATCTGACAATCAAAATTTTCAGGAAAAAAAACTATCAGAATCATGAACTATTTTTATTGTTAAATACAACAGTGTGCTTAAATAATTTCAAACTATTGTAAGTACATTTATGTTAATGATGAATTTTTTTTTTTAATTCCATTTAGTTAATTAATCCTCAAAAAATCACGTGATTTGGTATAAAATATAAAAATTACATATCATGTATATAATTATTTATTAAAAAATAAACAAATATAAGTATATTATACCTAATGTATAAAATATATTAGGTACTTACTGATAATACCAAACAATAATTTCATTGTAATGTAATACACAGATCAATACTTATTTTAGGTTAGGTCCTCTTGTTTAATGAAAAATATACTCTTAATTTATATAATAACAAGAAATAAATCTTATTTCATTCAGTATCAAAAATTTAAAAAAAATAAAAAAAAAACAGTTACAAAATATTGCTTTGTTCATTTAACTTGTCCAACTTGGCACAATTTGTTTAAATATCCACTGTTGATTAGCATTATTTGAATCACACGGTGTTAATATTACTTGATCAGATGATGGATGAACACTAAGACACTTTCTTGTAATTGTATGTTGTAACAACTTGTTAGTCTAAAAATAAGTGAATACAAGTATTAATTATATTTTATTTAATCTTATATTAATATTGCTTTGGAGTGTATTATAGTTGGTCGCATCATTGTCTTTCTGACTGCAATGTCGCATTATAAATTTAAAATAAAAATAATCATATTTTATTCACAATTGTAAATTGTATTAAATAAAATCTCTATGTACATGTATTAATGTTAAGTATAAATAATTACAATCTATGAATAATGAGTAGGAACAATAAGGTAATTTTAATTAAGTTTTTAGTAACTGGAATAGTTGAATTGATAAGTGTCACCTGATAGATTAAATTAGTAAATTTCTAAGGCAGGTTTTTTTCAAACATAACTAAAGATTTTTTGAGTTATTAGGGTTTGTGGAGGAACATAGTCAACTAATAAGTGAGCTTTAACAATGGGTTAGCTTGGGTGAAAAAATAAAATAATATCATTTAGTCCTTTTGGTGGAATTGAGAAAATTATTATTTTGAATAAACCAAGGAACAAAGACAAACTGATTGGAAGGCCTGAATAATTCTTAAGTGAAAATATTTGGCAGAGCGGCCCTATATCTAAACACCACAGAACTACACTAGTCTGATAACAGTTTATTACTAAATGATATCTTAGATCAGAAAAGTGGGTAGAGTAGGTTGATTTTTCTATTTTAAGTAGATATCAGGCATCAGCTCTCCATTTGTTTTATCTTTCTGACCCACAACTAACATAGCAAACAGAACCAATCCTGTGTTGTTTAGTAAGTGTTAAGGGTACTCTGTTGGGTACCTATGTCATTCTAACTGATTTGCTCAATTTTAATTAAATTATGAGTATTTTGATATGTAGTCAAATTATGAATATTGGATATTTGTAATAGAATAATAGAAGTATAGGCCTACAATATAAATATTACAAAAATTAATATATTTATCTTAGATTATTACGAGAAATAAATGTGATTATAATTATTATCAGATCATGTTAAAGCACGCAACACATCACAAATGATTATAAATATTAAAATATATGTTTTATTTTATTACTATTTTTAATTCATGACAAAATAGTAGTTTGGAGATCTCAATTGCTGATAAAAAAAAACCTTTGAAAAATGAACTTATTTAAGTTTTTTTGGAATGAAATATTTTTTTTTTAACCACTTAAATTTATTACTAGTCAAGTAAGACTGCTGGGAGCCTTCCTATTCTATAGTTAATGGTATTTTATGTCACCACACTTAATCATTATATCTTGTCTGTATAGATTGTAAATAAAATAAATAAATAAAATAAGAACTACTTAAATATAAGGTTGTAAAATACAATAAAAAAAATAAGTACCTATATAGGGAGGGGACTAAATAAATATATTATTATATATATATGTACATTTTATTTATACATCATACTTACAGATTCATATTGCCATGGCCCATCAACAGTTCCTAATGGACATACAACTAATTTTA
The DNA here is from genome assembly GCF_037042655.1 of Diuraphis noxia. NCBI lineage: Eukaryota > Metazoa > Arthropoda > Insecta > Hemiptera > Aphididae > Diuraphis > Diuraphis noxia. Next base: position 15,337,951 of record NW_028301712.1, on the reverse strand, counting down.
CATTTTGCCGATCAGCAAAAATACAACGTTCACCAACACCAAGCTGTCCTTTTGTATTCAATCTAAAAAGCTATAACCAAATTAAAAAAAAAAAAATGTATTAGTGCACAATTTAAAAAAAATAAATATTTTTCATATTTGATATTTTAATAAGGTACAAAAAAAATATTTATTTATTTATCCTACAAAAATCAGAGGGGTTTTAAATGAATCAAATTTCCTAAGATAAATAATAATCAAAAGATAGGTTAATATGTAAGAGTTTGAATAAATTAAGAGGCGCAGATTGTTTTACCCAAAATCAACCTTTCCCATTTTGACAATTTTAGTTGTTGTAATATTAAGTTGGTTATTTTTTTAAATAATATATTATATTATTATTATAATTTATAATTATTGTTTGCCAAAATGTTGGTTAAGTCATCCCAAAAGTTTGTAAAAATCCATATTAAATAATACACTATTACAGTAATAATACAAATTACAAATAATAATTATTATTATCTACCAAAAACTATTTAAAAAAATTGTCACAACTACAAGTCTGTATAATAAATAATTTGTTTTTCTTCAACGTGGTTTTCTCTGTATAAGGTTAAATGAAACTCAAATATTATTTAAAATATTGTATAATGTTTTTTTTTTATACATACTTTTTAATAGACAATAATATGAATTATTTAAAAATTGTTGAGATGACAACAATTTTACTAAAGAATAATAATATATTATATTATTTAAAACCCGTTGATAACTTTATTCTAAAACAATTAAAATAGCTTTAGTTTTGGGTTTGGTAAAGGATGTAAAGGTAACAGGTCCTGGACAATTTAGATACAAAAAGTTAATTTAAAATACCTTTTTATCCTTTTTTTTTTCATTATAATCACAACTACTATTAAATTTTAAATTACACAGTGAAATATCGTTGATTATTTCAATTTCCTACAGTACTACATCTGCTGTTTCAATGTATAATAATTAAATAAATGTACTTTATGGATTTTTTGCCAAAGTGACAGTGACAGTAAATGATTGTTAATGACAGAATTTAAGACCAATTAAACGAGTATGGAAATACTACCACAGATTATATAAAACAATATAATATAATAATATATAATTATTTATATAATCTGTGATACTACAGTAAGTTTAAACAATACTATACTTAAATGCGTGAATTATGGTAGACTACCGAAAAGTCCGGTATATATAATTGGATAAAAGGAAAAATGTGATACATAGTTGAACATTCCATTAAGTATTAATTTAAATTAGAACTAGGTACTGTAATTGTGTATGATTTACTTGAAAAAATAAATCATTAAAATATATAATGTATATTGTTTTTGAATGAATAATTTTGATTTTTTTTATATAGGCAATGCCAGTAATGATAATTATTGTTTTATATTTTAAATATTATTCTTTGTATACCAAACTCATTTACCGCAATTTGTGAATTATGTTATGTATAAGGTCTAAAAACCAGAAATATACAATTTTGAAATAATTAAAACTTAATGGATAAGTACCAACCAACAAAAAATATTGAAACTATTCTCTAATTCACTAGTACAAAAAGTGGTAAGAAATGTGGACATCTAACAATTTGATTTTTCTTAATATCAACAAATCCTACAAAATTTTAATGTAATGACTACCGATGAGAGTTGTAAGATAATCAACACATACAATTCTTTTAGAATTTTTGTTCAATAATATCTATTTTATTTAAAGCTTTTAATTTATTTTGTGTAATTTACCACAACATACACATAACGTCACTGGTTCCTTACTATTTTAGTAATTATATTTTATGAAAGTGAAAAATTAAAATTTTTAATGTGTAGTCAGATATATTGCTTATATTTTATAGTATTATGTGTATACCTAATAGGAAATGTATACATTTTACTCATAAGTACTAATCAACCAATAAAAAATAATATCACATTATTTAATAATTAAATTTAAATTTTATTCTAAATATAAAAATGTAACTAACATTGTTAAAAGTTTAGCACCTTAAAATCAACACATACAGAGTGTCCCGCGAGGATTTACTCATTGTGATATTTCCTTAGATAATAAATATATCATAAATCTATTTTTTTTTGTTAGACTCACATAGACAAGGGATACATTTTTATTCAATTAATTTAAGGTTAAAAAATGTTGACCTTTCAATATTTTATATTCATTAATCACATGAATTTTTTTTTATAAATAAATCGGCAAAAAACGGGATTTTATCTGAGTGGTAAGTCTCCCTCTACGGCTAACTGGTATATCCTCACGGGACACAATTGTAAATCATAATATATCTATAATCTCTTAAATGCAGTGTTATGTTTACTAATATATTATAGTAAAAATATTTAAGTTTTTCTTATGGTGGTAGTATAAAGTATACATATATTATAATCATAAATGTTTATATTAATTGTTTACCTGATTGTTTCCTTGTCCATGACATAACTCTACACCTACTAATGATGGTGGTTGATGACCTCTGGTATCTAAACAAGTCATTTTGCCGACATTTTTTAACTAAAGATAAAACTTGTGTTATTAAGTTATCAAGTTAAAATATTTTATACACAATCAAATAAATTACTTACTTCTCCCCAGTATAGATTTGGAGGAAGTTCAGGAAACTTTGTATACACATCATATGCAACGTTTTTCATGAACCATGAGAAATCTTTGCATTGTAGTTTATCCTTCAATTCTAATTGTTTGGATATATCACCCATGTCTAAGTAGCGTGCTAACGGTTCTCGAGTATAAAAGAATTCTTTGTGTTTATTGTCAAACCATGTCTCAATCACACGTTTGTAATTCTGAAATATTAAATATAGTATTGTAAGAATAATATTTTAAAATGTAAATGATCAAAAATATTTAATACGCACATAAGTAATCAAAGGTCCTTTAACCTTTTTGCCAAGTTCACCAAAATTATATGGCATAAATCCACGGTAAACATGTCCAACTCTGGAACAAGGGACCCATTCAATACTACCACCACACTGCCAAACCTAATATTAAATATATAAATCCTATTAACTTTAAAATAATTCAATAAATATAGGCAATTATACTTTAACTGTAAACTTTAGATTCAAAAATGTGCGATATTTCTACTGAATATAGCTAAATTTAAAATTGTGTTAATATGCATTAAATATAATATAAATTTTACTTTGAATGACAATTCAAAATTTTCTCCTCCCCAAACAAGTAACCCTGGATCATATGCTCCGAGTTCTAGAAAATAATTTCTATCTATGGCAAAAAGACCACCTGCGTGAGTTGGGGACCTTGAAATAATTAAAGTGTATGTATTATTATTTTGAAATTAAATGTATTTATGCACATAGAAATTAAAAATGAATATTTATTACTTATAAGGTTCACTTTTGTAAATTCGTTTTCGTTCTTCTTGAGCAGGTATTTCAATTTCTTTATAGAGCATACCCCATTCAAATATACCACGGAATAAATGATCTTTTTCGTAAACTGGACGATACTCCCAAGTATTATGATCAATTCCATCAATCACAGGTACTGTCATAATTTTTCTGGTAAAATAAAAAGTAATATTAAATCTCATGTGTAAATAAAAGCTTAAGAATAATTTCTACCTATCTCGGGCAATTGGTGCAATTAATGGTGGTAACCAATTGTATCCAACTTCGCAATGAGCATCTAAGAATAAAATTACTTCCCCCCTAGCATTTGAAGCACCCTTTGATCGAGTTCTAATCAGTCCTTCACGTTCAGAATTTCTAATTAGTCTTACTTTGCCATTAAACTTTTCAATATAATATTCTAGTTTCTTTTTTAAATTTTCTGAAAATATATTAAATTTAAAAATGAAACAGCTTTTAGTAATTTTTCTCAATAGGTACTAAAAATTACCTTTATTACTAAAGTCGTCAACCAAAAGAATTTCTTCCAAAAATTGAGGTGGAGTTCTATTGAGAATACTATGTACAGTTCTCAATAAAGAAGACCAACCTTCATTATGAAATACTATTATTACACTAGTACGTGGTAATTTTTCTGGATAAGTCCAATATTTACACCTGTGGAATTTAACTAATTAAGTAAAAATGTCAATATATAAATTGTATATAATGTAGTATTACTCCTCTTCGCGATGATCTGGAATTGATCTATTTAGAGAGATATCGTCTGAGCAAGCCATATTCATGCCATATTCGGATAGAGACTGTAAAGCTTCATTTTCTCTGTCACTCGGAACATGATGAGCTTTACCTTTTTCTCCAGGACCCGGTCTATTAGTTGAAGTAGAATACTCAAAATTACCAAGGATTTGATCACGGTAAATTGGTACCTAGAAAAGATGAAATGCTTAGTAAACATTTCATAAACAAACATAAAATTCATAAAATAAATATAAATACTTAGATACCTGATTTGAAAATCTAGAATGTTTGGGAAACGTTGATTCATGTGAGTTTTGTATATTTTCTGAACGTTTATATAAAGCCAATAATAATAGTAAGATAATAAAAGTACCAATACTAATTTTGGCGAATTTGTTGCGCTTTAGCTGAATAATTCTAAATCTTAAAGACATTTTTGATGATAGGAAATGAATACCTAAGATTAAAAATACGATTAATTGTATTTGATATTATATGCATTTAAATTTTAAGCATCCACTGTGTGACATGTAAATATGTAATGGTAATTCTAATCTGAGTATAATTGTGTTATATATTTTATAGAATAATTAGGTATCACATTAAATATAAATAAGACGTTGTTGGTATTTATTTACTTACATTAGCAATATCAAATATACAAACGGTGTAAAAATATAATTAAGTAGTTTAAGTAGTTAAGTCCCGGTGTTATATAATCGAATGCAATCGTATTAACGTACGCAATAATGGGAAGATGACATTATACCAAATAATATAGGAGAATTTGTACATGTTTAGGTATGTTTATTGTTGACGTATTAAATTTTAAATTTTATGGTTTTTGTTTGCGTGATAACGCAATCGATGATAAGAAAAGCACTATCAATTTACAATAAAGATACACGTCGTAACCACAATAATTTATATCTTTGTGGTTGTAACCATATATTTTTGTATTATATTATCTATGGTCATAACAAAAAATACCACAAGTGGTGCCAATTGGGAACAAATCTAATTTAGCGCCCAACCGAATTTTCAATTTTTCTTTTGCGGAAACCTGAGTATTTTAACGAGTTTAGAACGATGGTGCAAAATTAATTGGCGGAAACTATAAGTTTTTATGTTATACCCTTTCGAAGTTCACAATTTTTGGTATTTTACACATGCCCACAAGTGCAAAACGCTTTATTTTACCTAACAACATTTCAATTTTTTTTTTTTTTGAAAACTATGTAAATCAACATTTTGAAAACGATGGCATGAAAATAAATTATTTGAAATCAATAGTTTTTAGGAATAGGCCTCAAGATAAAAACAATTTCACTCGTTATTAAACGAAAAGAAATGTAGGTAATATAATATTAATAAATTAAATATTTATTTTATTTAAAAAAAAAAAAAAAACTAGTATCGCCGTTTCGGCCTCAGCCCCAGATTCCAATTTCGATTCAGTCTCAGACTCCGACCATGCAGACTCGACTACATTATTTATGTTGGCAGGGTTGTAAAGATAACTGACCTAACTAAAGCAACTAAAATAATAGTTTCCACCAATTAATTTTTTCACCATAATCGTTTTAAAATTGTGAGCTTCGAAAGAGTATAACATAAAAACTTATTGTTTCCACTAAATTATTTTTTCACCATCGTTCTAAATTCGTTGAAATACATAAGTTTCCGAAAAAAAAACTGAAAAATTCGAGTGAGCGCTAAACTAGATTTTATGCCCTAAATGTATGCCTCATTTTTTAATTAGGTATTTATAATTTATACAACAAATAAACAAAATTGATTTTATCAAAAACTGGTGTTGCATAAATGTTCCTGTTTTCCCGATTTTTATTTTTTGTTTTTTTTTCGATTATTTTTAAAAGTAGACACTGTGAATTTCTTAAATACCAACTATATATCCCACTAGAAGCCTAGACCTAACATAACCCTCACTATTTGAAGATATATTTGGTATAAGAAATGTCACAATCACTGTAAAATCAATATATTTATCACACGGTCGGGAATTTAATATCCTATATTTAAAATTGGTATATCTATCGGGAAAAATTATTCTAAGACAGCGGTGTACCAGATTAGCCTATCTAGAACGCCGCGTGACCATGACATTTTATGGAAGTGTATTAGTTATAAAATAAAATCATCCTGAATTTCTTTACAAAGAACTATGAACTATTAATTTGCTTAACCTCAAGGCAAAAACAATGTCTTTCATGACAATGTGATTGAAGCAAACTATTTTAATACCTAATAATATAATAAAAAAAGTGTACAGAAATACCTGAAAAATTAAATAACTTTTGTTTTAATCAATATATTTATGATTTTTTAAAATGGTAAAATTTATTAAATTAAGACTCATTAATCCAAAAAGAAATAACATTAAAATAAAAATAGATTTAACTAGTATTTATTTAAAAATTCTCATAAAATATTTCTAAAAAATATATACCTTTTTAAATTTAAAATTACGTTTTTTACAACTATATCAACTTAATTTAATTAAAATAATGAGATTTCAATAATTTGACTTTTTTTTTTGTTAGTTTAAACATAATATGTAATAATGAGAAACAAAATGTGATGTAAAACTGTAAAAGTATATTGTACCCAGATAATGAGCTTAGGCTTTTGTATTTCACCTTTTTGACTAAATTTCATAATCAGAATAATCTCTTAATTAACAGAGTCTGTGAATGACACAGACCTTTCTTCCAACAAAAAGTAAATTCAATGATCTTTACTAATTATTGTTCTATTATTGTTCTAATGCTCAATATTAACTGGGTGCTTTTGTGAGAATTTATTGCAAGAGCTTATATTTTTTTGCGCTAATAAATATGAGTTTTGTTTATAGAAGGAAAACTGGAACTATTTATTTAGTATAGGTACATTTTATGGATAGAGTGGATAGACACAAGAAAAGTTTCTTATTAAACACCACCGAATATTAACGTACAATACGACCTGTTGTATCTAAATCTATTTCACTGGTATTAGTAGTTATCAGTGTGAAAACAACGTTACACAAGTAAAAAATTACTGAATTTATATTTTTAAATATTACATAAATATTTAATATAAACTCCAATTCAATATGTTTATCGGCATTCAATAAATATTGAATATATTTTATTCAATAGTATTATCAATTACTAAAAAATTAACCATAGATATTTAATATTAAAATTAGATATATCATAATATTATTCAAATAGTTTTTGACCAAAACACATAAAATGTAGAGTTTCGTTCTTCGTCGATTTTCAGTATCTTTAGTTGAATATTGAAAATAGTTCATTTTTACTGTAAGGAATAAACATTTAATTAAATTAAGTATATTATCTATATATAAATAGTAAATCGTTATTTATGTTTATTATCATTGATAAAGTTATTTTATATGAATATGCCATTTACTGATTAAGTTTATCGGAACCATTCAAAGTTGTATATTACTTACTATTTCGTGTTCTATAGAATTGTCTTATGTTTATCTAACACATAGCTGGAAATGGGTAATTCATTAATTCGTGTTGTTCGTTAGGTATAGTCGTATAGATAAATTGACGATGATTATAGTACCTAATATTACTAAAATGTTATACAAATCATAGTAGGTATAATATTTTATATTATAAAATGTGTGGTGACTAAAACTAGCAATTACATTTTATAAATGTATCTATAACTATAGATGTATTTTAGTTGGTAATTAACAATTAATTATAATTACAGAAAACTCATCAAAAGCTGTCATAATATGAACGATATGAGTAATAAATAATAAGTAGGTATATTATATACTAATGTAACATTACTAACACGTTCGAAATAAATCCTAGTTATTCTGAATTTATTAATAAATTTAAAATTGGGTATATACTTTTTAGTAATTTATAGATAAAATTATGTATTTTTAGATTCTGAGCGGAGCGATTACCATGATGTGTGTGTGTGTTTTTTTTTTTTTTTTTTTTGTGTCTGTCATCACGTTTTGGGGCAGTAAAATGCTTTGATTTTTGACTTCAGTACCTCGTTCGATCAGAAAGTGACTCAAGTTGGTACTATGGGGGGGGGGGGGGGGTCAAAAGTAAAAAATTCTTAATACTTTTCTAAATAATCAAGAAAAACAAACTAAAAATTAAGGGAAAAACCGGAAATTTTACGCACACTCATTTTTCGACAAAATCGATTTTGGTTTTTGATGTAACTTTAAAACCAATGACCATAGATACATGAAATTTTCACCGAATGTTTATATAAGTATATTCTATCCACCATGCAATTTATTTAGACTTAATTTGAACTATTCATAGGCATTTGAAATTTTCGATCATTATTAGTTTTTTTAAAATTAATATCGATAAAAATTTATTTGTTAGGCAGAAAAGCTTGAAAATTTAATACAAGGCTCTTAACATATTGTTACAATAGCAGTTGAAAAATAAAATAAATTCATAGTCACAATTTTTTTTTATAAGCATTCAATGTTTGAATTTTGACAATATACGTAAAAATCACGAAAATTCATTTTAATCAATTTAAATTATTTTAAGCTAGAAATTCATAAAAAATTTTCCTTTTAAATCTAAGATTTCAAAATTTAATACAAGATTCCTTACAAGTTTTTCAATCTTTATCACAAATAACAATTCCACCGGAAATTCAAATTAAATTTTTATGAGCATTTGAAATTTAAATTTTTACAACATTGTGTAGTTAATCATGTAATTAATAAACCGTTTTTTTCAAATTAAATATTGATGTTTATTTATTTCTACAATTGGATTTTCACTTTTAGCGATTTCCTTATTTTGGTGTAACTCTAAAACAAATGACCGCAGATACTTGAAATTTTCACTGAATGTTTATATAGGCATTTTATATATTTGATAAAATTTTCAAAACATTTAGATTTGTTTTGAGCTGTTTACCGACATTTTAATTATTCAACTTTTTTAGTTTTTTTTCTATAAATATCGATAAAAATGTATTTGTTCGGTAGAAAAACTTAAAAATTTAATACAAGACTCCTGACATATTTTTATAATAGCAGTTAAAAAATATTAAAAATTCGTATGCACGATTTTTTTATTAAGCATTTAAGGTTCAAATTTTGACTAAATACATAAAAATTACGGCAATGTTCAAATTATCTTAGATAGAAATTCATAAAAGTTTTTCTTTTTAATTCTAAGATTTGAAAATTTAATACAAAGCTCCTAACATATTTTTACATTAGCGGTTGCAAAATAAAAGGAATACATAGTCACAATTTTTATTTATAATAGCATTTAAAGTTCAAATTTGGACAACATATTATGTAAAAATCACGAAAATCACGAAAATTCGTAAATTATTTTATGCTAGAAATTCATAAAAAATGTTCCTTTTATATCTAAGATTTGAAAATTTAATACAAGGCTCATAATATATTTTTACAATAGCAGTTGAAAAATAAAAGAAATATATAGTCACAATTTTTTTTTATAAGCATTTAAAGTTCAAATTTTGACTAAATACGTAAAAATTACGGCAATGTTCAAATTATTTTAAGCTAGAAATTCATACAAAATTTTCCTTTTATATCTAAGATTTGAAAATTTAATACATGGCTCCTATCATATTTTTACAATAGCAATTGAAAAATAAAAGAAAAGCATACTCGCAATTTTTTTTTACAAGCATTCAAAGTTTGAATTTTGACAACATACGTAAAAATCACGAAAATTCACAAATTATTTTATGCTAGAAATTCATAAAATATCTTCCTTTTATATCTAAGAATTTCAAATTTTATATAAGGCTCCTAATATATTTTTACAATAGCAGGTGAAATATAAAAGAAATATATTGGCACAATTTTTTTTTACAAGCATTCAAAGTTTGAATTTTAACAACATATGTAAAAATCATGAAAATCACGAAAATTCGCAAATTATTTTAAACTAGAAATTATTAAAAAATTTTCTTTTTAAATCTAAGATTTGAAAATTTTTAATAATCTATAATATATCCTAGACAGATAAACCATCTTCGCTTAGAATCGTTTTTCGTATACAATGATATAATATCATTGGATTCAAATTTAATTCCATCCATTACAGTAACCTACTTGTAACCTACTGTACAGCAGAGCGACGTCCACGACTTACCCGCCTTTTTATTATTTGATTTTAATCTTAAACTTTTGTCATCTGCTGATTTTAATGAGACCCCTTTTTGTCATTAATGCTGAAAGTATCATTGGATGGTTGTTGAATGTGTTTTATACTGTAATAGGTATACTGTGTTAATACAATTGACTAGACAGTGCACTCGTACTATTATACTAGTTGTGTTTTTGTTTGAACGTGTTGTGGTTATTGTTTGTCGCGTAACTTGTACTTAACTTTGTTTTGAAATTCCAATTTTCGCATATATAATGATATTTAAGGTAATATTATGGCGCATGTTTATTCAGTGTTATAAGCGCTATAAAATCGTAACCCTGCTAATTAGTTAAGAACTCAGACCATTGTATGGCACATGCATAATATATTAATATCCTTAGCAATTGAACACACATTAATAAAATAATCCTCAGTCAAAATTACTCAATAGCACATCATATCTTCTCAACAATTCAAAACCATCAAAAAAAGCTCCCAAGTATCAACGTTCACAACATTAGATGATATATTTAAGTTTTTTAAACATACCTACCTAGCGAATAGTAATTAATAAAAACCTAGATAAAAATAATAATATTTATCCCTGTGATAATATAATTGATATAAATAGCTAGCATAGTTAAAACTATAAAATTTGAATGTTCATACAATTATCTTATAATTTGTATTGTTATTTAAACATGCTAAAATACGATGTAATATACGCCAATAACTTAATATACCTACCAAAAAAAGAGGAAGTAGTTAATCCACTCTGCTGTATAGTTGTAGGAGTCAAGTGTGACTTGTTGTTATATTTTGAATACCTTTAGGCAGGTCTCTATAATGGATGTATTACATTTAAATTCAATAATAATTAATAAATCATTGCATTCGGAAAACTTTCCTGAGTGGAGATGGCCTGTCTACCGGAGATGGATTTAACAACTCGCCACCCTTATCCTAAAAATCAAACCAGGAATGACAAAATTTCATTCCATAATAACATGTTATATACATTATAGAACTATTATTAATTTTCATTTAACTAAAGTTTAATAAAAACGTTTTGATTCAAATTTCAAATACAATATTTTTATGTTTATTTTTACGTAGTAAAAATGTATATAAGAAAAAAAAAGCAGGTAAGTGGGTATCGCTCTGCTGTACATTTGGGGGTGGGGTGGACCTCTGACTAGGGTAAGTTAAATTTGAATGCAATGATAGGTATCATTGTATACGAAAAACGATTCTGAACGGAGACGGTTTATCTGTCTAGGATATATTATAGATTATTAAAAATTTTCGAATCTTAGATTTAAAAAGAACATTTTTTATGAATTTCTAGCTTAAAATAATTTGCGAATTTTCGTGATTTTTACGTATGTTGTGAAAATTAAAATTTGAATGGTTTTAAAAAAAAAATGTGGCTATATATTTCTTTTATTTTTCAACTGCTATTTTAAAAATATTTTAGTAGCCTTGTATTAAATTTTCAAATCTTAGATATAAAAGGAACATTTTTATGAATTTCTAGGATAAAATAACTTACGAATTTTTGTGATTTTTACGTATGTTGTCAAAATTAAAATTTGAATTCTTGTAAAATAAATTGTGGCTATATATTTTTAATGTTTTTCAACTGCTAATGTTACGATGTGTTAGGAGTCTTGTATTAAATTTTCAAATCTTAGATTAAAAAAGAAAAACTTTTATGAATTTCTATCTATGATAATTTGAACATTGCCGTAATTTTTACGTAGTAAGTCAATATTTGAACTTCAAATGCTAATAAAAAAAAGTATGCCTATGTATTCTTATAATTTTTTAATAACTATAAGAATAACTTACGAGAAAATTTGTGTTAAATTTTCAAGTATTTAGATTGGGCAAAAATATTTAATCGACACTTCAAAAAAAATATTTTACAAAAATTGAAAATTTCAGTTGTCTATAAATATCTCAAAAAAGTCAAAATATTTTAAAAATTAAATCATGTAAAGAAATTTCCAATCTAAATAACTGATAAAATTTTCAAGTATCTACGACTTATACTTTTTAAAAAATATCAAATATTTAAAATCGTTTCAGGATAAATCGTTATCGTTACGCTATTTTGTAAAAAATTAAAATTCAAACGCACTTACAATTTTTCATAGATGCATCGAGTTTACTCTATAGCTACTTGAAGGAAAACTTAGTGTTGTATTTTTAATCCTTATAGTTATAAACACAAAAAATTTTATGATTTTTCAACTTCAAAATTACTTGCAAATTTTCGCATTTGCGACAGATTTTGTAAAAATTTGAACTATAAACGTTTAAAAAAAAGGTTGTTACAAACGATTTTTAATTTTTTTTTTAGCTACAATAAGAACAACTCCTGGGGAACCTTGTATTAAGTTTTCAAGTTTTTTTGGTCATCCAACATTTTTTTACCGACACTTCAAAAAAATTCTCAAAAAAATCGAAAATTTCAGTGGTCTATAAATAACTCAAAAAAGGCAAAAAATTTTGAAAATTAAACTGTATATAGATAACACTAACATAAACATTTGGTGAAAATTTCAAGTATTCACAGTGATTAGTTTTTGAATTACAACCATATAAAAAAATCGATTTGGCCGAAAACTGGTTTTGCGTAAAAATTCCCATTTTTTTGTCATTTTTTTTTTTGTTTTTCTCGATTTTTTTGAAAACTGTTGGAAAATATTAACTTTTGACCTTTATAATGCACCAAGTATATTCACTTTTACATCGGAAACCACCCCCAAAGTTGGAAATTGAAGCATTATTTCGACTAGTTATGCTGTACACAGACACAAAAAAACACACACATCATTGTAAAATCAATACATCCATCACTTCGTTCAGAATCTATAGATATAAAAACATATCATATATAACGTACCTATTATAACGTATTACATAATATTATACGTATTATTAATAAATAATTTATCATATAATTAATTTTAATGTTAATTATTTATTATTTTTTACATGAGTTTTTTTTATTTATAGATTTCACTCTTGAAAACAAAATCCAAATACCTACACCTTTCAACATTTTTAAATTGAAAAATTATAGAAAAAAAGCAGGTAAGTCGTGATGAATGTCGCTCTGTTGTACAGTAGGTTAAAATTGAGTTACTGTAATGGATGGAATTAAATTTGAATCCAATGATATTATATTATGTATAATAAGAAAAACGATTCTGAGCGGAGACGGCTTATGTGTCTAGGATATATTATAGATTATTAAAAATTATCAAATCTTAGATATAAAAGGAAAATTTTTCTATGAATTTCTAGCATAAAATAATTCGTGATTTTTCGTGATTTTTACGTATGTTGTGAAAATTCAAACTTTGAATGTTTATAAAAAAAAAATCGTGAGTATATCTTTCTTTTATTTTTCAACTGCTATTGTAAAAATATTTTAGGAATCTTGAATTCAATTTTCAAGCTTTTCTACCCAATAAATAATTTTTTATCGATATTCATAGAAAAAAAAAACTAAAAAAGTTGAAAAATGTCAGTAAACAGCTCAAAACAAATCAAAATATTTTGAAAATTTTGAAAATTTTATCAAATATAGAAAATTCCAAATAAACATTTAGTGAACATTTCAAGTATCAAGGTCATTTTTCTTAGAGTTACACCAAAAAAAGAAAATCGCTAAATGATAAATCTAGTGAAAATCCAATGTTGTAAAAATTTAAATTTCAAATGCTCATAAAAATTTAATTTGAATTTCTGGTGGACATTTTTTTGTGATAACGATTGACAAACTTGTAAGGAATCTTGTATTAAATTTTCAAATCTTAGAATTAAAAAGAAAAACTTTTATGAATTTCTATCTAAGATAATTTGAACATTGCCGTAATTTTTACGTATTTAGTCAAAATTTGAACTTTAAATGCTTATAAAAAAAAATCGTGACTATGTATTTCTTTTATTTTTCAACTGCTATTGTAAAATTATATTTGGAGCCTTGTTTAAAATTTTTAAATCTTTAGATTTAATCTAATCTATCTTTAGATATAATCTAAAATCTATTTAGGATTCGATAGATATAAATCTTAGATATAAAAGGAAATTTTTTTTTGATTTTCTAGCATAAAATAATTTGAGAATTTTCATGATTTTTACGTGTGTTGTCAAAATTCAAACTTTGAATATTGACTTCCAAATATTGACAAAAATTCGTCAAAACCATGAATATTTGCAAATTATTTTGTAGTTCAAAATTCATAAAATTGTTTGTATTTACATCTAAGGTTATAAAATTCAACACTAAGTTTTCCATAAATTTTGCTTCAAATAGCTATAGAGAAAATTTGAAGCGTCATTATGGGAAAAATGTTTTGAGCGTTTGAGTTTTAAATTTTTATGAAATTGCGTAATGATAACGATTTATCTTCAAACAAGGTATATGTATACTCGTATCTATGATAATATAAGGTATTATAAATTATGATAACTACATGCAATGTTTTTGGAAAAATTGATTAACTATGCCTTATGCAAAATGCGTCCTAATTGAAAAGTAAATTATTTGTTTCAAAATAGAATATATGACAATATTTAAATATAATAGACTGTCAAGTCCTAGACTGACAAATCATCTCCGTTCAGAATCGTTTTTCGTATACAATGATACCTATCATTCCATTCAAATCTAACCTACTCTAGTCAGAGGTCCACCCCACCACCTAATGTACAGCAGAGCGAAATCCACTTACCCATTTTTTTTTAAATTTAAGAATGTTCATTACGTGAATTGTATTTTAAATTTTTGAATTATCGTAATACTACAACACATAATATTTACTCTCAGTTTAAAATATTTGTAGTTATGTTTTTAATAGTTATACTCAATTATACTACAATTGATATCTGATGGTGTGTTTAGTGTATTGAGTGCAATTTAGGGTAAGGGGAAAGGCATCTCCACTCAAGTTCGTCCATAAGATGAACAAGGACTTCATCAAGGGAGGTACGAAAAAAGAAATGTATAAAACGAATATTCCATCAATTATTATTTATTACTAAATGGTAGGTATTATATTTACATTACATTTTAAGTATTTAAAAAGTTTTTACATCAATAGATATTTTATTAGAAAAAAATTTTATTTATACATAATAATATGTTTACAGATCATTGTTTTAGTAAGGTTACAAGACAAAATAATAACTTATGGGGTTCGACTTCTCCCCTTCTGCCACAAATACCTGACATATCTATTGTTTATATATATATCAATTTAACATATTAATCCCTTCAAAATAAATTTTGGCCTCAGCCTGACTTACGTGATATTAAAATTCTGGCACCGCCACTATACCGCATTTCAAAAATAAAAAATACCTACTAGATCTAATTTGTTATCAGGTACTACATTCAATATTAAGCATTTGAGCATATTAATTTCTGCAGCATTTGCAACTGTTAAGGGAACGTTATACCCGCATGTGTTGTCTCCGTCTTAAACAAGTGCATAACATACCAAATTTTACGCTAAGCACATCACGTTTAGCTACGTGAGTTTAAAATTTAGAGTGAATTGACTTCTTATAAAAATTGAAGGTAACATTATTATCGAGGGCTTCTCATAGGCTTTTTATTATATTTTAATTTTAAAGCGAGTATTTGTATATCTTAAAATACTCATGATTCGCTTTAAAATTAAAATAAAAAGTCCACGAGAAATCTTCGATAGTAATCTTACCTTTAATTTTTATAAAAGGTCAATTCACTCTAAATTTCAAACTCACGGAGCTAAATATGTTCTGCTGAGCTTAAAATTTGGTATGCTGTACACTTTTAAGACGGAGACAACATATGCGCTCATAAGTTATCATAGTTGTATATTAGTAGCTTTAAAATTAAAAAAGATTAAAAAATTACTGCATCTACAAAAAGTATTGAACCTGGTACACACAAAAATCACCATTGTAAAACCAATGTTTAAGAATATAATATATATATATATATATATATATATTTAAGCATTCTCAGAGTATCTCAGCATTCTATCACATCTATTATATTTCTTAGGTATATTGACCTAATAGTTTATAAAGCATTAAATTAGCTATACATTATAGAGATGAGGAACATATTTTACTACAAATAATTTTATATGCATATGCGTTTACTATTCCATACAATTGCCATAAGAAATTAAAGTTATTTGATCCAAATACTCAGTTATATAGTAGATAAACGTACCTACTGTGGGTTTGTATGCGATGTACTGATGCACTTAAATTGTTATTAAAATTATATATTATTATAGCTAAATTCTCACAGTTAGTTTTAGGTAGGTACCTAATAAGTGTAGTGAGAAAACTATTGAGGTCATTCACCACTGGAATTCTTGACCTTCAGATCAAATAATATACATCGTATTATTATTATCTAAGAACAACATTTAATTTACATAATATCTAATAATATTCCAATATTATTTTACAGTAATGTAGATAATTATAGTCTATACTCAATAAATACTATGGTATAAAACTATAAACTATGTTTGGTTGATAAAATTTCCAAAAAAAAAATATTTAATAATAACTAGAAATGAGAAACATCTTGAATATTATAATCTGTGTGTGTATGTATTATTGTAAATACTTGATCAATATATATATATTTTTTATGTGTAAAAATATATATTATTATTCGGATATTGAAAAAATTAAAAACAATGTTCATAGTTCACGATTAGAGTTTAAGATGTTCCTTTCAATAATGAAATTATATATTGTTTATTAATAATTTCTTTTATTCAAAAATTTAACTGTTTATTAAAGTAATTAAATTTATACATTTCCATTGTACGTCAATTTAGTCTCAATGCAACAATTTAAATTGAAGTAAATAAGAATTGTAGTATTAACCTTAATAATACACTGCATTGATTTATTGTCATTTTGCTAAAACACTCAGCATTATATCAATTGATTTTCTTACAAACTTATTATAATTTTTTGTACCTACCTATTATGACGGAATTCCAGTCCCATGCAGTTTAAATATCTACACGTGGCTATTCTGCCGGTTAGTTTGTTTCATGTTCATTGTTCATTATTCGGGTCTAGTCGATTTCTTTTATCACCAATTTTTCGGAGAACTTTTGATAACAATATTCTATATAATCGATGCAGTAAAAAATTCCAAAAATATCGTTTAATATTTCACTTGTATTATTTAAAGCAGTTTTAAATTTCCTATATTTATCTTGACACCGCCGCGCCGCTACCAGCCAATGGTATTCAGCTTAAATAATATGACGTGTAACCTCCATTTCTATCGCAGACTACAGCCGTCTTAGTATCGCAGCACAAATAATTATATGCATATTTATTTATTTATTTACTTATCATGTAGTACCTACATATTCATTGGTTAGATATGGTATAGCTGCTGTATGCACATGTTTCTAGTGATATTCTTCTTTTCCTTGGCATTAATCAATCAGTTGAAAACTTCTACGAGCTGTATAGCTTGACCCTTGTCGAACCCAAATAATAACAACCTTCAAGCTACACAGATTTAGATTCTTTTTTACTGTGATCCATCTTAAAAATTGCTTTTAGTGGTGGTCTATATTGTTATGTTGATTTCACTAATGATCCTGCGTTATAAGATTTTTTTTTTATACACCATACCGCAATTAAAACTAAGTAAAAGTGGGATGGAAATTGCATACCCTCAGGCGAAAGTGGCAAAAAGATGGGATATTTTATACAGATTTTGATCCAGTAATCTTTTAATGTTTTCAAAATTAATGTTCACAATGATTTTTTGATGAACTTAAGCAATTATAATGTACTAAATACTACTATGAATTATTTTTGAATCGTATTATATAGTACTAGTACGAATTTAAATGTATACAATTAATATGGTATAATAAAGTCACTAGTCAGTATAAAACAGTACAATATTATTAAGAAAAAAGGGTTATCAATCTTTGAAACGTAAATATTGCTATACATATTATACAAATGTAAAATATAATAATAAATATTAAATTTCAATTTTTTCCAATGAGATATATTGTATATATATGTCGGCTTTAAAAAGAGAGACTAATTAACTACAATAATAACTGTCATTTTATTCTCAACAGTATAAATAATTACATTGGTTACAAAGAATCACTAAAAGTCTGGAAAAGGTTACCATCAATCATATTATTATGATAATTTAATGTTTTAGATTCTAAACTGTTCAATTTTCGACTTTTTTAGTATTACTCGTATTTTCGATTTTTAAAGATTACTTTCTTGTTAATCGAAAACCACGAAAATTCAATTTAAGAATTTCATACGTTTTTATTTAAAAATATTTTAAATAGACAGGCATGCACAATCTTTTTGTATGAAAACTAAAGTTCAAATCTTGATGAAACTGTTATTTACAAAAAATAAAGATTAAGTTTTAGTTATTTTGCTGCATTTCAAAATGAAAATACTCTATAGATTTATTGTAGACTTAACATAATTTGCCATTAAGTAAGTATATGATAGTATTTTTATATACAATGGCATTTTCAATATATTTAACTTATTTTAAGCTATTTTTACCACGTATATGTTTCTACCGTTACATAAATAATATATATGGTACGTTATTATTGACTTATAACTTATAAGTTTAGTAATAATAATAACATTATTAGGTATTACATAACATATGTAATGTTTATACCAAAATTTTGTTTTTTATTACTATTACTGCCCGAAGGAACGGTGGTTAGATTCTATTAACAGAGATTTAATTGTCTTGTTGATTTGATTTAAATAGCTTTTTTGTTTAAACTAGACTAATGCATTTTAATATAGCATTAGTTTCATTACGTTTTCATCGAAATAAGGTGCTTTATGACTATCTAATATAGTAAGTAGGTAGTAGCAACTATCAGAGTAACTACTATTATTCTGAAGATGATTGATTATTTGCCATTCTGAGTTTTATGAATTAATAATAAGCTTAAGAAAATTGTTGAGATGGTAGGATCTTTTTATAGAGCTTTTTTATCGTCTTCCTTTTGATGAAAAATTATTTTCTCGGCTTCGAGTCAATTCTTTATAATTTTCATGTATATTTTAGTGATACAAAATGTTAAGATAAAATTAATATTCGCCTCCTAAAAATTTAGTTGATTCTATTTCTACGGCCTAAGCAATATCATATCAATTACTCATTTAACAATTTTGTATTTTTGTATTAATTTTCTCAATTGAAAATTGTTGCATTTTAATCCCATAAATACACTGTCTTTTTTCTATAAAACATTTCGAAGAAAATTTGATATTTCACTCGGATTTCTTGAAACTGTATGTCAATGACCAGATGATCGATACGATACCTATCATATACATTATACGTAGTATATTTTTATACCTTATTGGAGCAGTTTCTTTGTGTTTCTTGTGTTCCTTATTTTTAGTGAATAAAATGTTGTAATTAAATCGATTCATCAATTATCACAAATATTTGTTATGTACTTTGTTTTAAATTAATAAATTTATAGATATATAATCATAATATTTATGTGCTAACTCTAATATTTATTGATATTATAATATATATACATATATATTATTATTGATTTTAAATGCTACTCGGTAGAAAAGGAAATTAGTTAAAATTATAATATTATAATATCTATACCGTTACATCGATTAGAACCGTATCTATTTTTTTTTTATTTTATCGTTAAATAAATTTAAAGTATTTCATTACAAATAAATCATAATATTGTAATATTTGTCATTAGAACATATTTTAATTTAATTAATTAATTTATTTTTTGCCGATATTTTGTATTCTG
Source organism: Diuraphis noxia (assembly GCF_037042655.1). NCBI lineage: Eukaryota > Metazoa > Arthropoda > Insecta > Hemiptera > Aphididae > Diuraphis > Diuraphis noxia. Next base: position 15,317,740 of record NW_028301712.1, on the reverse strand, counting down.
TAATCTGAAAATAATTACGCGCGGTGGGACGAAGTGAATCTTATAGGTAAAGTAGAAAAAAACTTAAAATACTCAAGGGATTTTATTTTATTACATAACTAGCTTTTATTTTAATTTTAAATTACTTTAATACATACGTATTAGTTATCAGTGAATAACGAAAAAAATTATGATTAAAATTTGTACATACACGCATTATAAACTATAAATTGAAACCAGTAATAATCAAAAAAAAAAAAAATATTATTTTTAAAATAAATGTACTTCTAAATTTTAATATGTTGAACATTTTTTCGTGATCATTAAAAGTTAAAAAAATAACATATAATTATATTAAAGGAAAGATAGATAATAGTTTATCGCTGTAAACTCCTTGGTTTAAAATATTTTTATAAAAATCATATTATGAATGACACTGTCTTGCGTCGAAGTTAACAAAGTGAAACTAATGCCCTATACAACACCTTATCATGACACTGAATCATGCTAATATATTTATTAATGAACTATTTTAAGCACCCGCATTTTTTTTTATAAGTGTTATAAAATATAAACTGTTGAGGAGAATTAATATTAGGTACCTACTCATTAATGTTAGTATAAAAACACAAAATTGATGTTTTGATTAAAAGAGGAAAGTTTTAGAGAATACAGTATTTTGGGTTTTTATCAAATTATCTAGATTTTTAAACATTTACGGATGTTTTCTAACCAAAGAAAGGTATCTATTGAATTAAAATTGTATTCAATAAATTGATAATTAGTTTTGACTAGAATCTATAAATGACTCATATAAATTATAAATTATAAAATAAAAATAAAAATGTATAATCAATTTATTTATTATTTATATGAACATGATATATAATTAAGATTGATAACTTTAAAAATGACGAATAGGTATTTGTTATGAACCATAATCGCTACGGTGGTAAATGGTAATCACCAAATTTTCTACTATCAATGTAATATCTAATATTTACTATTTTAAATATAATGTAAAAATGTAACTATATAATATAGTATACACAGAACTGATACATTTATTGTTTAAGATGACTCAAAAAGTTTGTTTTTTAATGCCTTTTAAACAATTCTGTATCTTTGTTTATTGTACCTATGAAAATATTATGTAACTGAAACAGTTTGAATATTTGAAAATATTCAGATCAAATAACTGTAATTATTTTTAACTTTTAACTTTTAACTGTATAATTGTTTATTAAAAAAAAATGTTTATATGAATAAATAGAATCATTTAAAGTTTAAATGCAATTTTTGGAGCAGCTGGAAATAATATTATCAACTCTTGCTTATTTTTTTTTATTTTTTTTACTATACGAGTATATTCACTAAAACTGTTTTAATTTAATTTTTTTCTTATAATTAATGACTTGAATGATAAATCATTTAGAACAATCTTTGATTTTAATTACGTATATTAATTACTATAGTTAGTGATTAAAATGAATTAAGTTTTTTTTTAAATTTATATTTGTTATTATTTTAAAACATTTTCTTAAAATATCTACCTTAAGCTTATGTTTCTTAATTATTAGTATTTTTATTTTTAGATTAGTGATAGTCAAAATTTGTTTAAAAAGTTAAAACCTAAATGATTCCAATAATTTAAACTGAAGTCTCTCTAAATAAGAAGTGAACTAATATTTATGCACAAGTTTAGCATAATTTCTTAATTTGTAATCGTTTTCGTTCAATGTGATCAAATAATGTTTATTTATTCAAATTTATACGATACGCAAGTTTTGTACGACTGTAGTTCATAGGGCTTTCTACATTTTATCATTTCATTTCAATTTAAACGATCTAATTTACACGAAATGGTTTTAATATTTTAAAGTTATCAACAATACGTTGATATTATCTTTTGCTTTCTAATCTATCATAATATTTTTAAAGATATTTTAATTTGAAATGTTTTTACTAAAATTGAAGTACAATTTGAATTTAAAAATAGCCTAGCCATAAGCGCATTAAAATCCTTTTTTAAAAATAATAAGTTGTCAATGTTGACATTATTTAGATTAAAATTTACATGTATAGTCGTACACAGAATGATAGAGATAAAAAGTGAATAAGTGAGGCATGAGAAAAAGAGGAAACTTTGTACAATGGACTACGTTTAAAGTATAAATTAAATTTAAAAGTTTTTGAAAATATTTATATAGAAGACACAAGATGTTTTGATGTTGAGTTTCTATAAAATTTGATAACAAGTTATATTTATTTGAAATTATCTAGGAAATTATTCTTAGATTTTTATTATTTTGACCGCGGTAAGTTTTTGTTAATACGAGAAATATATTAAATATTAATGACATTTATTCTATGATTAGTAGGTATCGTAATTTTATTCATAATATAATTTAATAATAGACAAATATCAATTGTTAGTTAACTATTAGGTGTGAATATAATATATCAAGCCTAAAGTGGACTTTTACAACATATTCGAGAGTATCTATCAAATTTCCGAAATTGAGTCAAAATAGGGCCAAAACTGAATTGTTTTGATTTTTATGTACCTATAGGTACTATAAAATATTTGATACTTATATATAATATTAGTCTATGTGTGTAAAAATTTAGGATATCATGAAGTAGGTAATCAAATATTATGATCAGAAAATAATAAATAATAATGATTATTAAAATTTGACGTTTAACATTTAATTTAATATATATTAGAAATTCAACAAAATAATCGTAAATGCGATAGTAATTATTATCGTGTTGATATTATTCTAATATTGCATGTTATTATTGGATATTCGATCCCCACTTAGTATTGAGTTACGATTTTCAAACTTCCTTGACAAACATTATCAGGGGTTTAATTGAGAAGTCAAAGAAACGGATTGTTTTTAAAATTAAAAATAGATAAAACTATAATGTTTTATTCTTCAAATGGCAAATGCTTACATTTGCTTTTCACAAGTTATATCGGTGACATAATTTAAGTTTTATAATAGGGATGTCAACGTTTAAGTAAGCCAATTTTTTTAATTTTAGGCCACTTCACTTCTCAACCTGTGCTTTGCATATCACTAATAGTATGTAAAAAAGATGGAATTGATCATTATTCATAGTATTATTTGATATTTTGTTTATTTGTTATTAATAATATAAATAATGAATAATGAATGTACTTACCTAAAAATTGCATTTTATTTTTGTGCATAAAATGCTTATTTTGACATAATTTTGTATTTTTTGTAGTTTTTTATACAATAAAATTTTATATTTCTATATTTTGATCAGTAAAATAAAAATGGCTATTTGGTCAAGTAGTAGATACAACGTGTTTGAAAATATTCAAACTAAGTAGGTGGTTCACAGATATAAAAATGTTGAGAACCATTGCTGTGTAGTTTATGATGTCCGAACACGAGTTAAAATTAAAAATATCCCTAGATAATAAAACGGATACTATAAATTTATATAAATAAACTTTTTTGTTATGTTATTTAATTTAATTGGTTTTTAATTGATATACTCAGTGGCGTAACTTGGAGTCAATCCTGGAGGGGGGGGGGGAAGCAGTAGTAAAACTAAAAATGCATAATATATATAACTAATCTTAGTTCGCATTGTGCTATTGTGGTAATAACTAATAACCCACCATGCCATCACTGTCATCTATCTGCAATTCCTTGTATTACGATATGAAGGCGCTCGGTTTATAATGATACTATTAATAAATAATAATCTTAGGCACTCAAAAAGTCAAAACGATAAATCTATTATTATTAATTATTAAACAATCCATTATGCTGTTTAATTTTGCTGTGATAAAATAGAAATTGAATTATAAGTTATAACTTTTAAAGGGGGGCAAAACGATACTATTGCCCCTCAATAAAATATCTGAAGGGGCAGTTGCCCCTCCAGATATACTGTTATTATTTAAACGTCAATATATTAGTTTAAAATTAATGTATGCGGTTTTTGAAAATCAGGACTGTATTGTACAACTATACAGGTAAGGTTAGTATCTACTTTTGGTTTTTTTGTAAATTTCAGTGTACAAACTTCCCAATGAACCTTGTACTGAATTTCAAGTATTTTAACGAAGGAACAAAAATGTTATCAGCACTATAAACACGGCGATATCATGCAATTACGATGTGTAAACAAGCTCTCCGTAGATTTTCTTTCATATGTAGTAATTGATCAGAGTTTTAAAATCTAAATTATTTAAAAATTTGAGGGTTTTCTCTGGTTCGTTCTATTTTAGAATATGATTCAGTTATTAATAGTCCTCATCAAATTAGCTTAGAATCACAATTAGGCACTGAGGCCTCAGTGTAACTTTTAATTAAATTATCCACAACTTCAAAAATAAATTACTTTCTAACTTTTAATATTTGCTTATAAAAAAATGTATCATAAATATTTATATATTACCTTACTAATAACAATGTGTGAACATTTCAAAGTACCTACAGATTTTTACCACCGGTAAGTTTGAATTCGATTATAAAATTTACGCCTTGTAAATGCGTTTAATGTGAACATTTGTCTGACACTTCGACGTAGAATTGTTAGATTAACTAATTACGTCAGATAGATAGATAAGTATAATAATTTTTTTTATTTTTTAAATTTGTAATCTAGATTATATACAATCTGTGCATTAAAGTACAATAAGCATAAATTATGTTTTTTTTAAATTATATATATGTATTAACTTGAGTGTCTTTAAGGAAGAACCAACCAGCGAAGGCACTTCGGTGGGAATTTACATATTATTTAGGATTTTTTTTTTAAATTTATAAGATCTCGAGGCTATTGTCGCTTGATTCTTCTAGGGGGTTCTCCAGGGATGGAGATGGGTAGTAATTTTTTAACATGATGGTTAGTGTGATTATGAAGGCGATTTATGAATTTAGTGTAAAATAGCTTGGCTGTTTCAATGGCTTTAGGAATATGGAGATCAGTATGAAGGATGTGATTAGAGATATAAGGAGGAGCATTGGTTATGAGTAAGTAGATTTTAGTTTGGCACATTTGTATTTTTTGAATATTCGATTTTTTAGCAGTGCCTCAGCCCTGTATATATATAGTTTAAATATTTTTAAAATTGTATGATTTATATAGATAATGCTAATATAATCACTCAGTGAAAATTGCATGTATCTACGGTAATTTATTTTAGAGTTACTCCCAAAACCATAATCTACTTTGCCGAAAACAGATTTTGAGTAAAGATTTCCGTTTATCTTTAATTTTTATCTTGTTTTCCCCTGCACTTTGTAAACTGCTGAAAATTTAAAATTTTGACCTACCGAATGCAGCAACTAGATTCACTTTTCCGCCAAGATACAGAAGTTGAAAGTCGAAGCATTATTTCGAATGCTTATCGTGTACACTGACACAAATAAAAAAAAAAAACACATTATTGTAAAATCAATACGTTCATTGCTCTGTTTAGAATCTAAAATGCAGTCTCAAAAACTGTCTTCAGAAAGATTACTTAAAATTGTAAATATATAAAGACTGTGACCACTTCAATCAAAAACTGCTAATAATTATGGAACCAATAAATAATAATAAAATACTTAAATTGTTTAAATTATCAAAAACATGAATATTGTGATGTTTTATGAGAATCATAATCACCGAAAGTCCAGTCATTTTTGTAAAAAACATACCCGATCTTTAATAAGCCATCTACAGCATAATAGAAACCAGGGCCGGATTAGTATACTCGGTGGGCCGCTTAAGTCATGAGGCCGCTGACTGGAAATAATATTGTATGTTAAGAGCTTAAAGTTGAAAAAAATGGAGACTATATTTTCGAAATGCACGTCAACCATAGTATACGGTTTTAGATGTTATTGATATTAAGTTTGTAAGTGGGCAGATAAAGTACAAAAAAATCGATTAACCGAATTTGTTCAATCCAGTCCTAATAGAAACAAGAGTATAACATTAACAAGAATAACATATATATCTTTACGCTATCAACTGAATAATGAAAAGTTCAAAGTTAATCACCAACACCTGCAGGTTATTGAAAATATAAAAACACCAACGTAATAATTAAATAATCACGTCACTGATAAATCGTGCATGAAGTGCAAATTAACGTAACCCAGACAGTAATACGATCGCATAATATTTGTCCACTGTGATTCTCACGCATCTAAAAATACAACATTCGATATCACACCCAAACCAGAACTTAGAAATCAACTAACCGAATTTAAAAAATACAATTTGAAATATCTATAAAATATCACGTCAAAAATAAAACCAGTTACATTTGAAATAATTAGGAGTTTCATATAAAAAACTAAAAATAAATGTTTATGGTTAATCTAACAAACTAACCTAACCTAAAACATCGAAAATTTCATATTTAGATTAAATATACTTAGCTTAAAAACCGCCAAAATATTTTGAAAATACCATGAAAAATTAGAAAACGTTAATTTAATTATTTGGTTATAGTTTCCGAAACTTTTTAAAACAACTGGAAAGTTTATTACTATATATGTATTATGTATATAACACTCAGCTCAGATTCAAAGATGCATATTATTAGGAAAAAAAAATAATGTTAATACGATAATTTCTATACAATGAAAAATGAAATACAATAATTTAAAATATATATTTAATACTTTAATAATAAATTATTATTAATAATTTATATATATTTAATTTCGTTTTTGTTACAAAAATGCCTAAGCAAATTACATGTGCTTTAGTTAAAAAGTATATTACAGAATTTGGGTCAGATGTTTTTTCAGCAGACCAAAATGTGTTGTTTTGTAATTTTTGTGAAACAAAAGTGAGCGTGGATAGAAGGTTTATTGTCACCCAACATCTTTAGACGGAAAAACATAAACGGGCAGCTAAGTGCATTGAAAATCGCCCAGGTACAAGTAAAATACTTACACAACAATTTATAACGGACACAACAAAAAAGTCTATATTTAGTCACGATCTTTGTGAAGCTTTGATGTCAGCTAACATACCTTTGAATAAATTATCAAATCCATATTTTAAAGAATTTCTATCGAAGTAAACTGGTAAAGATATTCCTTCTGAGTCAACGTTACGAAAAGGTTATGTTGATGAAATTTACGAAAACAAAATTCAAAAAATTAGGGTTCATGTTCAAAATAAATGTTTTTGGGTATCAATAGATGAAACTACCGATATTACAGGTATAGATATGTAGCTAATGTTGTTATTGGCATTTTAAATGAAACTGGGTATGTATGTAGTATGATTTTTCTTTTACATTCCGAGCAGTTGGAAAAATGTAATCATTCCACAATTTGTCAATTATTTGATAGATCAATGAACTTACTTTGGCCTAACGGTATTCAGCACGATAAAGTATTATTGTTTCTTAGCGACGCTGCCCCCTATATGGTAAAAGCTGGGGAAGGAATTAAATTATTTTATTCAAAAATAATACACGTTACGTGTTTGGCACATGCATTTCATAGGATCGCAGAAACTGTACGAGCAGGATATCCAAAAGTTGACAAACTTATCGCAAACGTAAAAAAGGTTATCCGTAAAGTACCTTCTCGCATTCAACATTTTAAATCAATAGCCCCATCATTATCGCTACCACCTGAACCAATTTTGACAAGATGGGGTACTTGGATTAAAGCAGCTAATTATTACTGTGAACATTTTGAGCAAATAAAATTAATTATCAATTATTTTGATGACAATGATGCAGTTTCAATAAAAAATTCAAAAAAGTATCTCTCGGATCAAAATATTGAAGCACAACTAGTATTTATAAAATCAAATTTTGGATTTTTACCAGATGTAATAACAAGACTTGAAAAACAAGAAATTCCACTGATAGATTCAATTTGTATATTGTCGAAGAAGCCAAAGAAAAATTAATTAAAATTAATGGAGTAATGGGAAATATAATAAAAATTAAGATTGAGTCTGTTTTATCAAAAAATAAAGGCTATAAAACAGTTTTCAAAATATCAGAAATATTAAATGGAAAAAAAGAAGACACATATGGCTTACCCGAAGATTTGAATTTAAATGATCTCACATATTTTAAAAACTGTCCAATAACATCAGTTGACGTAGAACGTTCTTTTTCTATGTACAAAAATTTACTCACTTTCAATCGACGTTCATTCAAGTTCGAAAATATCAAAAAATCTTTAATTATTCAATGCAATTTCCAAGTTAAAATAACTTATAAAATAATCAGTAAAAATAGTAAGTATAAAGGAAAATTTGTTTTATTTTACAGAGCCATTAAAATAAAGCCTTGAAGAAAACTGACGACCACTTTTAATAGTATAACTTCAATCTTTACTAAGATTTTTAAAATTCTTATAAAAGAATAAATTATTTTTACACATTTTTATTACACATTTAAAATAAAAAAAATTAATTGCATATTTGAGTGCATATAACATTTTTTATGATAATTTAATGCATTTTTGCATGCATATTTTCATAGTTTTCCATGCAATAAGTTCCGAGCCCTAAATTAATAATAATAAAATAGAATGGGTCTTTACTCCGATATAAGGTATTAGGATAGACAACGTTTTAATAGTTATCATACCACATACCAGTATATATATATATATATATATTATTAGTAATAATTAACAAGTATGTACCTAATAAAGTAATAACAGATTACAGATACATAATAATTCCGTTTAGAATCTTATGATTGATTTAAAGTTTTAGGAAAGTACTTACAGTAGCTTTTGAGATACTCGTCACACATTGACATTAATGTTATTAAGATAAGTAATAGCCAATAGATATATTAAGTAAACCAAAGTGATTGCATATATAGATTATTACAAATGTTTTTTCCCTTTATTCTTATAATTCAGTTAAATCATAAGCGTGCACATGGGGTGGGTCAAATGCGCATGGCCCACCCCTCGAGCTGATCGTAGAAATTAAATAGTAGATATTTGTATACATATTGCTAAACTTTAATAATAAAATTACCAACTACAATTTTCGATGATAATAATTAATTATAAATACATTGAAAAATGAATTGATAAAGTATTTTAAAATAATCTTTTCATGATTGGCCTGTCCCATCCTACAAAAACGGTCTGCGAACGTTTATGAGTTGAATATATTATGGAGCTTATATACTCTTTTACGATTTAAAAGTCATAAAATCACTAGGGTTATAATTTATAGTTATAAAAATAATACACCGTTTATTATATTGGTTGGTACTAATAGTTTATGAATCACGAGCATAAAGCATTATGTAGATTATTATTCATATATATTATTTATGATATTGAAATTTATGATATAAATATGATAAATACCAATAAATAAAATATACATTGTATGAATTTTGAGGCATCGATATAAAAGAAGTACCTATTCACTGGTATACGACATATGTTATTCATTTGGAACACACTATGATTTTCACACAATTTACAATTATATGCTAAACCTACTTATATGGAGTAGGATTATGCAGATTACATTAATATACCTATGCAAAGGATGTTCTGTATTCACATTATTACTATTTATTGACACAAAATACAATTATAGTTACTAATCGTATTGAATAGTCATAAATTACACTATTACAGTGTATTAAGTCATTCATTACTCTCATTCAATTCGTGTAATTATATTTTATTTATTTTTTATCATTTAAATTACGAAAAAGTTAAAATATATGATATTGTCTTTGTCATGTTTCATATTTAATTTAGTACTCATATTAAAATAGTGTTAAATTATGAGCTTACAGTATTTTTGTCGATTAATCGGTAAAAGTAAATTATTAACTGCAGGGAGAGAATAATTTAAATTCTTTAATTAATTGAAAATGAATTATGTTGTCTTTTTAGTTTATAAATAAATACAAACTTGTCTACCTTACAGCTGAATTCGAGCTTATATAACAATGCTGAATATTTAATTTATGTTAAAATGAATTATGGATTAAGTTGATACATATTAATTGAGAAAGTTATACTATTCACATACACATGTTTGAATCATCTTATTAATTAATTATAACGTGAGTTAGTTTTAAATCAGATGGCACACAGTCCACTCAATTTCAAATTTGCTCTATAACTACTTATAATGGATCAAATCCATCCTTATTGATATTTATTAAGATATTTTATGATCATTAATTCATCGAACATATGTTTCAAATACTACCGATATAGCATATAATTTAAGTTTAGATTCTATTGTGCGCAGAATTTTTAAAACGTGTTGGAAAGTTATGCACATATTGAAAATATTATTATCTCAAAGATGAAGGAGTAAGATAAATTATTTTTTGGGTTCGGATAGCTATTCAGGTGTAAGTATTCACTGTAGAAATAAGCTCCGAGATGACTGTTATTGAATTAATACAAAACTTAGATGTAGGTTTTTTGAAATAAAATTATTTAGATAATTAACTTTATAATTTTTAAAAACAATATTTTAAATTACGTGTAAGTCCATATGAATATTCAATGATGTGTACTTGATATCATTTATATAATTTTTATTATTAAAACTATTAACTATCCATGAACCAATTATACTAGTTTTTAGTGGTTTTTATTTTAAATTATAAAAGTGGTTTAAAATATTTGGAGATATTATGAACAAATACAATAGAAGAATTTTATAAATCATGATAAATGTATGTATTAATGTGTTTTTTAAATGCTACTAATCACTAGGTAGTTAGTAGATATACAGAAGTTAGTAAATAATAGTAAAGATAATAATAATAATAAAAGATAAGTTTCATTCAAAAATATCTATATCTTTACAACACTGTTCAGTTTTCTGTATCCATACACTTAATATTTATCATTTATATTACTAACGACATAATATTTCCATTAAATAATAGGCACTTAAAAAAGTTTAAACCGAAATAAATTTGAAAACAACTATTTAAATCGATATTTTTAAATGTATTATGTTTTTTGATTATTTGTTATTTATGTTAACGTATAATTAATGTTATAATACGTTATAGCACCCAACGTAATTACACCAAAATTCATTTTAACATAATTTTAACAAATGTGGTAGGCTTAGGTATTCTAATTCTTCAAAATGTGCTTAATGCAAGTCATTATTGTATGATAATATAGTATGAATACATTATAATGAACATTTTTTCCCCTCCCATATGTGAAATGTGTGGAGTGGACTTCACAGTAAAACATATCATCACCGAATGCCAAAAATACGATGACACGAGGAAAAAACACCACATATCACAACAAATCGGAGAAGCGCTTGGACCGGATCTCCAATCAATCATGAACATCCTACAATTTATAAAGGAAATTTAGCTATATAACCTAATCTAAGCCATACCATATAACATAAGTTAACCACCTTTGTAAACTAATTTAAGTTAATGTCAAACTAATGGCCATAAAAGCCGATGTTTTTTAGACCAATAAAAAAAATAAATACAAATATAATAAAATCTTTATAAAGTCAACAATTTTAATAACTTTTTTTTAAAAATAAGCCTCGACAGCGGTGGCCATTGGCTGACATTGTATACATTGTTTTTACATAATAATATAGTTTTTACATAATTTTTACATGGGTAGTTTTGTTTTAACATATTATTTTATATTACTTGTTTACAATAAATTTTCGATTTCATTTTCTGTTATGAAGTTAAGTGTCTATTTAATGGCTCATACGTTTGGACTTAATGATTGGTATAGAAATTCTGGGATGTTGTGTTCAGTTCTTGCAACTTCTATAATAACTTTTTATAACCATAGAAAAGTTAAAATAGCAAAACAACATTATAATATATCATTTCATATGAAATGATTAAACAATAATATAAGATTTTCAATAGCTAAAATATAAAAATATAGTAAACTGTTTTGGTGTTTTCATAGTTAATTTAATATCAATTTATATTATTTTATTTTATTTTTACGTTTTCCCCTTCCTGTATTTACAATTTAAAAAAATGTATGTTTATATTGTGGTATTTTATTGTTAGGTTGGTACATTTATATTAAATACGAAAAGTGAGTTTATATTTATTTATTTTTTGTAAATCATATTGATTCATATTTTCTAAATAAATAATTAGTGAAATACCATGAACGTATTATTAATTTAAGAGAAAAAGAAGATTTAAAGAATTTAGTAAAATAGTAAGACATTTTGAGAAAATAGTAAGGAAAGTTAAAATATTTTAAAACTCACAAATGGTTTCATTCTTTTGTAGTCCTATGCCACTGTTGGTTGTTGCTTATAAATACGAAATGTATGATATAGAATTAATTTGGATAAGGAAAAGTAAGATTGTTGAGAATAATGTAAAAGGATTTCCTTATAATAGAAATATAACACCAATGTTGGTGTTTAAAATGAGCTAAAATATCATAGATTTGTGTTTCTAGATTTTGATCACTGTGCTTGATGGCGAAAGGAAATAGCGAGAGAATGAAATCATTTATTGTTGTCATTAGAGAACAACAATAACTTGGAACGTTATAGCAGAACTTTGGTTGTACACATGGACAGTACCTATGTTCGTGACATGTCACGAAAACTAATAATTTTAGAAGAATGTCTATAATTCAAATTTAGGTCGAATCCTATAAAATATGATTCTACCCACTATGTAGATTGTAGATATATTCTACATGCGTTGACTATTTCATATAACATTATATTATAATAAAAATTGAAATTTGATTAGTTGGCTTATTTTTTTTTTATAACCTTTCAAACAGTTTATGCAAACACATTTTTTGAAACGGATGATGGGTGAATATTTAATAATGAAGCTCAATTTATTGAGCTACAAAAGTGTAAAATAATAATTTAAATAAAAATCTACGATATGCGCTTAATATTATTGTTACTTTAAAAATTGTATAATAGATAAACATCAATTACACAGGCTGTAGCAGAAATAACAGACTTATGCTCAACTTATAATCAATAATTTAAACATTTTTTTACATACAATATATAAACCCTTGCACTATATTTTTATTATACATTTTTTCATTTTTATTTCTTGAAACTAAAACTACAAATATTTAAGTTTGGTTCAAATCGTTTTGGAAAATTTCAAAATATTCAATTTTTAAATTTGATTATAAGAACAATAATTTTGATGGTAAAAATATTTATCTAAGTAAAGTAAGTAGAGCTTATTTTTTTTAGAGTTTTTTTTTTTAAATATGATTTTTGAAAGTAAATTAATTTAAAACATAATAGCTTTTTTCAAAATATTATTTATAGGAATTTTCTGACATGAGTATATTTCTGAAGTTATTTACTATCCATATATTTTTCGCAATTCTTTTCATACATTGAACTAACAATTTTTTTCAGATATTTTTATTACATCCTGTATAATATAATTCCATCTAATAGCACAACATTTTTTTCTACTGAATAGAAATTTGTTATTTGTGGCGTCTTCTTTAAAAAATCATAGCTACTGGCATTGTATGATTACACAAAAACGTATAGTATATCATACAATGAAACTTAAAAATAATGAATCCAGTACCAGTTAATGGTAATGTAAATTAGTACCAGTTACTACCAGTCCTTAAATTGATGTGGGTAAACTAAAATAATACTATGTACGTAAAGTGCTTATTGATTAAATATTTTTTTAATAAAAAATAAATGGCAGTAATTTGAAAATATTAAATTTTTTATTTTGTATTTTATTTTATTTACATTCGTATTTTATGGTATGGTTAAGAAAATACCTACGGACATATGTAGGCAAATATTATACGATATGTCACTGCAGACAAAAATAATGTCTTTAATTTATTTTCTTGTTGCCCAGCGAAATTTTGCTTTTAGTGTAGTTATATACCTCCATGAAAAATATCAAAAAAAAAAATGTTTAGGTTTTACAACGTATAGGTATACAGTTGGTTTAACGATAACTGATTCTGTTACATTCTTTATATTTATTCTTAGATTACATTTATTTTTAAAATATTTTGTATGAATACAACTCGGACCGCAATATTTGATCCATCTTAATTAGCTAAATTTAAAGCATCAATTAAGGATTTACTGTTTACTGATGGAATTTTGAACATTTAAAACTTATTTGACTTTATAATTATTTATAGATTTATATAATAACCTATAATAGGCTATAAACAGTGTAAGCATACAAAAAATATTGTAATCATTTAAAACTCAAGTGTAGTTATGTACCAATATAATTTGTGGTTAGGTACTTACTAATAATTTATCCAAATTATGAAGGTTCTTTTGTAGTGCGTTTATTGTTTATTAATTGTTTCGTATTAATTTGTTGTTATTTTTCTTCATACGAATATCGATTAATTATAAAGTAATTATGAATATTTTATCCTTAAATAATATTAAATATATCTAAAAATTAGATTTGTGGTGATAATGGTGATATGATTTATGATATTTTGGTTAGCAATTGTCAATTTACCTAGTGATCGTGTTTTTAGTGGTTCAGGACGTTTTATACGTGCTATATATTTTTAATAAAAATATGCTTGTATGATCTAAGTTTTCTAAATTTAATAATTATATAAATATATCAGTAAATATATTTTATACCTTAATTTAAACCTTTAAATATTTATATTTCACCCATAAATATAAAACCTTTATTATGTTGGAGAACATGTTAAAATAAGGAGAAATATTTATATAATAAAATATGGAAGTAAATGAATAGATTTCACTGAAACGTTAATTACACAACTTAAGGTTTATGAAGCTTTTATAAGGATGATTTTTTTTACTAAGTGTTCTTTAACTGTTTCAACGTTTTATCTCTTAAACTATATTAAATATTTTAAATATATAATTATCGGGAAAATTACCTGTAGGGAAAATCAAACACTTATAATGTTATAAAGATTAAAAAACTATTAAAATTTAAAAGTTTTAAATTTAAACATAATATAGTGCTTATAAGTATCTTGAACTCTTAAGAAAAATATATAATTTAGTTTTAAATTCATAAAATAAATATCTAAAAGGACAAATATATCTTTTATAAACACAATAAAAAATATGTGTAATTAGTGATGCTTAGGAATCATGATACTAAAATGTTTTATGATTCCTCAAAATCATGAAACATATCGAGAGAAATATTATTTCAAAACAAAATTCTTCATTCTAAAGTCACATATTTCAAAAGTATGTAAGAATAAAATACTTTATTGAACGGTTATATATCTGTACAGTGTACGGTAAATAGTAAATAGTGAAAGAATACCGCAGATACAGATACACTGCTAATACAAACTATGTGTTGTTTTGCACTGATTTAATAAGAAATGTTTACTCAATTATTTTAATATAATCAGTATTTTTATGTACCTAATATTCAAAGTATGAGTTTATAATAATTATTTTTTATAATTTGAATTTTTAACTATGCTAATTACTGAATAATGAATATTTCTTAATTGTGGTATACACATTTTGTTGACGTGATTGATTATACTCGTATATACATATATATGCAGTAATTTAAAATGTACATTTTATTAACTATTATAATTTATAGCTGTATATAGCTGTGTCATTATTTACTTGTAATTTAAAGTCATAATTATATTTCCGTTGTTTTTTTTTAGTACCTATGTTCCGCACTATTATTAAATTTCAGTTATCCTTAATTATGTGTAATCAATAATGTATTATGGTATATATAAATACTTGAGACCATAAGTGTTTATAGTTGAACACCAAATCTCATCAGTTACTTATAAACATTTCTTTTCTTCGTAGGCTTTGCAGTATTTGCTGCATGCTCGTAATCAGGTACTTCCGTGCCCACTGTTCATCATTCTTCTTTTTGTGTACAGTAATATATTACTGCCAATCGTTAATAGTAGGAACATGAATAACTCCTGATATTAGTAATAAAATTTACCACTTTAATAATATTTTATAAGACAAAAGTAAAAATTTTGCATCAATAATATTCTCAAAACCGCGATTAGAATAGTCTAACGTTAAGATATTTATTTCACTAAGACATTTAAAATATTTATACACCGAGGTATGTGATATGTAAATCTAACTATGATAACACATTACTGTCTACCGTCTACCTACATCTCGTCTCTAAATGGACAATAGTACATATTATTATTAATATACTTAGATTGAGATTAGTATGGTTTTTTTGACACTATAGCTTTCAACCTAACCAAAACTAAAATAGTAATATGTCGTCAAAACTCCAATTAGATTATACAGGATCCGTCTGGACAAACGCGTGTTTTTCAAAATTATGCTATGCTCAAAGTAATTTCAGTAAAAAATGTTTTATCATATCAAAAAATGCATACGCATATGCAGTTTTTTATATGTAATAAATTTTAGGTTTGAAATAACGTCAGGCATATGGCGCCCTTGAGCCACAAAGCTGGGATGCAGGCACTCGTGAAATGATCCTATCGCGTCGATCAGCATCTGTCCCGAAACTTTTCTCACAACTTGAGTGATCTCGTCTTTCAATTCATCAAGGGTTTGTGGTTTGTATTGGTAGACTTTTGATTTTATGTGACCCCACCAAAAAAAATTGCATGTACCATGTCAGGGGAGCAAGAGGGGCACGGAATATCCCCAAAACGTGAAACGAGCCATATGCATGACATTATTTTCAAAACCAAAATTTTGTTACATATAAAAAACTGCATAATATGCGTATGCATTTTTTTATATAATAAAACATTTTTTACTGAAATTACTTTGAGCGTAGCATAATTTTGAAAAACACGCGTTTGTTCTGACGGACCGTGTATTGATACAAAATATCACAGCAGAACTAATAATAATTATATTTTTATTTGTCAGTGTTTATTTTTTTATCAGTAAGTACTTACCACCGTTTAATAAGTTAAGACAATCAATATTAAGTATTTTTTATAACAATAAAATAAATGAAAAATATAAAAAAATAATATAAAATCGTATTGTTTCTAGTCACAATTATTAAAAATATATATCTAGAATTTATTAACCAGTAACATTATCGATACAGCTTAGCTCGGCTCACTGCTCGCATCTCACTTAAGTTTGTTATTATTATAATTAGTGTAATAATACATGAAAATTATAAATTACAAAATGTTGTTAATGTGAATGTGACAACGTCGCATAAAATATCCTATGCTCAATTATATTATGTTCAGTCTTACTTTACTGGAAATGAGTAACGACATATTATGACTAGATGAAAAATAATAATAATGAAACGTAATTTCAAAGAATTAATAAATGACATAAATATATTATAAGGTTCCAGACTTTTGTAGTGATCACTATCCAGCTATTGTTATATGATAATATTTATTGTTTATTTTAAAATTAATTTAGCTGGGTCACCTGAGTGTTAATTTAAGACTTATTGTTAATCATTATTTATGTCACTTATAAAACCTACTCATTGTACGAAACTGCATGGATTGAATTATAAAAAAAATAAAATAATAATGATAATAATATAGGTTTGACTTTTATTTGTAACACTATTGGGATTTAATCAATAGAATATTATATTTGTAATATGGTAAATTAATTTAGATACTATTGAAAAAATTATTAGAATTTGTTTATATTATCATTTCGTTAAATTCAAATTTTTGTTTTCTGTAAAATTATAAAAGTTATATGTCTCTCTCTATATATATATATTTATCGTTATTAATCTTATACATTAGAAAAATCAGAAAAACATTTCGTATAAAATATAAATAGTTACTTACACAGTTACATTTGTTTAATACTTATAATGAAATGTTATTTATTTTTATATTAGGGTTATTGCATTTAAATACCTAAATAAAACCCTTCTATAATATTAAGTCTTTACACATGCCCACATGGATATATACTTAAATACCAACGTCACAAATTCTTAAAACTATAAAATAAAATAATATATTATCCATTTACAAATTACCCATTTTTCAATTTGTTTATTACTGTTATATAAGGTGAAGACTCAGAAGACTGGAGAGGAAAAGAGACAATAGATACAGTAACATATGATCAAATGATTATCTTCAATTTTTAAATTAATAGGAAATCACTAATCGCTAATTTGAAAAAAAAAATGTAATATTATAGATTTTAATAATGTGAAATATTTCAATATTTAAAAATGACAATATTAACATCGTTCAATTATAATTAAAATGATAGTTTTATAGATACATTTATTTTTTAAATTTATATTGTAATACAATTTTTACAAGGTAAATTCTAAAATTTAAAGTTACTTGAAAAGCTGAAAACCGTGTAACCGATTACAAGTTACAAAATATGTAACTTGATTACGTGCCTACCTTAGATACACACATTTAACTGATAACTACCCAACCATGTCTATATACGCAATGTTGATATTATACACGACTCATATTTTGGATCATAATAAATAATATAGGTTTAGTTGTATATAGTGTTCAATTAACGCGCAATGAAAATACCTGAGAAAAACTCATCTCTCATCCGCATTGTCGGCGCCCACCCTTTATACCTTTCTCCGTTTTCGTCCTTATCGCCGTGTTATATCGTGTAAGACTATGTGGAGCAATAGTATTTCTTCCTCTTTCGTTTTGATTGCGGCAAATCCCCCCGGACTGTGCCGCCGATGCTGCTGCTGCGGTGTCGGTGGATATACTATATACTATATAAGAAATACCGCTGGGATATTTTATTAAAACTTTTTTTTTTTTCCGTCCACTGCATCGTCGTCCGCCGCCGGCCCGCAGTTTTTAATTGCCCTTAAAATTAATTTCAAAACATTCCCCCGGTGTTTTTAAAACTATTTGTAATAATTCATGGTTGTTTGCAAAAAGGCGATCGCGGCGGCGGCAGTTCGTGTCGGGAGGGTGTGCGCGTCACGGCGCAAGAAGGGGCTCCCCCGAAGTATTAACTCCCGAGTCCGAACGGTTGTCAGTCGGACGCGCGTCTTGGTCCGTGTTTGGTGTTCCCCTTTATCGTCCGTTTCGCGTGGTTCCGTACAATATACTTTTTATTTTTTACTATCACGATCTCGTTACGGGGAAAAGAAAAACGTTTTTTTTTTTTTTTTTTTTTTTTTTTTTAATAATACTTTTGCAATCTTTCTTCGACTACTTGTTGCGCAAAAGTATCAACTACTAAAACCAAATAGTAAGTAAGTGATTTATTTATATAACATAATAATATTTCTGTTGATACCTAAACTTTTATTTATTCGCGTTTTAATATTAAACGAAACTTTGAAAAATTACTGTAATAGGTAATATTTAAAACCAAAATCAAAATTCAAAGAATATAATTTATCCATACACATGTTGGCTAGTTTACGCAGTTAATTACGTAGACATTTTTTGATTATTAAATAATTTAAAAAAATAAAATAAAAATTCAACTAATTGATATAAAATGTAAAATAACTTGTAAAAATATTTTTTTGATAATTTAATATTGGTACATTAATTATCATCGAATACATATTTTAGTGTTTTATTGATGCTTAATAACTAAGAGATAATTCTATTAATAACCCACAACAATTTTAAAATTATTAACTGGATTAAGTTTTTTCTTTTAAATAAATATATGTTATTCACTATAGAATAGTATTAGTTATAAATAAATAGGTATGCATACTGATAAAATAATTTTTATAAGTTAAGATTGAAGATCGAAAATTAAATAGTACATTCAAAACATAGTTATTATAAATTATAATAAATACCTATAAAACTTAATAATTAATTTTAATGTATATATATATTAATATTACAATAATTAATTTTAACAATTCTGAATAGCTTTTTCTGTAACGTACGCTTTTTTTATATAAAATAAGCACAAAAGGAAGTATCAAGTATAGTTAAAAAACTAATTATCATTATTTTAAAATTATTACAACATTTTTACTTATTATTTTTATAAATATTAATTTGAATCACAAATCTCAATCTTCAAAATGCTAGTTGTGATTAAAATTGAGTAATATTTTATATTTATTAAATAGTTTATGTTTAAGTTTATTTTTGGTTAAGTACCTATTTATGCATCATAATAATAATAAAGTCAAAATCAATAATAAAATTTCAAGAAAATAAAAATATGATTACTAAAACAAATCGAGTGAACTCGTATACTTTGTAATTTAAAATAATTTTTACCAACTTAATTTTTGTCTAAAAAATCAGAATCAGAATGATATATAATATTTTTAGATATTATCATGCATAACATTAACGGTTTATTATCTAAGGTACCTACCATGTAATTTTTATTTTATTATTAGCTATCTACTAGTATGACTAGTACCACTTTATTAAGTTGATATATTTAAGTACTACGAATAAAATGTTGCAGTTTTGTAGCATACAATTTTATGAGTTACGTAATATTTTCTTCTTAATTACTGAACGATCTTTTTGGTATCATGCTGAACAATCAAGCATGCAGTTTTAATGTTACAGCTGATTAATCAAGTGAAATAGTAAAAATATTTTTACGAAACCTTAGACCTAGACTTAATGAAATTAAAGTCTTTAGCTATTATTTGGATACGCTCCAAAAATTGTATACTAAAAAAAAAAAATGTTATTTGTTATATCACAACCGTGTGTTCAAAACTATATATTTTCCAATTATCATCGTTAGTCAATGGTCATTTTTGTAGAAAAATAATATGCGAAACAATTGTAACCATGCATTGCAATGATTGTGTTTGCTAGAACAAATAGTTTACAAATAATTTACGATATCAATTTGTTCCATTGAAAGTTATTTTATTTATGTCCCTTTCAAAAAGTTCTGACCTCGTAAATTGAATACTTACACGTCGTTTATTTGAAGAGAAACGAAATGAAACCGGATCTATTATCAACATCCAAGAACAACATAATGCTTTTGTTTTTGTAGGTAATCCTTTTTTGTTTAGTAGCAAACCGAACTGTCGCGAACTTAAATAGGCCGATAGCGGTATATTGGTAGGAGCGGCTCCCCAACATTCCGGCGTACGTTGTACATAGAAGTGAAAAAAACCTTAATACACAGGATGAATCTATTTAAAGTGTCACACAGTCGGTGGTGTTATCACGTTCTATTGCCGCCTCGCAGCAATATAGGTACCGCAGACGCGGCCTCTTCAAGTCGAGGACAAGGCCTCAACCTTCAGCTCGAGAAACGTGACCAGAAGCTCCATGTTTTATACGCATAATAACAATAATAACGATTATTATAATACATTATCATTTATTATAAATAATACAAACGTTACAAAATATTCGTTGTGACTTGTGCTGTGCGTATATCACAGGTATATGCGCAGGTACATAAAAAAAAAAAATAGCATGCATAAAAAAGTATCGTAAAATTGTACCTACCTATACTTACGTCGTGGATTTTGGACAATAGTGCAATAATTAAGGTGGCTGCGGTACATTTGCATGAGAACGGAATACTGCCGAGGTCAATGTTTCGGATGGATTGCTGAACAACCGGAAAAAAAATGAAAAAGATTACGGAGAGCTATATTATGTACTGTGCAGGTACATGTATGATGATCGACGGACACCTTGCGCATTCCGGTTTTTCGCGCTTCAGGTTATGCACGAATTAATCATAATACGGGACCATTAAAACGTTGGATCAATAGCCTTTTCTACATGTTGGATAAGATCATGATTTTTCTTGAAAGTTATTGGACCCAACTACCAAAGTATTTGGCTGGTCGTGAACGTGATTGTATTAAATCGGTTTATTTAATATCATTGGCGTTTATATACATATAAAACTCCACATCTACCTCCTACAAATACTATTATATATTTTGTATAGGTAGTTGACTATTAACTATTATATGGTTGTTAAACGATTTTTATTTTTAAGATTAGGAAATGAGAATTCTGTTACTAACAGACTCTTAGAAAATTATTCTTTCAGACACGTCGTACGAATACAATATAGAAATTACTAATGTTAATAAATTAACCATATTTATTAGCAATTAACAACTTAAAAATATTTTAATTTCTTTACTCTTTAGTTATATAGAACTATGAATGAAATAAATTATCAAATTAACTTAATTTAAGTACACATTCCAAAATTATTTTTAAAATAATAATTTTTATAAGAAAATGAAATGCAATGCATTTTAATTCATAATATTTTTTTTTTTTATTTATTTTTTATTTTTTTTATTTATAAAAGAAATTTACAATCTATACCTTAGGCACAATAAGTAAATGTGAGACAGAATATATACAAGGTATCAAAACAATTAATTCATAATATAAACAAATTTTAAAATCACAATTTTTTTTTGAATATCACAAAAAGATATATAATACGCTTTTTTCTTAAGACTTGAACTGTACAATGTTTTTTAGATTTTCTTACGATTTTTCAATAACATTGAATACTCCACGGAACGTACAATACCTTTACATGGAAAGCAACTAACTGTTTAAACTCCAACATTTTACCATCGGGATTGAATTACTAATCTATGGAATAATATAAAATTAATGGTTTTGTTCATTTTCTTATAGATTCATTTTTATGAAATACAATATTGCCAAAATGCGTGTAATTTAAGATGAAAAAAATTATTTAATTAGAAATACTTTCAAGTTTGATTATACTTAATAAATTCTTATTATATTTCAAGGAATGTCTTAACTCCCATTTGTTGATTGATAGCTTAATAAAAATAGGTAGGTACTATAAATATTTTTTAGTAAACAATAAATAAATAAATAATATCTGCCGGTCGTTATCGTCGGTGAAACACATTTAAACAGATTACCATTAACAAGTAAATTTATAGTAAAAATTAAGCACCAATATAATTATAATCTAAAAAATAATTTATAATTTATTCCTAATGACATTTTACTCATATGGATAAAAATCATTAAGTTAATTTAATGTGTATTTGTTGTAAATTTAAAAGGGGTTTTTTAATTGTGAGCACAACAAAATATTTGTAATTTTTTTTTTAGTTACTAAATCATCTATATTTTAATATTTTTGCAATAATTTTTAAAATAAACGAAATAAAATGCATGATCAGATAACTGTATTTGATTGATAATATTTGAGCAATTTATTATTTTTTAATTCTTTTATTTGCTAATAACTCTAAACTGGTCATTATATAATTAATATCATTTTTAATTTTGATCGACTGTTAAGTATGATTTAGGTAGCTGGTAGGTATAAGAAAAATCAGGATTTTTTGATTACGAGCTACAGTTATACTTATAACGTTAAAAATATGTATTTAAAATTATTATAGGTGCTCATTATAAATGTAGCGAATGTAAATTTAATGGTCTTATTATAGTAATTATTATAGAACATATTGTTGATACCTATAGGTAATGAGTAGGTAATCTGTGAACTTCTTGTGATAAAAAAAAAAAAAAAATAATATTTTATTACTTAAACGTTATTTAAAAGTATTATTAATTAACTCATAATATAAAAGGTTAATAAATATATATTAATACAGTTCAAACAATTTTCGTAAGTATTTTTAATGTTTTTTTTATTATACTGGATTGTTTAGACTAGATGATAACTTAAAAAAATACACAAACAATGAACTTAGTAGGTACCTATACGAAAGGCCAAAGCAATTCAAGTTTATTAAAAATGTTAATGTAATATTTTTACAAAGATTAGGTACACAATAAAGATAATACATGAATTATTTGAAATAATATTTATTGAAATAACAAAAAAATGTTTTATTGAGTTCAGTATTATAGTAGTATTAGGATGAAATATACTTATTTCATATAAATGGTCAATAATGAGTAATATATTTATAGACTGATCATACCAAAATAAAAATAAATAATTTAACATTGTATTAAATTATGACATCGTATAGAATATTGAACAAGGAAAAACTTTATTTGTATTGCCAATATAGTTTCTTCATAACTTTAAAGTATTTGTCTTTCCATTCTTAACTACGCAGTGTTATAGGTAAAATCAATAGGTAATTGCCTATTTGTCTATCAACTAATAATTAATAATTAAGAAATAGGTGAGCCTATTCAAGGTTGACGTTATAGTGTACCTAGATTATTTTGCAATCCATATTTTGTGTAGGTGCCACGGAAATTTGAAAAGTGCATAAACACGATCGTAATTTATTGCCGGTTTATAGAACCAACGCCAATTATGCTAAACAATGTTTTGTGGTTATAAGGGTCATTACACGCTAAATTAACCCTTGGGAACCTTTTCGTGTAACTTTCAAAATGTATCTACAATATTTAGTTGGTGAGCTTCCGACAACACCCTAATGAAAAACGTAATTCGAGTATATGCTATTCATTAGACTAAACTTTGGTTTTAGTATTTTTGTACGTTTTACACAGAGTTAAGAAATAAAATCGAGGCTTATTCAAATTACAAACTACGGAGTTTGCGTTTTTTGTTCTTATCAAAGAAATATATGAAAAGGTTTGTAATTTAACTGTGGAAATTTGTCAAAATAGTGTTAGCAAATAAATTTTTATTATATTTTGAAGTTGGGTTATTTGTTCAATTCGACGCATACTCGTAATCAAAAAATGAAATGTTTATCGACTTAATTGTAAGCACCAAATCGAACGATTTAACGTTATTATATTGTGCATTATAAAGAGTTCTAACAAAACGTCTCGGTGTGTCGTACTTGTATTATAATATCATTAATGCAATTTTGCTTAAACTATTATTTTCTTTTCTTTTTTTTTTTTTATTAAAGTAGAAAAAAATATATATTATTTTCTTATGATTTTAAGTTATAACAGCTATTGATTTTGATGTATCAGTAACATGAAGTTATAATTTGCAATGTATAAACTTAAATGTTTTCTTAAAATGAATCAAGTATATGAGGTAAGAAGTTTAATAATACATATTATTAAATAACATCCTTGATTAGTATACACTATACCATAAGTCCATAAGTAGGTTTACACAATACGTATGAGTTGTATAAATAATGAAGGTACACGTTGTATATTAAAATTTTTTTGGCCTTTATAACATTTAAAAATATTTCCATATGATAAAATAAACGTATAAATGTGATTATTATATTTTTGTAACTACTTAAAGTTAAATAGATTAACTAACAAGGAAAAAAATGAAGGTAGGTACACATAAAATGTAAAAAACTAACAATTAACTGGTCGACAATCAGATTCGTTCTTTTGAAAATATAAACTAACGAAATTTATTAAAAGAGTATTTAAATATTTAATTTTAGTATCTCCATAGGTAGGTAATCAAAATCAATTTGGTCAACATTACATTAAATTTGGTTCTTTTTCGTAAATTTGATGTTTCATTGCATTGCTATTAAAATATCTATAACTGTTTGACAATTTCACCCAATATGTGTGTCAAATTTCTAAGTGTTAGATTTATGCTTAAATATGCTATGCAAAATGCAATTGCAATTATTTAATTCCCGAAAAAGTGTTTGCTGAAAGACAATTTTGCGTCATTTGAAATTTTCAATATTAGATAAGTTGTTCAAAATTGATTAAGTAATCGACTGAATCTAATTTACTTTTTAAGTCACTAAAAAACATGATAATCCAGTTAAATGAGTTTAAAATGAAAGTTCTGTAATGTATATATATTAACTTTGCATCCAAAATTGATCAATGCTTGACTTTTAATAAAGATGTGCATTCAATAAAGTTGCAGGGCAGGTTTACTGGTATAATTGTTTTGTCAGAAACGTCTAAGTAAATATTGAACCTTATGTGTTTCCCATATACTACGGTATCACACTGCGGTATCGAACTTTGCACAAAGTTCTTTTCAATCCATAAAGTTATATAATTCACGCGTTGCAAACGTTAAAGCTTTTAGTATTTTAACCACATCCAAGTTAACGATAAAAAAAATAAAACACAAAGTTTTTGAATTTAATTTTTTTTTTTACTACACTTTCCGGATGTATAATATAACTTGGGCCGGTTTCTTATTTTTTCGTTGAAAACCGTACAATTGAACTTTTATTTAAATGTATTGCTCCTCGTGGAGATGAAATAGTGAAAACAAACAAAAAAGTGGTATACGAAATTTATTTATTTAAAAACTTGGTAGGTAGAGACAACTTTTTCAAAATACAAAATATGCATTTAAAATATAACTACGTATACACAATTAATTTTTTCTCTCTTACAAGTCTACTACCTACTTTAAATTATGTATATTAAATTGAATAGTGAGTTTACAATGAAATAAAATATCAATTAAAGAGAAATGATTTCATTTTAATTTTATACCTAGTATATGTTATTCAAATTGGTTGTTTATTTTTGGAGCTTTAATTCCACAGGTATTTATGCACTTTTACTAATTCGGTATATGATATATGTATTTTCACAATACCATCTTCTAAAATGGCTCAACTCAATGATTATACTATTTACAAATTCTTTGGTCAGTCGTGTATGGTATGAAAATATGTACTTGAAAACTTCTATAGTACTATAGATGTATACTCTTTACATTAATTAACAACATACTAACTATAATATTATGAGCTTCCATTTTTTTCCTATTTTAAAACAAAAAATATATATTATCATATAAATATGAAAATTTAAATCATGTAAGTATAAGTGAAACTCCCGACTCTAACGCAGCTTGTTATACTATTATTACAAAAAATAAATAATAAAACCATCCTTTAGTTTTACTCGCTAAAATAATGATTAACACGCTATTACTTGCATCTCTCGTAGTCTATTAAAATTCGATGGAAACACGTTACTAAGTACTTGGGTGATAAATTTTTACAATGTACCTACCTGTCAGAAGAAAGTATTTTTTAAACCATTTTGAAATAATTACAGGATTTACGGTGAGATTTTTATTAAATAATGAGTAATGACTAGAAATAAATATCTAAATGATTATAAATGGATATAAATGTAATACGATTGTCAATAATAACAATTAGTTGTATGATGTCTGACGTCTGTATCTACTGTAAAATATAAGCTAAAAAAATTTTTAAATTTATAATAACTCTGCTTATAAATATATGGTTTATTTTAAAACAGTAATTTATAGTTAAGTGACACTTGATATCTACATAATATATTAGTCATTGGGTTTTATTTTTATATTTTTTTTCCTATATATTATATACTTATAGGCAGATAAACAATGAAATTTATGATATTTTAATTTATTGGCTTACATACAGTATGGCATATATAATGGCATATACATGTACAGAAATGAACTATTTCCCTTAGCATAATTTCGTCCTTCCGACGAAGGTTTGTGTGAACGACAGGTATCACAAATCGCTATTACGTTGTATAAGTGAATCGCATCGAAACTCCCAGCAGTAAACAAGTACACTTTGAAATAATTGACTACCAACTACCAAGCGGAATGATGTTCAGATATTATAATATTACATATATTTAT
Organism: Diuraphis noxia; assembly: GCF_037042655.1. NCBI lineage: Eukaryota > Metazoa > Arthropoda > Insecta > Hemiptera > Aphididae > Diuraphis > Diuraphis noxia. The sequence goes on along the minus strand of NW_028301712.1, from coordinate 15,290,233 downwards.
GACTACGTGTGTTTGATAAGGAAACAGACAAGATTTTTTGATATCGTTGTCATCGTGTCACAATAATATATACACATTGTAATACGGTATACTTTATAATTAGGTGTTAGTAATAGTTCTATGATATAATTATTATATTTCATTGTTTTACGAGGAAACATGAAAAAATGAAAATAATAATAATCGTATATATTTATGGATACCTTACAAACCCATTATAGTAGCGAGTTGTATTATATTTTGGAGGAAGTCGTAATTAAAACTTGCATTGGCATTAGGCCATGTGGTTTTATTGATTTCTTCCATGTTTTAACGGATCACCGGTTTTCAGAGAAATAGAACAGTATTAAACCCGTTTTATTGCCAAAAAATAAAATACAAAAGCTCGTGTTCGTGTGGTAGAACACGCGCCAATAAAAGACATATATAAGACATTTTTTTGATTGTTCAAGTATATGTGTCCACAGACGTAACAAAAACATAATAATGTGCGTAAATCGTATTTTTTCCATGTAGACATTCAGTCACGGTACAACGAAATATTCGGCTACATGATACGAAACAAACAAAAAAAAAAATAAAATAAAATATGGCCAAGGTCGAATAAAATAATATACTGTTTTTTCGCAATTAAAACATAGTCATAATTGGTAATTAGGACCAAACTTGACTTTTTTCATATTATTATTATTAATTATAAGTTATAAACTTATAACTATAACGCGCGCAGTTTAAATACAATAATAAACTAGACGAACAGCTCTTCTGCCAGTGCTTAAGGTCACAATGTCTTTCCGTCACATATAAAATGTTATTAAATTTCAAATCATACAACTATGTGGCTTATTTTTAAGTGACGGGTAAATTTAATTTGTAGAATTCAATCAAACAGTGGACAGTATATGTCAGAGCACAAAGTATATAATATACTACCGTCAACCGACTATATTACACACCTATACATACCTTGTATTTACGTACTTTTTGAATTTAAGAATCAATGTCATTCATTGACAAACTTATTGTTATCTTTAAATTTGTTTTTATTGATCTCAGTCCGTTTCTAATTTACAAAAATTTATAAAATTTATAATCATAATATTAATCTATCATATGAACCAATTCCAAATCGTACAAACTAGTGTGACTACAATTTAAAAACGCGTCAGTAGTTTCGATAATATTGAATGGAATTAATACACCTACATTAATTATATCCATACATAATAAAATATAATACGAATAAAATATTTTTAATATTATCCTACTATACTTACTAGGGACAAAAAAATCTCGAAATTGTATTTCCGGAGATCTCATGTGTATGTAACAACACTTGTTAAAAACCTGGAACAGTTCATGCATATATTGCGTTAAAAAAAAAATAACACTATAGTAGGTACAAATATTTATGATGCTTTAACATTTTTTTTTTTTTTTTTTACTCTCCTATTCATATAAGCCTATTTAACGAAAACAGTTTCCATAATGATACACGCTATACCTTAATTTTTTTATATGAAAATAATAAATATTTTTCTTTGAAAAATTTCTGTAGAAAAGATTCAATTATATTGAATATTATATTACGCATTTACGTATAAGACAATTTTTTTAAACTTTTGGTGATTTGTTTTTTTTTTAAATAATTCCTAATTATACATACTTATAAGTGATAACTTAACTATTCAATCACAATGGTCTGCAAGTTGCCGAGGGTTATTTCTTTAATTAAAAAAAAAAAAAAATGAACTATTCAATATTAGTTCCTTGCAAGCTTACAACCTTTTTAACTGGAATACAAACGTACAACTTATCAAATTTTAAATTCAGGATAATCTATTTAAATATGTTGTTTCATATCTTAAAAGAAATTTACTTGCTATAAAATTTTTGAAAAAAATATACTTTCTAAGAATTTTTATATGTGAATTGTGAGACGAGTAAACTCATTTAAATACTGTAAATTGTTTATAATATTTAAAATGCTCGTAACCATGTATCAATAGTAAAATGTCAAAAAACACTTTGACAATATCCATCATTTTGAATTTGATAATAGGTCACTTTACTTTGATATTAAAACAACAGAGTAAAATGGATCATTCTAAACGTAAAATGTGCCATGTTATACATTATAGTAAAACGGAAAAAATGGGTATAACGTTTCTTCTAAGAAGCAATTGCCAACTATTAAAGTATCTAACAATGTTAAACGCACTGAAGCGATGATTATATTAAATCAAAACCATAAATAGCAATTAGTAAAATGATTAGTAATGTTATTAAGTATATTATATTAATGCTGTTAGGTTTGATTATTCTGATATAAAACAAAGACGCAAAAAAAAAACAATTTTCAGTAAATTGATTTAATGATTTGTATAATATAGACTACCATCATTATTCAATTCGTATAATGATATTATTAAAATAAAAAGATTTCTTAGAGTATACTTAGAAGGAAAAAAGAAATAGAGTTCTTCAACTGAAATAATATAATTGGTAGGTAATCTTTTAAAATATTGATACAAATTAGAAATCCTCCATCCGTTCGATAAAATTAAATATAGGTAACCCGCTTTATTATGATACAAATAAAATAACAAATGTCAATAGATGTTGTATTGTAGAATTGATGATGCAGTGAATAATACTAAAAATGCGATACATCCGTTTTTACGCTTTCGTTAGATTCGTTAAGAAATAGTATAATAGTTATGCTTGGAGATTATATATTTTAAGTACCGAGATGATATCTAGAGTTTAAACATTAAACGCATTAGTCCACAATCTGTTTTGTAGAGTGTCCTCCGGATATCCATACAGCCGTGGTGTCCTTGAATGAATAATTTGTGGGTCAATGGTTGAACTTTTGTTCTTAAGATCGGCAGAATGGCCATCTGTACATAATTTCAAGGTAGACATTAAACTATAACACGAATGGAAATCTCGACTATAACACGAATGGAAATCTCGACTATAACACGGACGTTTAGGTTTTGGCTGAACAAAATTTGTTTATAGGTATAAGCACCTAAATGAGCCTACTTATAATTTACAATAAAAAAAAATAAAAAAATGGGACAATATAATATATTATAGCCGGTAACAATCATCATTGCACACTGGCTATTATACTCGCGTACCTACACATGAATATTCGGTTTAAAAAACATTTGCCATTGCAAAGAAGAATCACCGTAATGAAAAATAATGGTGTATAAATCAAATGACGCCGTAATGTTCACTATATATATTATTATGGCTAGTGTGGCCACTAGCTAGGATCTCGACTAAAATTCATGTCACGTTTGTTACAGCTTCGGCAAAACACGCATTGCCGATAAAAACCTTTCACTGTTATTTCCTTTGCTTCAACTTAAGTCAACGTATACACGTATACATATATATTTATAGACGATTTTACATCTCAATATTGTTAATGTGATAATATTACTCTTTTGTGTTCTATTTTTATTCTCCCCAACTCATCAGTAAATTAATCTCGTGGTCGTATATCGACGAAATTTATATATAGTACCTACGTTGTAAATAGTCCATAATCCACATATATATTATGTACCTCTATATTAAACATGTTAATACTCGAGTTTTCTGAAACGCGCTCCAAATCTTGTATTATAACGATGATTAAACAAGTAGGTATCGATTTTCTTGTACAAACACTGCTAATTTGGCTTTAAGTACTATTATACCAAATTGTTATCGTTAAGAATTAAGATTATGGATGTTTAACGTTACCATTAACCATTGAATTACTATAATATTATGTACTTAGTACATACCTATTACCTACATACTACATAGTACTTCCTGGCTCCTATACATGTTTTATAATGAACTAATAATTAAAATGGTTATATACATAGTAATTAGTATTATATCATAATCGTTGAATTTTATCAAAATCTGAAAAGGTAAAGCGTAATGTTGCAATGTTGCATAATAATATGACTAAAAGACAAGGGTTAGTAGATAATTTTAAAATACTATACTCTCAAACAAACGCAGCAAAACGAAAATTGCTTTTGTTTTTCATAATATTATTATATGCCCATATGCACATAATATTTATAATTTATATGCTGTAAACCTTGGATATAGATTACTGCGTGTTTCCCATGACTATATTATTATTTGCACAATGCATTTTTATTGCGCATCTAATTAAAGATATTATAACTATGATAGTGGTCTAAGTTGTTTTTTCGATTATTACACTCTGTGAATATTTTCCTTATTTATCAAATATGAGCAATAATTTAACTTCCTTCAATTTTTTCTATCGACCGTTTACCGAACCAATATGGAAATACTCACTTGTTTATCATTGCGATTTTTTCATTTTTAAAATATTATCTAGCTACATTGTGCCACTGAAAAGTGTGCAATTAAAAAGTGCTTAGTCATATGTTTTAGTTTTTTAATTGTATTCTTTGTTTCTAGACAAATATTTAGTTAATATATTTAAAAAAATGTGTTATCTATCACGATGATTAGTAGCTTAATAAAATGGAAAGTAATTGGTTATTACTTATTATATTATGTTTAATTAGAATACCATTCAGGAGATATGGATAGGTACATAAAGAGAAATAATTAAAAACATTTGGTACGCCAGTATCAGTCGGTAGGTATTTAAAATTAACTGTTTATTGTAACCATGTTATTCTATATTGTAAGGCAAGTTTTTTTTTTAAATATCTATCACTATTATACAATGAGATGGTTCTTTTTAAGAATTCATCATGTGGGTATTGTACCTACATTTTTTTTAGAACAAAGAAAAATCCATTTTGTTTTTTGTTTACAATAATATTTGTTAAATCACGACGATCATAAATCATTAAGAAAGAACTAGGTGTCATTATACAATATAATTAGAACCTATTACTAATTGTCACACTGCTGTTTGAACGTTTGATCACTAATTGAAATATTACGGTTGAAAATAAAATAAATCATGAATCTTCATCAGATGTCCTAGCTAGGCCTATAAAGTGGTGTTTGTGTTTATGATAAGTGTTGTATACGTCTTGTACTTGTCGGTGCAACAACATTACGACACTTCAATAATCAGTTTAGATGAACCGTTACGAACCGGTTGTTAAATGGTGAACAAGGCCACAATTATACAACACTACATCTATAGGACTAGGGTCATCATAACATACCGCTAAACCGGTTCGGATTAACTTCCTGTGCCAATGAAGCTATGTTCCAATGAAGCGCCGTCAGTATCATTTGCAAAAAATAAATATCGGTTTTTGTCTAGTTGATTCTAACGCTTACATAATTTATATATATTTTATTTTATTTTTATTTTTAATTTAGATTTTATACAATCTGCACATAAAAAAAGTACAATAAGCATAAATGATGTTATTTTTCTAAAATTATTATATGTATTAGCTTGAGTGAAGAACCAACCAGCGAAGGTACTTCGGATTTATATATTTAATTTTTATTTATTCTTCAAGAAGATAATGAGCCCCATTGAACATTTAGTAAAAATAATGTAAAGTAATGTAGTTTAAATGTTTGATATTTTATTGTATTTTAAATGACTATAAATAGTTATTATTTTTTTCTTGTACGCACGTTTGTATATACAATATACATAGGAACCATATTATACATGTACATAGGTAATTTAGTTTAAACTTTTACCTACCACATTCTAGATTTTGTATATGATTTTCCAAATAATTTTTGAAAAAGGAATTAATAAATTAATTTATCAAAGATTTTTTCTTCTATAAAAATTTTAAAATAATATGTTTATAATACTATAATAATATGACATATATTTTTGAATTTATTATCGACCAAGGTCATTTCTGTGCTATTGTTTAATTTAGTGCAATTCATGAATGGGTATATAGTTATGTGTTTACCACTCAATTGTGAATTCAAAATGTATGTTTAAAGGAAATTATGAAGCACCTTCAAAGTATGGAAATACAATTTTGTTTTTCATAAAAATCAAGAATAAAAATCTGAATTTAATTATTTACAACAGTATTGTCAACTATAATACGTATAAATTATTAACGGTAAAATGTTTAAAATAGGCAAAAAAATGTTAATTTAGAATATTATTTATGGTAACCAGTTGTGCAACTAACGGGTCCAAAAATATTATTTGGAAGTAATCATATGGATTGTACGGATACGGATATGTTAATACCATTCGGGTCAAGGTTAATTAATTGTTTGTACTCTTTTGAGTGATGATCGCCTACAACACAAGCTTATAATAGATATAATAGATTATTAAAATGTTCAAACATTGTTGTATTTACTTTGAATAATGACATAGGCGTTTGTAAACATATTTAATACCTTCGAGGTCTTTCTATTAAATGAAAAATAAAATGATTATTTTGATTATTTCAAAATTAAAATAATAATATTATCAAACATGTGACCTCAGAGGAAGATCGAATTGTTTAGGTTTTGGTTTGTAGATCCGTTTACGGTATCTTAATAATATATTAATATTCATGGCTGAAATGCACAGAAATGACCAGAAGGTTGGATTGTATCCAGAACTGTAGTTGTCGTCATAAACATATAACCATAGATAGAAGAAAAGGTTTTCTGCACTGGCTTTGTAATCGCTTAAGCTCGTTTACTTTATTGTATAAATATTTTAAATTTAATACGTTTCGATTTCACTCAAATGCGTATTTCATAAAACATTTAATTAATCATTATCTGTATTTGTCGTGTTATTTATCATATTTATCACGATTAGTTAATACGTATTATGTGCATTGTGCTGATAAACGTTTTTGTACTACTACAAAATAAAAATATTCGCACTTGCTGATCATTTTTATTTATATTTCATTCGTTGAAAAAATTGGATGACATTTATTGAATTTTCATTTAGATTTATTTGAATAATGTGATAAGTACAGTCATGAATAGCTGAAAAAAAATTATAAAACTAATTTTAGATGGTTTTTTTTATTTTAATATTACATCAACAAATAATGATGTGTAGGTACTAGCACGTACTCATATTAGTTTGAAACCCATGTACTATATTATATTTATTATTTAGTAATTACCAACGTCATCAATAGTTGGATAAACTAAAATAACGAGGTTCAGTACCTGCGTTACAAGCAAATTCAAATACTAAGTTACAGTTAGTTTTTTAATTATACGAAATTAAAATATTTTATAAATTCATAATTTTTAATTTGAAAATCATTCTAACAATAACAAATAAAAATATTACAATATCATACATGTAGGTAATAATATTAATAGTACCTACTAGAGTCTTACAAATTATTTATATAGGTAACTAAAATATTTTAAATATTTTTTCTATAAAACTCGTTTGAAATCAAACAATCTTAACAATTTTTTTACTGACATAACTAATTAAACTAGTTTAGGTTTCAGTTTACTTTTCACAAAATTATATATTGTATTTTTAGTATTTGTGTTTTGATAAATAAATCTTTAATATAAATTAAAAATACATTTTAACTTATACAGAAATATAAATGAAATGAAACGATCTAAATAGAAATGTTGTTGACATAACAAATTAGAAAAAAAAAGTTTGAGCTGGTACAATTATTTTAACTAAATTATTTACTTTGAAATTATTTTTTAAAGGAATGAAGTATTTCTTTTACGAACAATTTGTATTACTGAGATATAATAAATGTACGATTTTTGTTTTTGGTTGAATCAAGCTATATTGTGATTTACCGTTAAACGCTTTATTTTATTCATACATGAATATAAAAAAAATTCAAACTTTTAAAATCGAACACCAAAGGGAAAAATATGATAATAAACTGCAAAAAGCACAAATTGCTATGGGTAATTTTGGGTATGTTTGTAGTTGTGAAACGGGAGCTAAACAAAACTATCGTGAAATTTGCCTGTGGAAAACGTATTCAATATATACATAGCGAACCCTCGTTTTGATTAATCGGTTGAAAACGATAACGTCAGCACGAAGTTTAAACCACTCAAACCGTGTAATGATAAAGAGGGGCGGTTGGATAAAGAGTGTTGGACTGGGTATACAATGTCGGTGGGTGGAGGGGAGGGTCGCTATGTAGGTAGGTGTAGGCTTTTACTCCTTTCTCCCTTTATTCATCTTTTAGTATAAATGCCATTTAAGAAATATTCACCCTTCCCGCAAATTATACGTAGATGTTGACCATTAATTATGGTCGCGTATTAATTAATAATAACGGTTTCTGTAATAAATCTGACACTGTCAGTGGTGTCTAACAGTTTCCTTCCGTCAACAGAGAATATATAATATTATTCTCTGCTCTACATTTAATTGTTACTGTGTAACAATGCTGACGTTCGGCAAACAGCTATATAACAGCTTTTCGTTTCGATAAATAGTTATTAATTACGTCTAATTGTATTTAATATCCACCAGTTTCTTTACAAGTATTTGATTCAATAGGCTCAAAGTTCATACGTAATCAAACAAAAACTCGAGGAGTAAAAAAAAACTGTAAATAATTAGACTCTAAGAATTAATTAATGTACCAAAGTATTATGTCATATTATGTACATATAACAATACATAATATTATGCCATATATACGATATACCTATACGTAATAAAGTAATAAAAAAAATCAAATGTTGACAACATTAAAAAAAACGACTTAATTGTATTTAATTAATTAGGTACCTGCGTAATTACCTAGTAATTATATAGTAATTATTTTTTTTATAATCTGTAATTTCAATTATTATTGAATATATTTATAACATAAACATTTACTGTTTACGATTTCAGAAAGAGTTAATTTAAAAAGTTTAAGTTTCAACTACCCGAATTTGTGAGACAATTTGAATGCGTCCATTATTAAATTATTAAAATCACGAGACCAATTTCGTTTTAGTCGACGGGGAGGGTTATCCGGGAGAGTCTTAGAGGATAGGTTTGAATGATTATTTGTTTTAGAATGGAATTTTTTATAGTGTGTTAAAGTGAGAACTTTAATATAACCTATAATTTCTACAAACGTAAAATATATTATTTTTACAGCCATACCTCTTGTGAGTATGTGTGTTATGATTTGGATGAAATTATTAAATACATTTGATAAACTTATTTTTGAAATGACACTATATGTCACTAGGGTCATGCGTGTCACCGATTGAATACATTTTCGAATTTATTATAAACTGATGTTGACCATATGACGCGACGCATAATGCATATTTTATACATAATGTGTGCAAGTATATAGGTATATACCATATAATACTAAAGTGTATATACAAACTTTTTCCTATCAATTTTGTTTTTCCTTATTGGATTAGCCATAGTGGACATTTATCTTCAACGAGTAAGTTTATTAAGACGTGCTTATTCATAAATATTGTAATGCTCAGAATTTTTTTTGACGTAATACCCATCATTCACTAAATAATTGTTTATCATTAGTTCATCGGCGTGATTCATTGTTATGGGAATATCTATGTATTTTAATATTGTATTATGTTTTTTGTATAAGTTTGACTAGACATTAGATATATTCTATGAACCTTGAAGTTTGCTCATCGATTTTATTCGTAAAATTAGATGAAATGGTTTTATTTGTACAAAATATCGTGTAAAGTCTATACTTTTGAAGAATATATTAGAACAATAATGTGTAGTAAAATAGTGAACCTATGGTGTAAACTGTCTACAGATTTTATTGGCTCCATTCTGGTTATTAGTGTTTGTACTATTTGATATTCAGGTCTTACAACTAAAAGTTACAATATTTTATACTTAGGTTTATACACTGGCTACATGTTTATTATATATATAGAACACGACCTTATGGCTTATATTGCCATTGTGCATGTCTGTCTGTGCGTAGCGATTTCTGTAACCATGGTTTCCAATACCATTGTTGATTTTATAAAAGTATTATTCCACGATGGTTTTTGCCTAGGATAATAATAATAATTTTTATATTTTGTTTTGCTGACACTATACAAAATAAATCTCCTATTATATTTCTATGACAGTTACTATTTTAAAGTTAGATATTATTTATTACATGTTATTTAGGCAAGTTTACCATATTCTACTTACGTAAATTTGAAACTGTTGAAGTATAATAAATTTGATTAGTTAATATAGAAGATAATATTGTATATTGTAATATTGCTTGAAACAAGTCATATTATTTTGGACAAATAACTTGCATAGTTGCGTATTATATAAAAAAAAACTTGGAATGTTTGTAAAGTGTGCTTATAATTTCTTGTTTGTTTTCGTTATTTTTATAATAATTAAAAACACAGATTAACTTTTAGACATCAAATCCGATATAATATATATTCATTAAAATAAAACTAAATTAATTAATTAAAATAGCAACGTAAAAGAAATATTGGTCCATTAACGCTGAATTCTGAACTCGTTTGAATATCTAATATTATTATTATTAACTTGCATTATGTTTTCTCAGTCTGAATAATAAATATATAATAATAATATATTTAACCCTATTGATGGGTAATTGTTTACAAATTTATTTTTAATTAATTAGAACCTTTTAAAGTAGTTTTCAAAACTGCTGTTGTGTTTCGAAATCTTAAATAAGTTTTGTAAAAACATAAAATTATTAAAGATCGAATAACATAATTAATTAAATGCCTACCTAACTTAATTGTATCATTCTTATATACTACCTAAATAAATAATTTGAGAAAATGACAGGTGTTTTAATTTGTACTTTTTGAACTTTATCAAAATAATTAAAAAGATTATTTTTATAATATGATTGTGTTATTTTCGTCTTAATTGTTTGGTAGTATTTTACCTTATGTCAGGAAATTAGTGTGAAAATTGGGAAGTATAATATTTTTTAGAGGATGAAACTTTTTCCCTCCAGCTTCTACTTGATAAATTACAATAATAAATTGATGTATAATACATAGTATACACGCACAATGCACAAACGAGTTGAGCATGATCTCAAAATGTAAATGAAGATAGATCATAATATATTATAAGAAATTGTATTGTTGAGAAAACATCATTCATTAATGGCATCTAATTGTTATTAAAATATTCTTCGAAATGATGAAAAGTCTACAGAAAGTAAACACTATAAGGTTTTGTAGACATTTCAATCTATTCAATTTATTTGCTATACCACATCCTATTTATCATTAAATTGACCTGGAAATAAATTATTGCTACGGTAGTATTCATACCCAGAAATATTTGAAAGGCTTAACCAACCTTTAACCTATAACACAAGGAATGTAATATGATGAGTAGTTTTGTTATTCATTTATTTTCTAGATCGTCGGGAATTCAATTCGTTTTTTGCGTTAGGAATGAATTGAAAATAAATGACGAAAAATATATTCTGTTATTACTATACTAGAAACGACCGGGGTTTCGTCAGTGCGTTTGTTTGATATTGAATAGAGGCGGCGAAGATCTTCCGTCTTTTATGAGCATTTATCAAAGTGAAGAATTAAATTTTTATATTATATGTGGATTTTCAATTATAATGTAGTTCTTCAAACATTTAATATTGCATATTTTGAAATCTCTCAGAAATAAAAAAAAAATTTAACGAATATGAATTTTTGCCTTTTACTAATTTAATATAATTATAAATATACTTCATATGATGTGATGTATATAATAAATACATTTTAATCAGCTACCACTTTCTTCAAAAGTCTTATTTTTTGTCTATATTTTCAATTTAACTTTATATAGGTGTTAGTGGTGTTTATATAAAATACTCTAAAAAAAAATGTGTCTTTTATCTAGAGTCAAAGGAAAATTATTTTATTTTTATTTATTTTTTGAAGGGGGTTGGGTGATAAAAGCAGTTCTATTCTAGCCATATTAAAATTCTAAAAACAATAATTATCTATTTATAAGTATAAAATTATAATAATTAAATAAATATTTCACATTTTTTTTCTTCTGAAGAATGACCATATAATTTGAAATTGTACATGCCAATAAAACTTGATACTACTTCAAGTTTCGTTAAGAATTATACCCACTTTCAAATTTTTGGTTAAAAATCGAAGTTTAATTATTTATGAAATTTCTGTTGCACACAAAAATGAAAAGATGGTTACTATTTTTACGGATGGTTTAACAGAAAAAAAATGTATTTAACAAGAAATGCTATCTCTTGACTAATGGTAGGTATGTATACTGTACCTATTGTTCATAGGTGATCAGTGATTATCACACAACGACTTCATAAGATGATAAGAACATTTCAATGAATAAAGTCCAAAATCGTTGATTTTAGAATTAGATTTTGGTTGTTATGGAGTGTTTCAGGTTCAAATATTATGTATTGATTATAATAAAATATAATTCGTCTGTTAGAAAATGAAAACAATTACTTATAAGTTATCAATTTTATTTGAAAAACTGAAAATGTTGAACAGATTTAAAATCTGTAAAATCTCTATCATAACAGTAAAGCATAATATTTTGTGTACCAAGAATGTGATAATTTTTAAAATTTTATAATTGTGCATGATTTAAGTGAAGTCCTTACAATAATATAATTTCAAATTTGACCAATAGCGAATTGGAAATTAATGATTAATTTAGTAATAACAACAATAAATAATAAAATATATATTTGTAAAAATTAAGTCTTTCTAGTTTCTATCGAACCTTTATATTTGACGAAGAAACATGATTAAGAAATAATAAAGCTAACAAACGAGTTTAGGTAATACATAATATTTTTACGAATACAAAAAAACAAAAACAATACTAGAAAATATGGGAGACATAGCAGTACATTATTATTATAGTGGAGCATATATATCGTTTCGGTTTCTATTCGGACGACATTTTTCCGACTCGACGAACACGACAACATATTATATAATGTAACGAACGAGTATACAGCAAATAACTATAGTACACAGTTGAATAATATACGATACCAACATACAGGGGATGTGTTCGATTAGCTTTTATACAACGATTTCAGTACCTATTTGACAACAAATATCCTCTTTCTGACATTCTATGTATTTGGATTTATAGTTTGTACCACTATTGCACATGAGCAATAATCGTAATAATTTGATTAATAATTATTATGATTGAAAATAATATGATGCTCATCATCATCAATATTAATATTATAATATCACCCTGTCTGCTATTTTATGGGTATCAATGATAAAAGTACAAAACACGACAAAATAATAATATTATAATTTATAATGCATTTTGTCTGTTATAATTCTAGTGACATTGCAGTACACCTACACTACAATATATTATAGGTACACATTTTTAAAATATCAGATGAATGTGATTATATTGTTATGTTTTCGCGAGAACTTGGACAGCTCCACAGCTCAATAAGTTTTATACATGTGGCAAGCTTTCCACTATATTCTAGAAAATAGTTTTAAATTTGTTTCACGGCTCGTCGCCAACATACAGTAATACGTATTTTCCTGGCAACGTGAATAATAATCAACAAGTATGTAACGTTGCATTATGATGATATACCGATATTCAGGATTTATGAGCTAATGCACGATGGACTAAAGCAATAATAATAATATGAATACGATTTTGAATATGAATAACGAGCGTACTGTCTACTGACATCATAAACACACATACACACATATATTATTATACCAATAATATTGCGTATCCGAGTAGGTATTATAGTCTATTATATTTTTATACTCGACGCCTTCGCGAATGTACAGGATGAACCATCATTTTTTTTTTTTTTTGGTACTTAACATCTTGATATTTACGATCGAGTATAATATTATAATATCATCATCATGATAATGGTTTGTACATTTGCTCACCTTACAGCGGTGGTTTAATAATAATTTAATTTTAAATTGTATTTAGGTAGTATTTTATTTTTTATATGTTTGCCCATAATATGATACAAATTACAAACATTTAAATATTATTGAGTATTATTGAGGTATCTATCATGGAGATCAAAATGTTAAGAGTATGCTATACCGTCATGTGTTGTCTCCGTCTTAAAAGAGCGAAACATAGCAAATTTTACGCTCAGAAGAACACGTTTAGATCCGTGAGTTTAAAATTTAGAGTGAATTGAACTTTTATAAAAATTAAAGGTAGCATTATTATCGAGGGCTTCTCGTGGGCTTTTTATAATATTTTGATTGTAAAGCGAGTTATGAGTATTTTAAGATATACAAAAAATTTACAATTTTAAAATACTAAAATGTGTATTATATTATAATATTATATATGCACAATATAATATGCACTCATGTTCCTATAGAGTTGTCCGACTTTTGTGAATTCTGACCACTCTCGTCGAGGGGGGAGGTGAGCTTTATACGAATATATAATATATATGTATATATCTACGTTTAATATAATAACGAGTTTACGAGTCCAAACAACGAAATGCTCTAAATTATTCAAATGGCACGTACAATTACCGAGGTCACAAAACTCAGACAGCCGGTGGTATCTGTATAATAGTAATGGACAATGGTAGTAATAGTAATAATAATAATATAAATTCAGGTGCGGTCGGAGTGGTATAATATAGTAATAGGTATATATAGATATATAGTATATTATTGTGGATCGCGGATCCCATTCGGACGGAATTCAATAATATAATATTTTTTTATTTTTTATTTTGACAGGTTCGAAATCCACGCGGTTGAGAGACGCCTATAAAATAATAAATAATATTATATTTATATATACCTGCGTATACTGTATGGGCTGCCGTTTGAACATATTTCCTTTTGATGCGATAGCGTATTCTCTCCGCAGTCTCTTCTTCACAACAGCTCCACGGTCTCCCGTACCCACCCGTTCAAATGTTTTCTGATTGCGGTGAGCTCCCAAAACCTTTTGCTTTGTGATGCACCTAAATACTTTTATTTTTCCTTCATATATTTTCCACCTTTCCGCATTTCTTTACTCGTATAATATATCTGTGTATATAAATATCGATCACCACTGTAGCTCAGTCATCTCGGTCCTTTTGTGTTTGTGCACGGTGCACAAACAGTCGTTTTAAAAAAGCTTCACCACGAGACCACCTCTTTTATTTTTTAAATTTTTTTTATTTTGGTCTACATTATAGATAATTTTTGTTCAATATTTTGTATTCTGTTTTCGGAATGTTTTGTTATTTACTTGAGTGTACGTGTTAGGTAATTTTTAGGTAGAGTTACCTACATTATTTTATCAGGCACACGGTTGAAAGTGCATGACAACGCGTGGTTGTCTGTATAGCACGACTTTTCCTGCACGTACCTCCAACCTACTGCTCCTAAATCATATTGTTACTATATCAAGTACCCAACCGCAGATTCCGGCAGTTTATCAACCTGAATAAACACTCGAATAAGACAATCGCATTATTTAAAATAATATAATATTTGTCGTGCACAAAAAATATGGAAACTCTACGTTCTGTAGAGTAAAAAAATGTGAAAACTACTGCAACTGTGATAGTGCTCGAAATACTTCGTGATTTTCGTCATAAGTACATATTTTTTATCCATTCGGATTAGGTAGGCTCTTAAAGATGGCACTTCACTTTTCCGTTGACGTAGCAAATTATTTCCCCAATTACATTTAGTTACTCATCTAAATGCGGGATATTATTTTAATCTGATATAACCACAGAGGTAATTAAAGTGATTATTCAATAAAATCCTAATTTTTTTATTGGCTGCGTTTACTCCCTTTATGGTGAAAATTAGACTCATTAATTCCTAAAAGAGTCAAAATTTAATTAAATACAGGGTCTTTTAATTAAAGTATTAGGTGCGACTAAAAAAGTAACGATTTTTAACAATATGTTCAACTATTTTATAATTATATTTAATACTTTTAAATATGGAACTATCATAAAAATATTATCAGTCTAGGATTCGTGACTTAAAGCATCATATTAACTTAAATTGGATATGTGCCTATAATTTTATATTTTATTTTCATATACCTAACACTTTATAGAAACTATTGAAATTTAAAGCATAACCTTTTGAAACATTATGTACATAAGTATTACTACTATTTATTTTCTTACTAATAATAAATGGTGTGTTGCTAGTTGCTATAGGTAACACGCACATCAATATGTATATGCTCTAAAATATTAGCTCGTTAAAACGAACAGTAAAGATTATAATAAATTTGGGTTTTGGAATGAATTTGTATAACTTATGTACTTGGCAACAGCTTTTTTAAACACCCAAGGGGTTAGTTCGTATAGGATTGGGTTATTTTCTTGCGTCTATGTTTGTAAAACTTGAAATCCGATCTACATTTCGCTTTATTTATTCAAATTTGTTACGATTATATAAACTATTTCATTTGTTTTTCAATTCCATTTGTAATATAAATAAAAGCACCGTTGTGTTTATAGTCCGAATGAAAATTACAGTATAGTGATAAATTTAAAAAATAATTGGTTTTGAATTTCGAGGATGCTTGATTAGAAACAAAAATACTATCTGTTAAAAGTTTAAAACAATATAATTCAAAAAATATATTTTGCAGGTGAAATAGTAAAAATTAATTGAACTCATAGATACATGAAACATAAATAATGTTTCTTGGAATATATAGTATTATATTATTCTGTTGATATGAATAGTATAATTATTATTAGTTAACTGAGCTATTTATGCATGAATTGATTGATCTAACTAGCAAGTAATAATTATTCAATATAATAATAATATAATAACCATAAATTACCAATGTTACGTATATGCGATATACTAATACTTTAAATACTTAGATTTTAATATTGGCTAAAGTTTTAAATTTCTCTTGAGACAAGTATCATTTTTTTTTTTAATATTTAAAATGAAAAATATTTTTAAAGTACTTAGAATACTTTTATAATATTTTAAATATTTTTTTTTGAAATACTATTTTTATGAATACACATTCTGACTTTTTAAGTAATACTTTCATAATTATTCAAGTATTTATGCCAAATACTTTTGAAAAGTATTCACTCAAGTCAGTTAAAGTGTCATTTTTCAATAATAACGAATGACTTAAAACAGGTAGATATATAGGTATTTTTCAGATAATTATTTGCAATTTGGTATATAATTTATTACTACAATTTATAAGTTAAGCTTGATATACCCAAACATTCTTTATTTCTACAATCAAATTGGGCTTTATCGTGTTGAATTTTTTGAACATATTTTTGCTAAACAGAAAATATTTGAAAAATACAATTCTAGAGCTCTGAGATAATACTTTGTACTGGATATTTTCTTCGCGTACTACTTTTCACAGCCTTAGGGACCGAGAGAGCTCGCTTACTCGAAAATATCGAAAATATCCGTCGTTGACTCGTTATAAAATCTCATGCCAGTTAGCCAGTTATAGATAAAATAGCTCTCAACTGCAGCAGTTTCGACCGTTATTATACTAATAAATATTTATAATTATTATAACTTATAAAGTAACAGCGTTTATTCGAAATTATTTGACTTTTCAAGAATATATTATTTTATAAGATCTTTTCATATTTTTTCAACAGATAAATCAGCTCATAAAATAAAATATTATGTTTGCCATTATTATTGTGAAATTTATGGTACGATACTGTTCCGATAATAATTTCTCCTATTCGTGTTCTCATCATGATAAAGTTTCAAGAAATCAAATTCTGTGTCAATTGTAACTTTGTTAGTGAAAAAAAAATAGTATTTAATTTTACAATAGTTTTATTATTATATTTAATATTTATGACTCCCTATTTCACACCACATCAGACGCGTTACACTGCAACACTGCATCCTCTCCCTGCACTTGTCGTTTTTAGCGTGCTGTTCTTGGCGCCTGAGTGTCTGACCGCGTTTCTATAGGAACGCGTAGTTACTTTGAGTTTGGCGCGAAAACACGATACTGTCACGTGCAAGATGGTTATTCAATAATTGTTATTGACACAGATTCTGACCATGTGGTACATTGGTACATTATCAATACGCCGTAAAATCACTGTATGATATAATACCTATACACATAATGTACCTGTACTGCAGCTAGCTATACCACAGAAAATAAAATAATGGATAGGCCATTCCTTTATCAACAACATAAGGGTTGGCGGGTCGGAATATAGATGAGAGACAGATTACTTTTATATACTGATCTCACTATGAGCTTTGATTGTATTATTGTTATGTAATTCATAAGACCTATCGAAACCTAAAAAAATATCAAAAAGTTCATTCCCGTGTGATAAAATCTGATGGTCTATCAATACTTTAATTCTTAAATTATCTAACTAATTAAAAAAATATTAATTCAATAATTCTATTCATCTGTGGGAAAAACCATCGTTCGGAATAAAACAAATAGGTAGGCACTACAATTTTATCATTCCAAGTGCTAACTTTCTGAGGGATAATTTTTTTTAGATTTTAATCGGTGATACTGATACTGGCGCATTGTTTGTACAATGATTTGTTTTTTGTGCTAGAGAATTTTTATAATAGAAAAAGATGGTTAGGTTTTTAACTTTGAGGGTGGTTTATAGTAGAAAGTTGGATCTAGTTGGTTTATTAGTTTTTAGGAAGACCAAAAGTGAAAATGCCTAGTAATTTTGAAAAATTATAAAAAATTATAAGAAATTAAAAAAAAATATGAACCACTCTAGTGCCACCTGATAAATAATACATAGTAAAAATACATTTTGAAGATATTCGTTATGATGTATTCATAAGCCATTTAGCCATAAAGGTGAGTACATATTCCACTATTTGGCTATTTATAATAATTGTAGTACAAATGGTTAATATTTTTTTCTTTTAAGTGTCAGCTTATAATTTTTAACCTTATCTCATTGTACCTACACTATCACGTGAATTATAAAACTTAAAAGTTTATTTATAATATACATTTTTTAATTTTTCGAGCAAAACAATATTTATAAAACTCATTTGTGGAGTTAATTTTCTTTCAAAATGATCCTGAATGATGTACTTTTTATTACCTAAATGAACTCTATTAAGTTCCATTTTCGCCATTATCAAATTAAAGTGTTATTTCGCCTCGTTAAAACCCAGTGCACAGGAAAATGTGGGATATTAGAATTTTGATGTTATGGGATTGAAAACATAACAGTATGTTTCATGAATATTTATTGGTATAATGATATTTAGGTACAATAGATAAAACTATTAGTATAGTTTTATCTGATCATTATGATGAATCTAGAATCAAGATTCACTGCTTATTAGTTTTTACTTTACTAGCTATTGCGAATTATCTTTTATAAACTTTGGTGTAATGATTAATATGAAATTTTCATATACATTTAAAGTTGAATTATTCATAAAAATTAACAACTAGTATTTAATACTGTAATATGAAATATTTAAAAATATTTACTATGCTTTTAAAGTCTTAAATTAATAATTACATCAGATTTAGAAATTTCACTCAACATATCATTGAATAGTTTGAATTTTAGTATGGGATTTAAGTTACAATTATTAATATTGTGGAAATATATTTAAATATTATACGCTTAAATAAAATGGAGGAAAAAGAGAAAATTTGTTGAGGAAGTCGAACCTCACTGTTTATTTTCATCCCTTTTTATTTTTAATGATGTATATGCTATGAAGTCTTAATTAAGCTTATTAAAGTATTACAAAATAAAAATAAAATGTCAGCAAAAATAATTTAAGCCCAAAGAAGGTAATTTATAAAAAAAAAATATAATATAATATGTGTTACCTATATCATAACATTTAAATATCCAATATTCAACTCACGTAACATATTTAAATTTGTTGTCATTATCGACCAAAATGTAAATATATGATTTTAGTTTAGGTAAAGAAATTTAAAAAAAAAACTTTTTATCGTAACAGTATATTGTGTTTTTTACAATATTGTAAAATTTTCTCATTAATAAGGACAGTATTGGAAATTATTATAGTTATCTAAATTCTGAGTTTAATAAAATGGTTTAATACAGTATTATAATATAATATTTAATTATTTTATATATTATTATTTAATATAAGGTGATAAATATTTGAGAACTGAGATGTACCTATCTAACTTACTTAACTGTAACTTTATATAATATGTATAAATATATGCTAATTCACTATTTTATACTATGTAGTACACAGGGATATTAAATTATTATAATACTAAATACTTAGTTGAATTATTTTCCAATAATATTGTTATGTACCTATACACATAATATTATCTGCAAACTAATACTCATATTTATTTCGTTTTACTCTGTATGTTTATTTTGAAAAGTCTTTGAATCTTGCTAAAGCTCTGACGCTATGTTAAATGCCATGTTAATACAACGTTAAAGTTCTTAGATATTAACTTAACTATTATATTATAATAATTAACTACTATAATAATAATTCATTTAAAATTATTATACGAGTATATATATATATATATAATGTATTTTATATCATAAACGAGTATATATTAAAATATAATGCAACATTGCGTGCGAGTGCATAATATAATGTCCTATAATAACTACTAATTTGTAAGTACAACAGTTTGATTTTGTTTTTGATTCGTTCTCTATAATAAACTAAGCCATTTGAAACTATATTATATTTGTAGGTGGGTTCCTACATATTATTATATATTTTATAGGTATAATAGGTACTCCACTAATATTGCGCATATTGTGACATGAAATAAAATAGATAGGCATCCAATTTGATAATAATAACAATAATAATGATAATTTGGTAGTCGGTATAGTATATAAAATTATTATTACTGCGACGTTGTATATAATAATATAAAATATACGCTTACATTATTATTATTATTGTTATGTTACATAATATAAACGCTTACGTCAATTACACACAGGCACACAGCCGACATGCCTGTAAAATAAAAATCTAGGGCTATGATTTCGAGTGTGTAATAACAATACCAGCAACAGCAATACCTTCACACTTAGTAATAATGATAATAAAAATAGTAACAACGCTGCTATATTATATTAATATTAAAATAATAATTATTATTGTACGCGTAGAGGAAACTATAATAATATAATAATATGTGTAATATACAATATTTCACGGCGATGGCTTTTACTTCCGATACTTCCGAGTACACAGCAGGGCAAGTGGATCCCACTACTAATGACATACGCATAATATTAATCATTAATATGCAGATTGGTACTACACCGAGATGTGAATTTTATTTTTATTCCGACATAATAATAGCACGCGCGTGTGCCCACCGCCGCACCACTCGCCGTCGCGGTTGCTGTCGGTCTATCGTCCTGTCGACTCTATCGCCGCCGACGTTCACGCCATTTACCTTTCGAAAACTCGTCCAAGGTCAATATCGTCGTTGTCGTCGTCGTCGTTGTAGTCGTCCGGCGTGACCGCGCCGAGCGCCCGCACAGGTTGCGACACGCGAAACCGGCAGCGGCTCCGTCGGCGGCGACTGCAGTCAGCTGTGCGTTAAATTAGCATAAACGCGCCGTGACGGTTAACCGCATTGTGTTAGCAGCAGCCGTTATTATAGGATTGACCCAAAGACAATATTACGCCGTTTATAATAATAATAACAACAATAATAACATATTCTTTGTGCGTGTCTCGAGGTAAATACACATTTTTCCTCCTCGTGATAATATTTCCCTTGTCACTTCTCCGCGTCACGTCGTTTCGCTTCCACAACGACGCACTAATATTTACACGTTTATGCGCGCGACGTCACTGGCAACCATAATAATAGCAATAATAATAATAATAATATAATATAATAAACCCATTACCGCTATATTATCATTATTATATCCATACGCCTTACGCATATAATATGTATTATAATGGTATAGGCACCTACGACCTACCTATACCTTCAATACCATCGTCGTTGTTCCACACGACGTTGGCGTACTTAAGTAATCCGTACCTAGGCAGGTACTTATGGCTTATGGCTATTATAATCATTATTTAGTACAAACTATAAAGTATCAACAGTACAATAAACTATAAAGAGTATTATAATATTGTGTTTATAGTTATGAATTTTTATATTTGTTGTTTTTTTATTTCTTACTTTTACTCAAAGCGATATCATGAATACCCATAGAGTAATATTACTAGAGTAGTACTACAGTAGTACCGTACAGACGGCTTAAAAGATAACAAATTTGATTGCAAAACACATGACTACAACTAGACAATAGAATATTACAATAATTTGGATTAAAAATAAAAAAATATTATACGTACCTATCTACAGTAAAGTTAAAATTTTATAAAACATAATTTAGGAAGCTCCTACATAATTTACGTAGATTAATTAACTTTGCGCGCAAAGAAGTTGTTTACAAACGAGAATGCATTTATACTAAAGAAAAAAATGACTTTGATTAAATAATTCCATTAAATAATCTCTACCAATTTCTACGGAATCCCTGCAGTGAAGTATTTCTCTTTTAACATATTTCGTAAACAGAGGCGTTATTGCGTTAACCGACTTTGAATAATAATAATATATTAAAATCAACGATTAAAATGAATAAAATATATTATGTTAAATAATAGGTAGTATCATAGCTAAATATATTATTTATCCATCGGTTGTAGGTGTATTGTAATATTAGTCTGAGTGTTAAATACCTAGAATGTACTATAATATAGTATATTATATGTGTTATCATTCTTAATGTTTAATAAAATTAAAATGATACGTGTCAATATTAAAAACAACATTATGAAATAATGTGATTCGTCTTATTTCATATAACAACGAATTTGAGTTGTCTAAATTGATATGAATATGATAGTATTACATAGGCACTACGTATTTACTCTGGTACAAGAAGTAAAATTCTCAATTAATTTTAGGTTAAAGATATATTAAAATATAAATGGCTAGGTATATTACATAGTTTTCTATAATAAATATTTAAATATTATGTATTTATGTTTCTATTAATGAAAAAATTAAATTAAATGAAGATTGTGTTTTAATAATATTCTATAATTCTCAAAAAAGTATCGTATTATTATACCTATTACAATAGGTACTTGTGAAATTATTATAAACTATACAATTATTATACAATACTATTACACCAACATAATGTATTTTTAGTTTTTGATAGGTTTTAACTTTTATTGAAATTATGCGTTAGAATGTTCTTTCAAGAAACCTTTAAAGAAGAGTGCAAAGGGATTTGAGTGCTTTCATAAAAGCGTTTTTTCAAAGTATAATTTTTGATACAACTAAAATACTTATTAAAAAAATATATTAATTGTGTTATAAAGTTATACATTTTGGCATTTTGTTAATTGAGTGTTGTTTTTGTTACAGGTGTAATATTATTATTGTGCCTATAGTAAATATTTATGAAAAAAACATTTTTATTCCTAACCAATGCTTTGAAAATAATATACATACTTGAAGTTTCAACTTTATTAATTGTTATAATATTTAGGTCATGAACTATACCGACAACAAAAAAGTCGAAACCATATTATATTCATTGAATTATTTTATTTTGTTCTAAAAAAGATTTTTATTGGGGAAATAAGGACAAATATCTTGAGCCGAACATTGTTAAATTTGAACATAGAGTATTTAAACGTTTTTTTTTACAATGTTAAGTTATAATATTAATTAGTTTTAATTTATAAATTACATAATGTTTTATTTAATATTATGAAAAATAATTCATCAGAAAATATTTTCATTCGAGTAAAAAAAAAATAAAGTTGGTTATATGTTTCATTCTGGTTCTATGTTAAATACCTTTTAGGCTTTTTATACACATAATGTATTATTATAAAAATAAATGATAATGTAATGTATCTTATATAAGCATTAAATTAAAATGATTATAAAAAAAAAAACAGCAAATAAATAATTTTGACAATAAATTTGGTGTCTTTTATATATCAAAATCTGGTAATTTATAATGTAGATATGCTACTTACAAAATTAATTGTAATGTTAAAATATGTTTGAGTACTTTTTTTATTGCTGATAAATGATAATAAATTCATTATTGAAAAATTTGATCACTATTTCCATTTTCTCAAGTACCTATATATTGTTTTATTGTTTTTATGTCATTCCTTTAAACTTCTAACCTATTTTATTTTAACGCATAGACTAACTACTGCAATTTAAATTAAGCCTAATCTAATATATTTGTTACATCTCATGTTTTTATCTCAACATTTTTTTTTTTAACTCCGAATAATTTGGGATCGTAATTTATTTTAAAATTTTATGAATTATATTTACCTATCCATAGTATACTATATTTATGATATTATGTTCAATGTCAATGTGTATAATATTAAAATTCAAAACATGTAGGCCATGGATATTATGTTTATTTGTGCATTTTTAATATTTTTTAAATAGTTTAACAGAAATAGAAGTTATATAGGTACCTAGTTTTACCCATATGTAATGTACACTGTATATATTTATATAATTAATTTATAATAATTTTTTTTCTTTGTTAAATACCAGCTTTAAATGAATGTTGTTAATTATAGTACAGTAGCTTAAATACATAAAAAATTCAAATTTTTATTACCTATACCTACAATATTGGAATAATATGTGTTATTTATTGTAAAAATAATATGTATACCTCCTTATAATTGGTAAAAATTTGAAGTTAAAATCAAAAGGTAAATCAAAAAAAAAACGAAGTTGTTTTAATATAAAGTTTTATAATAAATCATAATGTATAATTCTATTATGTGTTATACTACAATAGATACAAACGATCAATTATGTATGTTTGATATAATATGAAAAATATTTGTTATCTGCAACTACATTAAAATATGTTTACCTACTAATTAATATTTTTTTATAATGCGAGACTTATTTATGTATTTTGTGTTAACAACATTTTTTTTTATATGTGGTAGGTAGTATTAGATTTAGTATCATAATGCATATTATTATAACTGAATGAGAAAAATTATATTATCATTCTAAATTCTGATTTCCAATGTTATTATTTGTTGCTCACAAAAGTATAACAATTATATTTTTGGTTTAATATGCTGATCGTATATTCTCCCCTTTGCTACGCTTCAATTAACAGCAACAAAGATTAAATTAAGATCCCAGAGTGATTACTTTTATGCGATTTAGTTGTCGGCTATACGTCATATTCGCTGTTCCTTCTGATGGAATTTATTGGTTACATCCGCAATTCTCGTACACAACAGTAGTATATTTTACTGTAACAAGAAACTAACATTATTTTTACTGACGATATGATATGAACATTATTTGAGCACGTTATGCAATGGTTTAATTTTGCAAACACATTAAATTGATCGTATTATTATAACATAACATTATTATGCTTTTATGATATTATGTACTATGCAGCTATATTTTAAGTTATTTATGTATTTTTTTCTACCTTTAGAAAAATTATAATATTTTTAATAATTGCTGATAATCTTTTTACATCACAATTTAATTTTACTATGATTACATTTATGGAACCTAACAGATTATAACAGCAAGCACAAAAATTGATCATAAAATATAGTTTTATTTTTTAATACGTTTTGAATTAGGTTCGTCTCAGAAATATGTAATAATATATGATATTATGTAAAATATTTGAATACTATTTGTATAACTGCGAGTATTGAGAAATATTAAGTTTTCAGATAATTTAAATTATTTTTAAACGATTACGGTATAACAGAAAATATTATTTATGAATGCAAAATCTATTGTAGTTGCATGTATTTTGAGTTGCACTATTCTCCGCAAATTACCCAGGACAATTCAAACATTTGTACAAACGCCTAACCGTATTCGGCATCTAAAATAATTAAGCTATCGTAGAAGACATTTAGAATTATTTTATGTTTTAAACAGTAAGAATACTGCAAGATATATTATGCTCAAAAGTATCTATTAATAATTGACAAGCGTATGTTTCGTTATTTCTACGGTAGAAGCGTTGGCGAAAAACGATCGGTTGATAAATGACTTTGATTTTTAACCATCGTCATAACATTACCATTGGCGCTGCCAAATACATTTTTACCATTGTATTCAAGGTCGTATCCATATCAACTTGCCGAGACAACAAGTCATACCAGTATATTAATGCAGGTCGTTAACCCGAATGCGATACTCTTCGAATCAACCACCTCTTCGTTAATTGCATATTATAATATTTTTCCAGTCAGTCGAATTGGAGTTATTATCCACCCGCAGCACACTTTATATTACATAGCGTTCTTCATATTTGCACGACCACAGCTGCCGCTATAGCGTTATTCGTATTTGCATGCCCATTATTATTATTATTTTTTTTTTATGGGTACACATTATTATCATTATAGGAATCGAGTTTCATCATAACCGAATCATGTTCGCGGCACCAATTATTACCGTCTACGAGTATAGGTACCTACTACAAACACGCGTAAGATTTACACAATAGTTGACATGAATACACACGCGGATAATACATAATGTTAGTATTATATACCTATGCGATGTGACATGCAGATTTGTATTGTTGTACAATAATGTCCTATAGCGAATAGTTATGTTTTTAATTTCCCCATAAAACTGTTTATCAACTGCAAACATTTTGTCAACAACAACATTTCGCGTTGTGCGCGACTCGGATCGCATATTCGCGCAAAATTGATACGATCGACGCTCAGTGGAACAATATTATCGAGCAAATCAATAATTATTACTTTATAGAATTGTACAGGGTGACCATTTATCACTTAAGGAAGATATTTCTTCTACGGTGATTTTAGTTTCATGGAAAAGTTTATTTATGCGATAAGTGGATCCTCCCAATTTTTTTTACTAAGCGCTTCAATTGTAACGAATAATATATGAATAATACCATCTGATTTTACCTTATTTACACTTTTAAGGTAAGCAATTACAATTTTTATGCAACAGCAGTTAAACTTTGATCCCAGTAGAAATATCATGTAGGTAATTATAATATACAATAGGAGCAGCTTTTGATATGTCGGTATTTATACGTCTTATATAGGTGATTTACCTATCATATTTAAATTGTATGAGCCTAGTGATGAATGGTATGTAAGACAAATAGGTACCCACTTATTATATTTTTACGAACGATGAATAATAAAAAGTTCTAAATAAAAAACAGAACTCGCAATTTATGAAATGAAATATTTTATTTTATTATTGTATTTTTCAGGAATTTTGTTACAAGCTACCGGACCAAGGATCTATGCACCATAAACAAATGTAAGTTTTACGTAAATTTTACAAATAATTATTAGGTTAACTATAATTAATTTTAAATTAAACAATTTTGTCGGAAAGTGTTGCTAAAATTTTTTTACCCAATATTGCGATAGAATTACTTTAATTTAATAATAATAATTTATTTTTGAAATTCACTAAAAACAGTAAAAACTGAAAAAATGTTATCGTTAAAACTTCTTCAGCATAAAATCTCTCGATGAGTTTTTCAAAACTTTAGTTCATAAATCACACTTTTTTGTGGGGGCGAAAAATCTAATAGATTATGTGAACAGTAGTTATAGTATAAACTGTAGAGAGGTCTTCTTATCTTCAGAAGTTTATTATGTCTGTATCCAGTTTGACTTGTTTGTTGGCCGAGTCTGGTTAATAAAACTAATTGTTTTTTTTTAAATAAATAATTCACGTAACCAATTAGTAGCTATAAACTAATATTTAATGATTATACATTTTTCTAATATAAATATAATTTATAGAACAATTTTTTATCAGAAAAATATGAAATAATTCCTTTATTGAAACCATATATTGGTTTTTCAAGTTAGAAGTGCACACGATGTCACGGAAATTGCTCGTCCGATTCATGTTGAATTTTATTACGCAGGTTTACGGTAGTATTTCTTTATACATTACGGGGGTCATACTTCGATCTGATCGTAAAATCTCGTAATAGTTCTTAAAATGTTCAATACCGCCACTTTCGTTTTTAAAACTAAAACCCTAGTGGATTACGAATCGGTTATTATGCATTCATGCACAACAAAAATAATGATTTAAACATGTAAACAATTGTAGGCTAATAAACATTTGTATTTGAAGCCTTTAATTAATAATAAAAAAAAAAAAATAATGATGTGTAGAAACAAAAATATAATATGAGAACAGAGAACTATTAAGCAGTGTAATAACTTTATTAAAGCTCATTATGTTAAAGCGTGAGAAATAAACATTCAGTAAAAGTTACTATTATGTTAGGTACGAATGTACGTTTCTACGAGAGAATATAGTAATAGATTGGTATCTGTATATTTTATTCAAAGTATAGTAAAGTCACAAAGATTTAAAATTAAAATACTTCGATAGAAGTGTAAATTTTAATTGAATTTGGATTTGAGAGCTTTGGCATTTTCAAAAAAATCGTCCAATTAACAATTTATAACAGTTTTGATTTGAAAATAGAAGTTTGTATTACCACAAGATATTCTTTATTAATTGGTAAAAAAAATTATAAGTATTTAAAAATATAGTTATACAAAATATACTTCAAAATAGTATGTATAAGTGGTTAAGGATGATAAAAGCACGCTTGGCGAATCACTCTGTATTTATTATTATTTCATAAATTAATAATATCTCTATTAATCCTATATTTAGGTAAAAACAAAAAAAATATAAAATAAGTAAAAAAAAAACAATATATTTAAATTTTAAATGTTAATTACATATATTTAAGTATTAATCTGACCTATATGTAAGTGTTTTAAAAAAAAAAATTATATCATTAAAACTACGAAAATTGTTCACAAAATAACATAAGTCACATTTTGTATGCATGAAATAATTATTTTATAATGTGTTTTAATAGACAATAATATGATAATAATATTAAATGTTTATACATTTAATATCGTGTGACAGTATTATTATGCTACTAAAAACTTATTTCTTAGCATTATTCACTTTCAAATAACAGATTAACCTAAACTAATAATTTAAATTTTACAAACGTGACGTGTATTATTTATAATTATTATATTAATATATTATTATATAAATACATAATAGTTGTGTGTGAATATGAGTATACAAGTATGTAGGTAGTATACAGGGTGATTCATGGAGCATACATCACTCATTATTTCCAAAAGTGTAAATGTTTTTGGAAATATAATTTTACATAGCTTCAAGTCGTTTACAAAACCATGTTTTTATTAAAAAATTATATTTTTAACATTTTTTTATCCCTATAGTTTTTTCTTTTTTTTTCTTTTTTGAATGACGACATGTAGTTTTATTTTGATATTCCAAAACATAATTTTTTTTCTAAGTATTTTGATACATAAAAATTGAATTTAGGGCAAGTAGTTTATGAATTATAAATATTTTAAGTATAGATGAACGGAGTAGTGGACAAATATGTCGCGGAGTAACCCAGTACCACTCTACTCCGCTCATCTAAACTTTAAATACCTATATCTCGTAAACTACTTTCCCTAAATTCAATTTTTGTATATCAA
The DNA here is from genome assembly GCF_037042655.1 of Diuraphis noxia. NCBI lineage: Eukaryota > Metazoa > Arthropoda > Insecta > Hemiptera > Aphididae > Diuraphis > Diuraphis noxia. The sequence continues at coordinate 15,260,641 of NW_028301712.1, read as the reverse complement.
ATTACTTAGAAAAATATTCTGTTTTGGAATATCAAATTAAAACTACATGTTGTCATTCAAAGTAAAATACTTAAAAAATTATAGGGATAAAAAAATGTTAAAAATATAATTTTTTAATAAAAACGTTGTTTTGTAAACGACTTGAAGCTATGTAAAATTATATTTTCAAAAACATTTACACTTTTTGAAATAATGAGTGTTTTACGCTTCATAAATCACCCCGTATAGGTATATATAATATAATATATAGTTACAACTATAAAGTATGTAATATTGAACATTTTAACAAACTACACAGGCACACGAATATTGTACAAAAAGAAAAAATAGAATAATACCTTTCCTTCAATCTTTAGGATCCGTATATATCTAAAACTTGAAACTTTTCACAGCTTTATACACATTATTAGGCATTAGCTAAACACATAACCAATTTTAAAATTTACTACAACCTACCGTTTATAACTATATATATATTTATATACACATATTCATATACATTTCAAATATATAAAATATTAAGTATCTTTAGAAATGTAGCCCGACTCTGCCGGTTATCTGCTCAGATTCATGTTTCGTATACAATTATAATATAATATGTACATAATATGATATAGTCATTGAATTCAAATTTAAGATAATATAAATAACTACCCAACCAACCAATGACGAATGCGTAAAATTCAATGCTAGGATACCTATACTATACAGCAGAACGACTTTTCCGTATTTTTATTTTTAAAGTTCGATAGTATTTGCGATCTAAATTTTTGTGTAATTGTTATTGATGCCTATTTGTATTTTATACTAAGTGCAATGTGAATTGTGCATACTTATTTAATAATTTAATTTTTAAAGGCATTACATCATTACTTTGATTCACTACTATTATTGTATCCCATTAAAAGTACCTAATTAATAAAGATTTTATAATTAATTATTTTTGAATAAAGCAAAATTAAATGATTCAATATTCAATCATATAAAGTTGTAAACCTTATACTGTTATAACATAAATTCCGAGATAACAAATATATAAATAATTATGAACATAATACAGGGACCGAGTGTCGGGCACTCATATCATCGCTTCCTATAGTTCGGCATATTTTATCGTCACAATCATTCATTCGAAAGAAATAATAAACTATTAGGTTCGTGAATTTATAAAAGGGTTTATGGTATATTTTAATTTAAATTCCTCATGACAATTTTGAATTATTGTTTTTTGAGATCGATGAAAAATAGGTCTTGTTTAAAATATTTAAAAATAATGTTATATTAAATTGTTAAGTTTAAATAAATGAATACTGAAAATTATACATTTTATTCATATAATAAATAAATATAAAAATATAGACATTCAAAATTTAAAGGGTAGATACTATTTATAGTTAGAAAAATTTTCGAATAAAGCCTTTAATTAAATTTCCAAAAACAGTTTAAACTTTTTAATTTGGTATAAGATTTGAAGCTAGTTTTGTGGTAATATTTCTTGAATCCCAAACGTTTAATTTTTTTTATGCTGCTTTATGAAAATTGGAATACATTTACATATGCTTTGAATGCTGGCCATCACAATTTATTTTAGAAATTGTATTTAAATAGTTGTACGCAATTTTCTATACAATAAAATCAACTGAAATATCCCAAACAAAAAATTTCACTAAACTAATGTGTCCTCTGTTCAGTATTTAAATCAATAATTGACAATCGTTGCTATGAAATAATTTGAATCTCTCACATAATTTTTACTACAAAACGTGGTCGGTGTGTTCACAGATAAATATAAAAATTAAACATAATATATTAATGAAACTAGCAAATTTTCGCATAGTTCTGAATTTAAAACGGTTCCAGATAAGTTTAAAGGTTGCTTAATATTATAATTGTATGATGTATAACAAAATTTACAAGTTAACTTTTCCATTATTATATTTATTTTATTATTACATTACGTTTTTCACTATCTAATAGTTACATTGATTTAAAAATGAATAATGATTAAATATAATATGTTATTTAAGTAAGACAACTCTTAATTTTTTTTAAACTCACGTATATAGTAGTAACAATATCATTAAAAATTATTTTTATTAAGAACTTTTGGTTTCTATAGCTGTATCACTGGTGTGTCTTGCAGAAGTTCGCATGTTGTTTTATGTGATTAACATTATAAGTCACGCGTATTCGCTTTTATCCTTAGTCGGAAGTTTATAAAAGCAGAAATGCATCCGGTTAAAATACGTCATATAGGCGTCTTTTGGTTCAACTTTAAATCGTAACACAAGATTTTCTGTCTTTCCTCATTATATTCTAAAAAACTTTTTTGTTTGAGCAACTTTCCAATATATGAATTTATCAACGAATAGTTTTGTTTTTTAAAGGAATGATTACGGTTGTGTATTCTTAATGTAAATTATAAAGTTAGTTATAAACATTTACCGATCTACTTTTCAACAAAAAGCATGCATACTGAAGAATAGGTTTTATTAAAACTTTACACTACTACCTTGTCTACTCTTAGGGATATAGGTACATTCAATTGACTTTATTTGAGTAGATACCTATATATTCTGACTTTAACTACTACTTTATAATAGATATGTACAATATAATTATTATTGTTGTTGTAACATTATGAACTATTATGGCTATTCAAACAATTCTAATTTCTAAACTTGGGCTTTTCATTTTCAAACAGGTTGAATAAAAAAGTTGAAAGTTAATAAATACAAATTACCTATGTATTACATAAATTTAAACACAATATTGTGATATTAAAGCCATAATATGTATTTTAGGATAACAATTTAAGATATTAAGATGACGTAATATCATACTTAGTATTAGTTAAGGGGATTCAATTAATGTTTAAAAATAATTTTAAAGTAAAATTAAAATAATTTAATAATTAATAGGTATTTACAAAGTTTTCTACTTTTGCTTATTATTTGTTGTATAACTATGTAATTATGAATGAAAAAAAGTTTTAAAAACTGCTATTCGATGACATAATTCAACAATATTATAATATAAATACATGAAAAAAATACACAAAAACATATATTTATACGTCTAATAATTGTTTTGAATTTATTTATGACATAAATTTGATTATTGGTTCTGAAAAATTTTTACCGAGTGGCTAGATTTCTTGCACTAGATTTACGCAAATTTAAGTTTATTATAATGTAATTTTAAATGAACTTAGAATATTGATTAATTACATTGAATTATATTAATAAAATTTCCTAGTCAAAACAGTTGTTCAAAAAAATAAAAACTATTTAATGATTATGATAAAAATTTTAAATCACAACAATCATTTCATTTGCAATTAGAACAATTTCAAGTAAAGAATATTATGATGATAAATATTCTTATTTTGCATAAATATTCTCGATTAAAGTTTATTGTATATTCTTAATTTATGCTTTTGTTTCAAGATGTCCGTGTACTATTAAATAGATTGAAGAATAGTTAAATCAAAAGGGTGTTATGATAATATTTTGACGAGACGACGCACATTATGATGTAATATAATATGCATATTATAAACCATAAATTTATTTTTTCGCTGTTTAATATTCATATTCAGCTACACAACATGGTTGCTAAAACTCAAGTCATGTGGTCTATTTTTAATGATTTTTTAATGAAATAGATTATTTAGAAAAATAAAATAGACACAACTGAAAATAATTAATATTAATTATGAAAAAATTGACTGTTGTACAAAATGTAAGTCTATTAACTACGTCTAAGCATTTTAAATAATTAATGGCCATTTAAATAATGACATATTATTATAATTTTAGGCACCTATACATTATTGAAATAAATATTTAAAACGGTTTTATTATGATTAAATATATTTTAATGGATGTCACAATGAATAATAGTAGATTATAAACTTAATTACTTTAAATGTAGAAAATACTTGATAGTATTAAACTGATAGTATATACTTTTTCTTAATGCATATGCGGTAATAGTAATTATTAATAATTATTGCATACATAAAAATACTATTTTAAATACGATGATAGCTAATTAAACTTCAAGTTTTATTTATTTTACTAAATTGGTTTATTACATTTTTTTTAAAATTTGATACTATGTTATTTTGAACAAAGTTGTAATTACAATATTAACAATGTATTAATACGTTTATAATTTTTTTTTTGTACAGCTGAAGTTTTCTATTCTGCTTGTCCAAATAATGATCAGTTAGCAATTATAAATCCGAAAATGTTCATTGATTAGTTTAATGTAACTAACTTGCACAGTTCTTCAAATAAATAAATATCGACTTATTTATCGCTATTATCGACTGAAATAAAAATGAGTTTAATTTAAACATATTATTTTTTTTTTTTACGAGGCTATAGAGTTTCAATTTTTTTATAACTGGACATATGGTTATAATATTTTTTGTGAACATTAATTTATTTAACTATAACTATAATTTTACAATTTAGGAAATGCTAAGGTACCTATCTCGAATATCGTTAGTAGGTACATAATAATATATTTTTGGTCAATAATTGATCTATATTTCTATTATTTATTATAGGTATTTTTACTATAAATTATATTTTAATTATATAGAGCTCTAGAGATTTGTTGTTGAAATTTAAAATTTTGTTGTCTATTATTTTTAAAGGTGTATATGACATTTTGTTATTAAACTTTATGGTGAGATTAATATCAGAAGAGTTGATATGGCCATAGCATGTTTATTATGTTTATAACTCTCGGATGATGGTTTGTGTCATATATTATTTTTCAATTTAAATTTATTTCAAAAGTATTACAACTTTTATACAAAAATAGATAGTGTTCATATTTTTCTATACAATGATGTTGTTGAATGAGGAAATTTTTAATTGTAAGACTTGTTACATGTTTGGAATTATGTCTCGAGTGAATAAACTACAAATCTAGCTAATTTATTTTAAGAAAAAGATTGGATTTGGATTAGTTTGGAGCCTAATTTCTGTTATTGGAGAGACTGAGGACAAAGATGGATACTAACAATATTAGTATTCCATTTGTAGTATTGTATTTTAGTATTTTTATGTTACATTTTATTTGTTTGTGGGTAATCGTTTTTAAACATAGTTCACGACATAGCACACTGGTAAATACAGATTAATACTAGATAGCTACGTACATAAATAATTAGTTAAATTTAATACTAACAAACCAATGATTTAAAAATCAAAATTTTTGTATCCTCAAATAAAATATCGTTGTGTTTGTTTAAGTTTAAACTTTAGTTTTACTTTACCTGATGAAGGCGGTAGGTAGACTGTAGAATAATATTCCATATCATACTATCCTCTTTGAATCTACTGAATGAACTCAAATACATACAAAAAACATTTTTTAATGAAAATCCTAAAGTTTGTTTCAAGTATGACAATTGTTTACTAAAGTAGTTTTAAAGTAGTTTTAATTTATATTTTTGATCATTATCTTTTACATAATATATAGTGTATAATATCAATGATAAATCAACTTATAATAATGATTCATTTTTTTTTTTTTTTTGTTAAATTATTTATGATTATTTAGTTTAATTTTTAGAATTATTATACATTTTGCATTTTAAAATAATTAAAGCTTGTCAACATTTGAAACCGAATTGATCACTATTCACTATATAGTAGGCATATATTTTATAATATAAATATTATATTTTTGGTATTTTAAAATGCGCATTTAATAAATTAATTTTTTTTTTTAATTTAAATTTATTTTAAAACATTTACTTTTTTAAATATTATAAATCATTTGTTTTATAATACAATAATTATACTGAAGCCGCCAGAAATAGTGTAACGTAAAGCAGTGTACTGTCTGATCCCATAGGTATCATGTTTAAAATAATATTATTAATAATAATATTCGTTTCAATATACTGTATTTATATAAAACAGAAAGAGTATAGTATCTACAATGTCTCAATGTATGATTTTCTGACCATTTTGAAAAAAAAATTACTTCGTAACAAAATTTAAGACAAACAAATAATCTTGACGTCTGAAGCAAACTTGATATATCTATCATAAACCATAATAATGTATCATGTTTGGTGTAAGGTTCAAATAATATTGACAATTGTTGTTGTTATTTACCAATTTGTGTATATATTTTGTTAATAAACGTCTAAATGAATGTTGCAAAAATATTTTTCTATGTGTAAATCACTCGCAGTGGTCATACTATTTTTCACACTAACTTCTATTATAGTATTTGGTTGATTACACCTGGATGAAAAAAAATATATTGACCAGTAGATATAACAGCTATATACTCGTGATTGATTAGCATAATTGTATTAAAACACAAATGCGGCTGAATTGGCAAATTATGACGAATCGATTTGATCTAGCTAACTTAATATTATAATTTCGTAACACCAATACAGCTATAGCAATTACGATATTTTTTTCCATTTCTGAGTATGTCGAACTAACTAAATGTATATACATATCGATTCTTTTTAATGTTTCTTGGAATATAACCCCAAGGACTTACTGCCTGTCGAATCGATTGCTTGGCCCATAAATAATTTATTGCACCCCTCAAAATAAACCTCAAGAAATTATTTTATCAAGGATTATTTTTTTCCTATTTTCTAATTCCGCATTTTTCTCGGGCTATTGGGTTAAAGAATTTTACGAGCAATTTTATTTATAACACATCCCTATTGTATTTTATTAGCTACTTGATGTGTAGGACCAGAGACGACGAAAACAAATTTTTCCATTATTTTAGTTTTCGGGAGCAGTATAATATTGACTATAAATAAATATTGGTGTTCCATTTCTAGACACCTGTCGGCGGTGGTAGATTGTAATCATTTATAAATTTCCGGGTAATCAATTAACCCTACAAGAATTATAATATAGTACATAGATCCGTCAAAGTTTCGTGGGATGCCATACCGTCGCTATTCATCTATACCTATTAATTACAACATGATAAGAGTCAAGTATATGTACCACATACCAATTATTGGCCATACACAGCATTGAAAATTTCTATAATATTCATGAGATCTGCCCAATGACCGTTATTACCACGACTGTGATGGGGCTCTATAATAATAGGTACACGTACAGATTTGATCATAACTCAATCATTTTGGAGGGCTATACCAAAAACCCTTCAACGCCCGGTCGCTACCATGATTGTTCAACAAACGATTACGATGAGTTAAGCCCATTAAGGTGTTACCCAAATAAATTATATCACCGGTAATACTGCCTGTATACCGTCTATACACCTCATTATATTGAATAATATTGTTTGATTGTTTTGTTATTTAATTTGGTTAATAGGTAGGGCACGTATTTGACTAATCCCAATTGGAACGATTTTCATACGAATAACGCAATTTTATTGAACCATCATTTGACTAATGCAATTTTTATTTAATGTGGTGTAGATATTGCTATTAATTTCATTCAATATTTTGCATAATCCATAATAGTTATATATAAATGTAGATATAAAAAAATATCAACTACTATACTAATATAATAACTCAAATAATCATTATTTTTAAAATTTCGTAGGTAGTTTGTGTTTTTCAACTACCTATTTTTATCCGTAGTAATATATTATTGTTGCTTGCGTATAAAATGATTATAGGTAAATTTACTTTTTCTGAATTAATTCATTGATTTTCGACTGAATATTAAATATTACTTAATGAAATAAAATATGTATAGGTAATAGATTTATATATATATATAATGTATATAAATAATGAACTTAACTTTCATGACAATATGATCTCCAATTACTAATTGGATGTATATTATTACATAGTTTAATGTTAAAAATTATTAATGTTAATTAAATATTTTTTAAAAGAAAATACGAGATAGAATAATATTATGTTATAGGCTATAAGTTATAGCCAAAAATAAAAAATAAAGGTATATTATAGAGTAATTTAATTGGAACTTTAGTTAAAATATATTATATTTTGTTTACCTTAAAAAATATAAGTCTAAATATTTAAGTTTGACTGAATTTAATTAATATGTTGGGGTGTAATCGAGGGGATGAAATTGATTAGGTATAGATATCACATATTATTCAAGTAATCATTATCCTATCTTGGAAAAACATAAACAAAACATATATTATGCGTGTACAATTTTTTTTTGTTTTTTTTTTTTTTATCTCATAGCCTATTTTATTCTGATTTTTTAAAGATTTTAACAAGATATATAAAAAAATTATCTTAAAACCATATTTCTTGTTAGTCATCTTTTAGGCTCTGGTTTCGTCACGTCTCTCACTCACCGTTTCCCCTCCATTATAGTATCCAGTCCAAACTTATAGTCACGTATCAAACATTAGGTGAGTATATCACAACAAAATCTCAAACTCATTCATTTGTGACCACTGTAGTAACACAGTGATCCATAAACATACGTATACGCCAAATATATGATAATTTTATAGTATAGTAGTACGTTGTTATTAAACGGAATTGTTCGTAATGTGTCGTTCTTTTATTTTTTGTTTTTAGCGCTAACCTTTAGCACACAGTCCGGATCAGCTGATTGGGGCCATCATGATTGTCAACATTCACATCGGTCCGGTTGTACTTCTTTTAATTAACGCTGTCCATAATGGTAAGTTTATTTATAGTTGTTATTTCTTGTACAGTTGTTAAGTTTGGCTATTTTAATTTGGCTTGACAACTTAAAGAGAGTATTTTATAAGCGTAATTTGGTATTGTACTCAGGTATTTAAGATATTTGTGAAACTATTTAAGTTATTCGAATTAACGGTTAGGTACTACTAAAAATAACAAAACTATTATTTTTACTCAAGATACAAACCAGTGTACTTATATTATATTAGGTAAACTGAAAAAAAATCTTCCTATTTTTAAATAACATTATATTTTATATTATTATATTATTTTCAATAAATTTAACATGTAATTATGTTTATAAATATTTATACGATAAAAGACTAAATTTAAATCTACTATTATATATGAATATGCATTTTTTGTAAGTATCAATCAAACTGAAGAAAAATATCTAGATAACTATGTAGAGAATAATAATTTTTGTTTTTATGTTCTTTATTAAATATGTGAGAATAATTTTTATTTTTTAATCTTAGAAAGGTAACTATTTAATTAAGTTTTTGTTAATTATTTTCAATAAAATAAGTAACATGTATTACCTATGGCTTATGTACTTATACAAACCTATACAAAATGCCTGTTGTAGAAAAGACTGAATTTCAATCAAATATTAATTTGGAGATTTTTTTCCGTGAAACTTTTACCAGGGACTTTTTTCTTAATATCATTACATTATTATATAAGAAATAAGATATGTTTTCGAATTTTTAAAATTTTTGTAAGTTTTGTATAAAAGGTGTTCTTGGTTAGTTTAAATTTTTCATTAATAAACTGTTGACATTTCTGGAGATTAAAAAAAAAAGGCGTGTAAGTCGTGGATGTCGCTCTGCTGTACAATAGGTTACAAGTGGGTTACTGACTTACTGTAATGGATGGAATTAAATTTGAATCCAATGATATTATATCATTGTAAACGAAAAACGATTCTGAGCGAAGACGGTTTATCTGTCTAGGATATATTATAGATTATTAAAATTTTTCAAATCTTAGATTTAAAAAGAAAATTTTTTTATGAATTTCTAGTTTAAAATAATTCGGGAATTTTCGTGATTTTCGTGATTTTTACATAATATGTTGTCAAAATTCAAACTTTGAACGCTAAGTAATTTTATAAATAATTAACTATATTATCGTTTAACTATTAAAATATCAACGCATGTATTTATACTATTGTGAGTGGCAGTTGAAAATATTTCATTTAAAATACACATAGCAAATTCAATTTGAATTTCAAACACAATTTGTTAGCCTTCAAACATCGCCGACTTGTGAGTGCTCTTGTTTATGTCATTATTTTTGTTTTTATGACACCATTAAGGAATTTAATATTATGTTTTTACATAAAATTGTTTTACTATAGTATTTTCAATTCTGAGGAAACACTACTTTTATTTTACTAATTATTACTGTAATGTATGTAACAATTGCTTTGCTAATCATTATATTTCATCATCACATGCCTATTTTAATACAAGTTATTTGAAATGACACTGACGATACTGCAGGCGACATAATATTTTGCTCTCGAGAAATACGACTGAATGATTGAAGACGTATAATTATTCTTAATTTCAATAAAACTTCGATTGAAAACTATATTATGAACGTTAACGTATAATATTAAACCGAAAAATTGGAAATTAAATTATGTATATATATATTAATATATTAAGGAAATCAATATTTCTTCGTAGAAAGAGTCACGTAGTTTAATTAAGCGTCACTAGTCGTATTAATTGGGACGCATTAAAGGCATATTTTATCATATAATTAAACAGACATATAATCAATAGTAAGTTAATGTATTTTACGTTTTTCCCTTTTGTCGAAGATAAGACGTGCGACACTCTATATGCGCTGTCCACTGTGTAGTTATTCTTATTTAATATTTTGTATCCAATACTCGTCCGATCTGACATTTTTACCTGATCGTTGTCTGCACTTGTCGACTTGTCGTCATCACCTTTCAGTTCCGAATCAATAACGAATCGGAAGTCGGAGTCCGATGGAACAATAGTCGTCAAAACGGCGATTCGCTTAACGCGTTGCGGCAGTGTCGCGCATGTAGGTGGTAAAATGCTTTTTAATTTTAATGTTTAACGGGCGTTAAGCGAGATAGGGTTTAAATTTATGGAGTTTTAACGCGGTCAATGGTGCCCTCTTTCGCGGGCTCTGGGAGTGGGTCCAAAAACGGCGAACAATTAATACTTGCCATTCCTTTTAAAAGGGCGGGCGCCGCCACTAGATTTTTGCTTTTTTCCTTTGAATTCGGCGTAAAATGTCTGTGCGGGATTCAGCGCGCCTCACCACTGTCCCGCGGGGGTATCGCGCTGGAGCCAGATTAATGTGAACTTAATGTCTTGTATAGTAATTAGATGGGACGCACTAATGGCAAATCAAACGTCCGCTGTGTATAGTGTGTATCTATATACATATATATTGTATAATTCACTGTCTGACGATAGTGGTTCGCACGTCACTGTACAGCGCCTAGCATAATTTTTTTCTTTCTAAACATACGTTTTTCAACTTTCCTTGTCATTCACCGTACGTCGTTTTTAATGTGCAGCCTCTGCAGTGACTGTTAATGTAGTTCACGATTATCGCTGCGATTTACATTTTTTTTTCGCTCCAACGCCGTCTATAGACCGAAAATGAACTCCTAATGGGCACGTGTTTCTGTCACAAATTAGCGCAAACATTAATAACATCCTAAAATGTTAATTTGCATAAGCCCATTGTTTCGTATTTTATTCTATAGATGCAGATACTTAAACGAAAATTGAATAATATCGTTTTTAACTACTCGCATAAAATTGTGAACTGTTATATCTGCATATTTTCATTGTACACTCGAATAATTGTACCTACATAATTTAATAAAATCGTATTTATTAATATTGAAAATAAATGTAATATTAGCAAACATTGGAAATTATAGTTCTGTATATTTATGGTGTAGGTATATTAATCACATATATGCACGGATTGTATTTAAATTAAAAAATAAATATCTTATTATTAATGAAGTTCTACTTATATTAAAGAACGAGTTAACTAATAAATTATGAATGAAATATTTTAATATGATCTATCGTATAACGAATGTTATTTCATGATTTGCCATTGATCGTAGATAATAATAATAAATTATTAGTTACTTATTGTACGTCTTCTTCAGAAATATTAAGTTTTAGCTTATAAATGTACAGTCTGCGTTGAATGTGATGTATGTCATTTAAGTTTTTTAGGATTTACACGAATTAAATAATATTTGCAAGTACCTACTATTACTACTATAATTTTTTCATTGTTAAATGTAATTAATGTTTTCAATTTACCAATATTATCTACATTTCTCTTTTATTGCTTCGAATACAATATTTAATCACTTATTTAGGTTTATCTATATTTTAGTTATTTTTTTTAAGTGTTTTATTGTATGTTTATATTATTTTCAAATACAGTATTATCTATATAACATTTCTTAATAATATTATTAGGTAAGTTAATTCTATGACACACAATATTATATAATATTTTATGAAAATATAGGTTTGATTCGATGATGTTTAACAAAATATACTATATAGTTAGATTTAATTATTTAGAACGTTAATTCGTTGCATTTGGTTAATCAACTTTGCTATTTACTTTGTACAACTTGCTCTGTATAAAACATAATATCTTTAGTTAAAAATATTAATTTCTAAAAAAATATGTACATTGTTCTCGACTTCTTATGCGGCATATTTATTATTTAATAACAGGAAGAGTAGGTAATAGTCAAAGAATAACTACGGAGGATAAAAACATCGTTGTATTGTTAAGCAATTGAAATGTATTGTCATAAAAAAACATTGCGTTTTTCCAGTTGTATTTTTAAACACATTTTAGAGCAATTATAAAGATAATTTTAAAATGTTACCTAAAGTTTCTTATTTATAATTAGTCAGTTAGCAAAATTAAATACATACGATACAATGGTTATTAAAATAGATTAAATTACATTACAATTTAAATTGGCATTAAATAATTAAATAAAAATAATTATCTAAAAGTTAATATGCATTAGTTTTCATAATCCTTTTTTTATTTCCATATTACAAGTATAAATATTTATATTTGGAATAAAACATTATACAGGTTGGTAATTATTATAAAAATATAAAAATCTTTACCTAAAAAGTTGTTTGTTTTTTATCGCTTTAAATTCGCTAAATTTAAACCTAGTGCACATAATTATAAACGTTTAAATAGGTACCTACAATATTTTAAATATTGAAAGTTTATTATTATTTATATATATTTTAGTATAGTTAGGGATTTTTGTGATGTAAATATTCATTTTTTTCATTAATACGAGAATATATTTGTACATAATATCGTACACGGGGAAAAATATGAATAGCCGTATTACTCAGAAAAACATTACACATATCACAAAATAATAGCGTGTTCGCTTCACACAGAATTTAAAATGTATGCATTTTGCTATTTACACGTGTCTAGTAGCAGTGCCTTTTCATTCGGTCAATTTACGTCAAAATATGTGTTCTTTTCGTGAGCTAACGCTGACGGGTTACTTACACAAATTTTTTTTTTCATTTTTTTTTTTATAATATTCTTTTACTATTTTTCCAATGACACTAAAATATGTATTAGTCTGTGTGCTTCTGAAGGCCACGCATTTTATTACTGTGCCACAGTATCGTTCCGGCTGTTGAAGACCGTAACCGCTAAATGGAACAACGTCCTCATGATTTGTTGACACGGTTACGGGCAATGAGTTATGCCTATATATTATATATATATTAACCATTTTAGAGATAAGTGAGAATCAAAGAATAAATCATTCTGATGGCCAACACATCGACTTGTGGTTGTAGGTATGCTTACCTAAATTTAACAGGTATAGCGTATAGGTGGACATTTTCACTATTACCGCCGATGGTGGTTTTGTTTTGTTTTTATTTATTTATTTTTTATAAGTATGAGGTTACGATATTACTATATATTGTTAGTTCTGTACACCTTCTAGCCATTGCCTATCAGGAGCTAAATAGTGACAACTGACGTTTAGATAAACTTAATTAATTTGCATTATTGCTTATGTTTGAATCTACATCAATTGAACATTATATGATTGAGTGGTATTGCAGTCAACCTAAATGAATATTATAATATAGACAAATTAAATACCACACCAATTGATAAAGTGTCCATGAATAGTATTAATCATGTATAGTATATACATTTATTGTTTATGAATAATAATGTAGAACATTACCTATACCTACAATTGATTTTTTTCCGTTAAGAATATGTATGTTTTTATTATCATATGCGTGAAATTTGTCAGCTTATTCTCCACTTTATCCCTTTTCTCTTTCAATCAGTGATTCTTATTTGAAAATGTCTTTCAGACTTCAGATCTATTAGGTATTTCGATAAAATATTCAATTTTGCTTATTTTTGGGAATAATGGGTTATTTTTATTGTTAACATAACTGAGTTTTATCGTCACAAATTGAATTTTAAATTATAATTTAAAAAGGGTAAATAAAATAAAATTTATTATATCTGTAAACTTCAAATATATAACACGATATCTATTTTTTTTATAAATAAATTATTTATTTCGAATTAATAGTTTCATTATAATTTTTAATTTTTAATTAATTTAACAAAAAGAAATATTATGTTGGTACATTCATATAGACATATACCTATTATCTTAATCTAAAATTACATTTGAAATAAAAAAAAAACAAGTTTATTTTATTTTTATAAGGTTTATATTTTCCCGATAAGAATTATTATTAATCAATAGGGCTGGGATTTTAATGCCCTAAAAAAACCCAAAAAATGACCTTAAAAAAATTAACTAGAGTAATAAAACGGTGTTTACGACGACAAAACTCGTACTGAACGTCGAACGATGTCATCGGCCGTCGATTTTACCGACTTAAGATTATTTAAGAGGAAATACGGATAGTGTTTACTCAAACCTTGTCCAATAATATAATACGAATTACGAGTACCTACTTATAAATTATAATCTCTCATATTTATATAAAAACCACGATGGTGTAAAAATCTTAAAATTAAATTTCAAATTCATACTTGGTTTCCAATAACTCTAAAATGACCTAAAAACTAAAAAATCCCAAAAAATGCAAAATAAACTTTCTTATTCTCATTCATAAGTACATAAAACAAATTTGTGACCAGACGAGCATCGCACAGTAAGCTTTGGAAAACAATGCAAAGTGCATCGAAATCCCAACCCTATTAATCAATAATTAAATAATAAATTTTAACATTAAAGTTAGCTCTAAAGTAAAGTAGTAATAAATTCAAGTTAATTTATATGCAATATGTATTATTTTACTCGATATATATTCGGTTATTAATTTTGGTTTGATTACTTAGAATTAGGACTGTTATAAATGTTATAATGTTATAAAATAAATATTTAGTTTGGTAATAAGTTACTTCAATACTACATAATTGTGGCAATGTGGTTTTTACTTTTTAACTATTAAAACATTATATATTTGAGATAAAAATTAAAGAGTAAAGTTTGTTAAAATTCAAAATCTATTTTAGTTATATATATATAGGCAGGTACATAAAATTATATAAAATATTAAAATTTAACATGCCTATACCTAAGATTAGAATACAACAATAGCGTAATATGCTAAAATTATATTAAGACTATTTTAGCTATTTATAATGAATTCTCCTCCACACTACATTAATAAATATTTTCTTTATACTTGAAGGTAATAATGGATAAAATTAATATTTTTAATAATTTGAATGTTATAATAATATATAACATCACGTAACATATACTTCATTATTTAAAAAAAAAATATTAATCGAGAAATTAAAAAGTTAATATATCATTAATCATATCTATATCTAGTAAACAAAAAATTAAATCATACACAATTACAACACAACTTTTTGGTGAAGATAAACTATTTTTTGCTTACTCCAAATAATTCATTATTTGTATACAATGTTTTCTTAAAAATCTCTCTGCTATTTTTATGTACATTGTATGAGATTTATATTAATTAAAAACATTACATACTCGTCAAGAACGCATTGTTGTATTTTCAATAACACGGTGCTAATCCTATGTCTTTAAAACTCAATACAGACTTTAGGCTGGATTATCACAAAGAAAGACTTAAAAACAAATGTTTGACTTAATTAATTCTACTCCATATCTCCATTATAAGTAAAAAACAATAAAAGGGTGTTCAGATAGATATAAATTATATACATACACAACATTTTCATTTCAAGTTTGTTCTATTGTGTTGTATGTTAACTACAAAAATAAATAAACTTTGATTGATTAAATAATTTAATAAATGCATTCGCTGGGAATTATTTATCTATTCAACAAATTCAAAAAATAAATTATAGTATTAAGTATGCATTTTCTTATGATATAAATGTACACTATGATAATATGCAAATCAAAATTAACATTGACTAAGATTATAAGAAGTAATAAGTATCATAACTATAATAACAATATACGAGTATTATATGACGTATATTGAATATATTATTATATAACTATATTTCAATTTTATCCATTTTACTTATTCAAGTATGAAGTTGGAGTGTGTTTCAGTCATGAAGTGTTATTCACTTAATAAGGAGTATTCGGTTTTTATAATAACATAAAAATTATCTTGTACTCAGTATAATAATTTCACCAACCCAACACTTTTTTGAACAATGACTTCTGAAGTATACCTCCAGTGGATTACAAGTGTAAGGGATATTTTTTCCTTTAATAGTAAAGAATAATTTTTGAAAGAACCATGTTTCAACTTTCAAGTACTGTTTCGTGTGTTTTTTAAGATTCAAGTAGTTTTTTTGATAAAATAATTCTATCTTATATAGTTGCAAATAAAGGTCATCGTAATTAAAAATGAAACAAAGTTTAGAGTTACCTAGTAAAAAGTGCTTTACTACTGTGCAAATTAGGGATTTAATTTTTAATTTAAATATTTAAAATACTTCTTTATACTTTGTACATTCTTGGTAGATATAATAATATTTTAGTTTTTGAAATTATAACTATTTCAGTAAGATTTGAGAGAAATGTAGGTTACTACAATATTAGGCCTACAATGTTAGGTTGACACATTTAGAGTATTAAGTCTCATTGTTACATTTAATTAATTGCGTATCCATCGTTGGTTATAAGGTATAGTATTTCAAAGAGTGTAAAAATATACTCATGGTTTTCGTATTTCACTAGTTTATTTGTGCACATCGACACCTGCGAATGACGCTGTACTTTTCGAATAACTACCTACTCGCTTCGTTTGTACGATGTTTTATTGTACAATGTTATTTATTGATATAAAAGATACAACAGTGTGACCAGAACATGAAGATTTACGAGTGGATGCGACCCAGGTGCCTTATGGATGGTACTATTCACGGTGTCTGTCAGTAGTATTTTATAGAGTAAACACTTGTGTTTTGTTTTAAATTTTTAGATAAAATGTTTATACTTAGTTTATACATTTTTCCACGCTTATGGTTTACGCAAATAGATGGTAAAGTTTTACACAATTCACCATGTTTTTAGGAGTATAAATCTAGAACTATCTAATTTATTGTTCTTATTTTTTTTCTGCAGCAAATGTTTGTAACACACTATATTTTTATTCTTTTAAAATGAAAACAGATTTGTTTGAAAGCAATACATTTCATTAATCTTTCATAAAATTGTTTTATTTTAAAATTTAAGTTTTACTATATTTTTATTATCTGATAACGTGCATGAAAAATGTTGTTTTCGAAACCAAAAATAGTTCAATGGTTGTTAATCTTTATGTTACTTTTATTGTAAGCTTCATCAGTATGTCTTAACTTTAAATTGTATGAGTCTATAAAGTGATAGATAGATTTTAACCG
The DNA here is from genome assembly GCF_037042655.1 of Diuraphis noxia. NCBI lineage: Eukaryota > Metazoa > Arthropoda > Insecta > Hemiptera > Aphididae > Diuraphis > Diuraphis noxia. The sequence goes on along the minus strand of NW_028301712.1, from coordinate 15,242,985 downwards.
TACTGGTTGAACGATTTTGTATTCTATGGACTTGATCATTGTCTAGTTGTAATGGTCTTTAAGATACATCTTTTAGATAACAAATATGTGAATATTATATTCAAACAACCCATACATGGTTAGACAATATATAGCAATAATTCCTCTATTGTTTTTCATTTACCCAATCAATACTATGCGAATTAGGGTGAATGATGTTTTATATGTAGACATATGTCTCGAAGGACGTCATGTGCTGTATGTTGTAATATTCTGACGTGTGTGGTGCTTTTGAACTTTGACCTAATTGCACATAGTATTGATAAAATCATGCGTCCCTAATGATGTCTACAATGTGATAATATTGGTAGATTAATAATTGAAGGTCGTTTTCAATTGAATTTATTGTTGTCTTAAATATTGAAATTAAAGTTATACTTTTTATTATTTTTAGTGCAACTGTTGGATATTGCCGAATTGCCGGTTATGCAAGAGCCCACTGCAAAACCTATACACTCTAAAGAAGGTGACTCAGCTCTTATGACATGTGTAGTAAGAAATTTAGGGGACCACACTGTATTGTGGAAAACTGAAAATAAAGATAGACAAGGTTTGAAAGTATTGACTGCAGCTGAATCTAGAATAACCGCTGACAGAAGGTTCGAGGTTTTACACGATAAAGGTAAGATTATATTATTATATGTTAAATAAATTTTGAGTTTGTACTTAAGTATTTTTTTCAAACTATAGAGAAAAGTTGTACACATTTGTATTTTTTTAAAGTTTGTTTGAACCCTTATGAGTCAATATTATGTACAATTCACTTTACCCCTAAACGTTCTTAAAAATGTATTTATAAACCCTTCTGTAACTGTTGACAAAACAAATTTGCTCAAAACTACGTAAACTGAACGGTAAATGGCGTAATACAATACCTATATACCTGGCAGTTTGCAAACATATTTTATATATATAGAATTGTATCGATTAAAACACATACTTGAAAGGGTCGTGATGGTAATTGCACACTCTCAAGAGATCGATAAATTCGCTTATTTATTCAAAAAACTTTTGTGGGTTTTGGAAAAAAAAATTAAATATGTACATATATCCTTGAAGGAGTATAGTTAAAAAACACCTTAACTGAATCGATTAGACTCTTTTTCCAAAGAGTTATTTAATCATGTTTTGATAGGGAATTTCTATTCTGAAACGGTAGTAGTAGGATAAAATAAAACGAAATAAGAGAAATAAAGTTCTCCCACAGAAAAATACTCGTGAAAACTTTTTTTATAACCCTAAAAACTTTACACTGTCCGTGAAGATTTTTGATCGCATCAAGACTTAAGTTTGCCACCAACAAATAAACCTTTAATATAATAAGTATGCCAGTTGGCAGTTTGGTGAAGTTTTGGTAAATTACTTTCACAATTCATGTTTGGAATCTTAAATAATTATCGAATTACCCTCTGGAAACCAAGAAGAACATACTAATGCATATGAATTGTATATATATAATTGGTTCTACTTTAGGATGTAAATTATCTCCTCGGTGAAAAACTTTTGATAAACGTCAGGTCTCAGGTCGCATTGTAACATTGTTAAATATTTTCGATGAATGTTACCCACTAATTGCAGTAATTAGTGACACTAGTATAATAATTAAATTATGCTATATATTGACGAAAATTCTTCTAATTTATGTTGATAAATATGTAAAACTATTTTCCAAATACAATTTAATTCGTTTTGTTTTCAACGGTAAAAATAAATAAAATTAGAGACTTATTATCTAAAAATGTAATAGAAAAATGTATTATATACGTTTTACAATGAAAGCTTTATGTAAAACCTATTTATACTCTTGTATGTGGTTGAATTGATTTCGCTCGAATTTCCTTTAGTTGATTGTTTAATAAAACAATTGAACCTTGTGTTTGAATTTGTAAACGAATTTATTATTTGTTGTTTATATGGCATCAAAAATATTCAATTGTTTGTCTTTGAATACAACAAGTATGATAACTTAAACCCGATAAATACTAACTGACTAAACAATTATTCGAAGAATTTTGAAACCAATATAAAATAAGATTGTTACAATGTAAATCACATTAATGTTTTCACCATCATCATATTGTAATATTCATAATAATTGACTGTAATATGTTCATATAATTTTTAGTTATGTGACTGTGAAATGGTGCGTGACCTTTTGAAATACTAATAATATTAAATTTAAAGTTATAACAGAAATAAAATTTAAAATGTATGAAAATAATTAAAACGTTTACGGAAATAACCAAAAAGGTGACTCATTAAATAACTTATTAAAGTTTGTACCATGATATTAATTTATACAGTTATTGAGCATTTTATTGTACAGATTTTTAAATTTTTAAATTTAATTTAAAATTTGAAAAAAATGTGTTTGCATAACTTACTTATAGTATTTTTGCTGTTTAATTAAACTAAAACTTTTAAATTAATATATACCTAATATATAAAACAATATATGTTTTCAGTTTAATGTAACAAGTTTACACTACAAGATGAACATAATTTTAATATAGGTACATTTTAACTTGAAAATTTATAAAAACATTTAAGTTTAAATATACATTATTCTTGTAGGAAACTTTTATAATATTTGAAAAGGCGAGAAAACGAGAATTTAGAAATTATAAAATAAATACACTTTAAATTAGACATTAAATTAAATCAATAATTCAAGTAAATACTAGTAGACCATATTATTATTAGGTACCGTAAGTTTTTGCACTACAATAAAACAACACGTGTTTGATTAATTTTTAGAAATATATGTTGTTTGTTTTAATATTTTTTTGATTCAAAATTTTAAATAAAAATAAAGTAACGTTTTTATCACTATAAATACTGACTTGACGTTGAGGATTAGCATTGTTCGGCCCTAACGGCTAACGCAATATAAACTCAATAAAGTTTCATTACGTATCTCGTGGTGTTTAAAATGTCTTTGTTGTTAATGGTGCAGTAAATTCAAAATTTACACTGCAGGAAATTCACAGTCCCGTCAATTTCTGTATAAGAACTTTTGGTAATTTGTTAAACGTGGTATACACATTTAGGAAAATCCCTAGATTATGAATAATTAATATTCTCGCCTTTCCGTAGCAGATAAGGGTCCTGGAGAAAACTCTCGTTGGTGTGAACGTAGGATAGTTGGGAAAAGGGTGGGCGAGATACATTGATGGATGAGAGGGGATAATACAGTTAAAAATATACAAAACTACCAAAATAATCATTAGGAATTATGTCCATATCGGTTATGTTTGATAGATCTTTAGAAAAACTAATGTAAATTTATCATTAACGAATAAGTAATAAATGATTCAAATAAATAAATTTCAAAATTCAATCGTGACTTTGTCAATGTGGTGCATTTAAATTGTAAATTAATTTAACTTGGAAGTTTCTTGATGATAATTTAGTATTGTTAACTTGAAGTTTTTAAATTATAACTACCTAATGAATAAATAATGATATTTATGACAAAAAATTGTTAAATGTGATAGACGATTAGACATTTTTATTATACAATTACTTTTATGCGAATGAATCTTTTATTATAAATATAGCACACAACGTGTTATATACGAGTAGTATTAATAGTTATTATTTCAGTTAAATGAGTGTCATATTAGGCATACAAAAGATTCAATAATTTTTTATATACATAGATTTAAACTTTAATTTAATCTATTGTATTTTTTCACTTATATTAAAACTTAACTAGTTAGTTCAAAGGTCAATTTAATTATTAAGAAATGATTTAATACTTTGAAAGATATTTGTCAAATTGAAATTTTTTCTTTTCATCCAATAACAATGAAATTAAAAACTATTATTTTATAATTACATTACAAAATTAAATTAAATTATAAAAATTATGCTATGATATATTATGGTATATTGATATTGTATAATTAATATGATAACGTTATGTATAGTTTAAAATATTTGTATGTATTTATTTAATTATGTGTTACCCTAATTTGACATTTCTTGATGAAATATCGTGTTTAAATATTGTGTGAAGACTAAAGAGCTGCATTAAAAATTAAACACACACATATATAATATATATACGTATATTGTACCTATAATATATTCACCTATTTTAATAAGAATGAGAAAAAAAAATTAACTTATTCATTGAGATAATAATGTAGAAATGTAGAACTTTTTATGTCATAAATCGATATATTATACGTTTTTCATAAACCATGACTCACTTATATTAGAGGGTAAGTTACTTTTTGAATTCAATATTTTATCCAATACAATATTGTATAAATGATTCTGTCGAAATTATTTGACGTATATCTTGAGTAGATTCAAGTACCATTTTGATGATTCATAACATATGTATAACAATAGCAAAATACAAAATTATACAATTTTCGTATTTCATGTCGTCTGCAGGTCTTACCTATATATTTTTTAGAGTTATACTCTTAACCCTCGAAGTATGAATGTATGTATTTTTTCAAAAAACCTTCGTCAACTGCACTCTTATATTCACAATATATTTATATATATATAAATATTATACATATATTGTGTTCTGTTCATACTCCGTATTCAATTTTTTTTCGATTTACAGGCGGCGACGTATGGGTATTGTCAATCAAGAATGTCAAGTTTAACGACTCTGGATTATATGCATGTGAAGTGAATAGTGATCCCGTAGTTAGATCTTTCCACTCGCTTTCAGGTAAGTTGAAAGATAATAATACATAGTTTGAATACATAAATAATACTATATATCTCTTAATAAAATAAAAAATCGATTAAATAGTGTTGTCCGGTAACCTGGAACCACCGTCACTTGAAAATGGTACTGCTACGTACTACGGAAAAGAAGACGAATCTGAACCGATTGACATAAAAAACCATAATTATACAGACTGCTGCGTAGCGAGAAACGTGAGCTCGAGTTGTCTGGGCTTTTGCAACATACAAAGCATATTGGATGGCACCACTGGACAAGACCCGGAAAACTGCGAACCAGACTTCAAGTCCATTGTAAAATGCATGGCAGGTTAGCACATAGAATTCCCTCCACTATTTTTATTTTAGTATTTTTCAACTAGTTTTCTTTTTCTGTCCCTTTGAACTCATCCGATCAGCAGACAGTAAGTTTTTATTATTATTTTTTTCGTTACAGATGGAAGAAATCATGTCCCTTGTTGCGTGCAAGAAGGTATTCCAGACATATGTCAAGATGTTTGCCAAGGGGAGTACACTCCAATCACGGATAATATAAAAACCATGGTCTCGTGTTCTCCGTATACTGAACAGACATTGGCATGCATTGTAGAGGGGATAGGTAAACATTATTGATTGACGTGAAAGCTACAAACGGAAAAGACTTAATGTGTATATATATATATATATATATATATATATATATATATATATACTATATAAACGGACAGGAGACTTTAATTTTGTTGTGTATTTATCATATTATATAATACACGACATTTGATGATGCAAAAAAAAATATTGTATTACATGGACGCTACTGTGAATTTTAGAGATTCTGCCGAGTCAACCCGAAAATGTACAAGTGGATGTAAACAGTAGCTCTACGATGTTCGTGACGTGGGACAAACCAACAGCCAACTCAGCATCGGTCAAAGGATACGTTGTTAATGTGACCATGCTCAGGTCATTTGACGGCATGAAAACGTTCCCGGACAACGACGGCAACAGCCAATCAATTGTCACGCCCCACAGCATCCAAGTCAAGGTACAATATAATATAATATGGATATTATGATGTAATTACGTTCTCACGTAAAAATTTAAATACCGTTTGATTATTAATTTACTAATTTCTCATGGAAAATTGTTTATTGCAGCTCACGTATAATGACGGTACCTATATGTTTATGTGTTTTCATAATTCAAAACGTGAACTGTAGTTGTAATACCCTAGGGTTCTCATGTGTGTATAAAGGGTCTGAGGATAAATTATTTTTTGGTTACCCTACTTTTCGTGTCTTTCCACTTACTCTCTCTTACTTTATTTCTAGAAATTTTAGGTAACTTTGTAAGTGCTTTAACCCACGCGACTACCTATTGTAAATGGCGAGCGTGCACTATTTACCTTTTATGACTATTATTATCACCCAAACCTGTTTCAAATAACATAAAAAAAATAATAATAATACTATTATAACTAATAAATAAAACAAGACTGAAACGTTCGAATGCATGAACGGTTATATATTCACGTAGCCTATGTAGACTAATGGATCGATATTTTTAAATTATTCTGAACGCACTTTGGGGACGCCGGAGTTTAAGGACGTTATATGAAAATATCACTAATTTCGAAGTCTTTTGCACGATCTTAACATTATAGATACTATAGTAGCCACCGTAGTCTCTGTTTTAAATAAAAACTATCATAATATATTTATTTTAAGGCCTGTATCCAATACATTTATTGATTAATATTTCTACAGTCAATTAATTTAAACCACATAAATATTAATGATAATCTAGCACGATGATAATATCTAATCTATTGTGATTTCGTTCAATATTCTTTTTCTCACTAAATTTATAAAATATTTACTTAAACACCTTTAAATTGTAACTAAATTAAGGCTTTTAGGATATTATGTTTTCAATAAATACATGTTATTAGTAGAAATAATAATACTATAAATAGTTTGTTTGATCTAATAAGAGCCACTAGAAGTTTCTTTTTTAACCCTGGAACTGAAATTATATACCATTTTTGTAGTAGTTTTTTAAATATATTTTGTTGTAAATTGTGATTAATATATTATTAAAATGAAATGTTTGTTTGTATAACACATACGTACATATAGGTACGTAATTCTACACTATGTGTACCTCGAAGCAAATTTTTTAAATTTTGCATTTTAAACATTAGTTTTCACGGTGATTTGTTGGTTTCAAAAAATCAATATTTTTTGTTTGCTTATGCATATGATTGATATTAGTTACTGAAAATAAAATGATTATTATCATTGTATATAATATGAGACCTATATTTTATATTTGGTCTAAACCATAAAAATATTCCTTTTTCGTGAGTAAAAAATCACTGTGTAAACCTCTTTTTAAAACGCAAAGTTTTAAATATTGGCTTCGAGATGCTCGTAGTATAAGATTATTAAGTACAAGTAGTTATGCACAAAATTAAATTTCTTAATACCATGAGTGAGATAGACTTAACTATGGATCGCTACACATACACAAATTTTCTTTTATTAATAGATCATATTATGTTTATGTCAAACAAAGAATTTGAATACATAAATAAAAAATGTTAGTGGGCGAAAAAGTTAAACAGGTATCTTATAGAATTCTAACCTCACTTTTAAAAAAGGAAGTTGGAAGTTCTTTTTGCACTTACGGGATCAAAAAAAAAAATATATATATTTATAACTCTAAAATATTTATGACATTTTTGTTTCTACTATTCAAATTTATTTATGGAAAACGTCATACTTTTAAATCCTTAATTTTGTTATATTTTAATAGACTTTTAAATAAATAAAAGTTTATTGTTAGGTAATATATTATACACTATAAAATGTAGGAAATAAATACAGTGAAACCGCCTTTAATGGACATCTCCAAATAACGGACGGAATTTTGGGAACGGTGAAATGTGTATACTGTCATTGTATTTCCCCTTTTAATAGTGGACACCTCCAAATAGCGGACGACATTTAAGCGACCGAGAGTGTCCGGTACTTAGAGGTTTCACTGTATTTCCAAAATTATTGTTTTTGTTGAATACGGTATATTAAATTTAAAATAGAAAAAAGTCGAAAATGCCTTTAATTTATATTTTGTGAGAAAAATGTAATAAATTAGTTTTATAATGATTTTTGATTTTTTTCCTGTTGAACTTTTTTGGGTAGTAAAATAAATGTTGAACAATGTAAACAAGTACCTAAGGATTTAACTGAGCTACACTTAGAAAAGGTTCTTGCTTGCGATGATTCATCATTGGTAACAAATGTATATAATAATAATAATAATATTAATAATAATAAGCCAGTTGAAACCTACACTGTGCCGCATTATCGCGGGATAAGACTGTAGAGTAGGTACTCACCTGAAAACCTGGTTTATTCGTATTATACCCGTATTGTTTTAATTATTTTTCTTTTTGTTATAGGTATTCAAAAACTCATATTCTATATTTACTTTTCTTATTAAAATACCCTCATCCTTTTCAAATTATACAAACTGACGATTTTTTTTTTAAATATTCTACACGAGTCGTATAGCCGATCTCAATCTAATGATTCATTTACTCATAGACTTAAGATGCCACTTGTTAAACTTATAAAAAATTTAAATATATTTTTGGAAAATAACTAGATAAAATTAAAAAAAAAAACTTAGTGCCCAAGGTACTTATTTCGTAACAGCATCTCATTAATTAAATTCTGTGACATTTTAAGATATCAGTTGAATAATTGCAATTGCAAGTGTAATTACAAATAGGTACCTAATATTATTTATATCTCAATAAAACAAATTAACTATTTCGAAAGTAACAATTAAATATTATTAGTTATTTTATATTAATCGTAATTCAGACTTTTAAGACTGAAAATAAGATTTTGGTAGAATAATATTCTATATTAGAATCAATGTTGTGTAACATTTTTAGTTAATTTAAGATTAGGATCAAAAATTTGAATAATTCATTATCAAAATAGTTTAAATAATTACAGAATAAAAACGAATGTTAAACAATTTATTTTTAATACGGTCATCATAATATGTATTCATTATACCTACTTATCAAAATATAATTTACACAATATGTATTTACTGTCTATGATAACTTATAAGTTCAATTTTGACTTGTCAATGTTTTGACCAGGTACCTGGATCAGAATATGAAGTCAAAATTGATAAGCTTATACCATTTACAATGTACGAGATAACAGTAGTGGCTGTCAATAAGCATGGTTCTAGTTTACCTTCAACAGCTATTCGTTCCCTTACGTTGAACAGTGATCAAAAAACATCACGTAGAACGAATACAGATACTTCAAAATTACCGCCATTGCCCGATATTCGATCATGTTGCATGAAAAAAGGCATAACACATTCAGCGTAAGTCAATTAATAAATTGTATATTGTAATATTAAAATGGTTTTTCAGTATTTCTTAAAATAAAACAAGTAATATAATGTATGTTTACATTGTCGATAGCTTATTAAATGTTAATAATTTATTAAGTTTGGGGTTAGTTCGATTAATTGCTAACCAATCGAATTTATTTTCAGTCTTATTAAAATTTTCGATTACTAATTCCTGAAGTGTATTATTTTTCCGTAGGTGTTTAGATAAATTATGTGACCCATCGCGCTCCGACGTAGCCGAAGTTACCGACTTAATGATATGTGCTCCGTGGGCTTCTCAAACATTCAGTTGCCTCACAAACGGTATAGATCACACTCCATGTTGCCGAGCGAGAGGCTTGCCACCGTTATGTCAGAACTTGTGCGCTGGAAATCTGACTCAAATTGATTTCAGTTACTTTAAGTAAATTGCAACCGATAGGAAATAAATAAAACTAGATACAATTTTACATATTATATTTCAGATGTTTACGGTTCATGGATGACTACACTAGCTGTCTCCTCCAGGGTTATGGCATAGTCCCATCAGCTCCAAGACGTCTCCGCGTTTCTAACGTTGACGTCAACTTTGCTTTATTCCATTGGGAACCACCAAAAGATTTAGCAGATACCGTAACACATTATAATGTGTTTTATAGACTGGTTGATGATGAATATGATTCAATAACTAATGTACATTCTCCATTTATTTTGGAACATTTGAATGCTAATACATTATACGAAGTTTACGTGGAAGCTGTTAATGGCCACGGCGCTGGAGAGCCCTCGCAAAGGGTTGTTTTTTCAACTAAAAGCCAGGTATATTTTTATTTCCTAAATTTTTATTCATATTACGTAGTCACAGATAAACTAATATCTTATTCCCAAATCAGCAAGAGAGGGAATATATTATTTACATACATACAAGATGCTGTAATAAAACTACTGTAAAATATAGTGTTATCTTTTATATACACAAAAACTCTCATCCTACAAATATTATGATTTAAAGAGAATTATTATAATCGCTAGTATTTTGAGTAGTGTATATTATACAGAAGTGAAATTGAATAGGTACACTTTTAGTGTTATCTAGAAAAATGTATTGTTGAAAATTTGCCAGAAATGTTTTTCTCGTTTTTGTATACACATGTTTACTATGACTTGTGATTTATGAATATTTATGTATGTTCTCAAAACCAGATATAATGGAAAATATTTGAATTATTTTATGGACAGGTTTACAATGAATGAAATTTGAGCGTTTTAAGATAAATAATCAAAAGTCGAATGTTCTGTGACTTTATACGTTAGCTAATAAGCGTTTCAATATATTTATGAAGTCATTAAACATTAATTTTCTTAGAAAAAATCTTTTCATGTCGATTATGTTTTTTTATTCAGATTTTAATTAGGTGTAGGTACCTAAAAATAAAAAATAAAATGTTTATACTTTCAATTTAAATTACTTATACTTCATCATAATTATTATTTTTAATATATTTGAAAGAAAAAATGGTATTATTCTTATATAATATGACAGCATATAGATCTAATGCATTTATGCAAATTTATGAAAAAAAAGCTAAAGCAAAGTAAAACATTTTTTCAATACACAAATCTATTATCTGCAATGTTGTCTATATAAAGTACTTAGAATATTTTTTAGAAAATGTGGTAAATATTTTGACTAAAAATAAAAACGCCTCATTGTTCACGAACTGCTTGCGTGAGCCGTGAACATTAAAATTTTAAAAATCGTTTGAAAAATCTCCATTGATCGCCACAAAATACAAAAATATATAATAGGGAGTATGATTAAAAAAATTACTGGGATTAAAATTATATCTGATGCATAAAATAAACGTCTTGAAGATATACTCAAATTTAACAAAATTAGATAATATATTATATAAGTTACGTTATTCAAGCCACGAGTTAATATTTTCTTTTTGTAACGAACAACAATCCGTTAAAGTCGTACATTTTTGTTGTGCCTGTCGTTTTTGATATACTTAATGGTTTATCCAGCGTGTTTGCTTTAAATTTTGTGTTAAATTCAGAAAACCAACGACTGAAACTTTTTTAATGATTAAAAAAGAAGATGAAGAAGTGAGCAGATCTAAAATATTTGAATGGCACAAAGGGTTTATGGAGGGTCTTGAAGCAGCTTGTAACTCCTGTGTTCTAATCGATCTACGATTACGAGAAACGTTGGAATGGTGTCAAAAGTTTTATAAATTTTTTAACTAAAGATTTATGCAAGCCATGAGTCTGTGCAAAATGGTTCTAAAATGATTGCCTCAAGACCAAAAGCTCACCGACTTGAAGTTTGGCCAAAGTCTGTAAAATCAAGCACAAAATAACCCAAAGTTCATAAAAAGTTGAATTTGGGTTTTTTGATTTCAAAAAACTGAAAAAACTAAAACCGGTCACAACACAAGATCAAAATTTGATATCGAAACAAAAATATCAACTCAAACTACTTTAAGTTGAAGACTTCAAAGTTCCGAAATTGTTTCAAAAAGTAGCAGAAAAGATTGCTGAGAGTAGTGCATAACATTGGGCAGTACAGTGTACAGTTAATACTTTAAAGGGGACTAATATTTAAAGTGTATTTGAAAAATAACAAATCAGGAAATTGTTTGATCATAGCATTCATAGCTCGTGTAATGCAGATGACGATGTAACATTAAAGCTATATAGTATAATATATATACCAAAGTATTATAATTATTTTAATAGCCACTATGAAATGATTTTGAAGCAAATTGATACTGTTTTCTGTTCAATTTTTATGTGTTTAATAACGTTTATCCATCTGTCCCAAGCAATCGTGACCGATTTGAACCGCTGTCGCTTATCTACCATATTCACATGGCTTGTTTCAAAGTTCGGCGACTGCGGGTCCACACAACGTGGTATTATTATTTTTTCGTCCTCCCTCAGTTCTCGAGCAATAATCATAAAATATTTCATATTTGGTAATCATTATTACTGTGTAAAAATACATAATATTATTATTTGTATTATTGTTGCCATAGATTGCCAATGACAGGGAACTGACCACGTCACCGTACAATCTGACCGACTGTTGCGTCAACATCAAATTGCGGCAGATGTGCATGCCCCTGTGCTCGTTCGACGCCAACATGACGGACGTGAGAAGCCTAGCTCCGTTCTGCGGTGCCGAGCTGCACAAGCTTATAAAGTGCGGAGCGGGTGGACGCAACCACGGCGCCTGCTGCACCCGTCGCGGTGTGCCTGGAATCTGCACGCCATTGTGTTCCGGAGTCGTTCCCGATTCGCTGTTGAGCGTGGCGGTCAACTGTGCCTCGTTCATTGGAAACGTCGTGCAGTGTTTTGAAGAAGGTCAGTGTTATGTTATTATTTATTTACTGACTTGAACTTGCCGTACTTACTGGCTAACGCCCGACAATCACAGTTCTATATAATATATAATACAAGTATAGTTACAAAGTTAATTTATAAACAGAAACAAAAAATATATAATTAATGACATAACGGAGTAAAGATTAATAAAATTAATAAAATCTACTCTTACAATGTAATATTTTATACAATAAAACTTACAAAAAGATTCGACAGAATTAAAATTGAATTAATCAATTAAGGTATCATTACTTATAAGAGCTCGCAGAAATATTTCGAGAAAAATTATTACTAACTAGTTTTGAGTATTTCTGTCTAAAGAGTAAAAATCAATTAGTAGATCAATTACATATCATTGATTGACGTCATAAACAATTTAGTAATTCTGAACATTCTACATACAATGTCTATCTATTGTCCAATCTATACAAGGATTTTATACCAGTAAAATAGTATTATCTCTATAGTAAGTCATCATATTTGGTGTGTAGGTGAACAACGGTTTATGTGTAAAATGAATGAGGTTGACGTGGAATACCACATTTGTATTATGTAAAGCGAATGAAACTATTTTGGATAGCTTCAAGGCATCGTATATGAATATGATACAGAGGATGACCTTTAACCAGTCTAAATTCTAGAATAGAACATACCTGTAAAAAGTAGGTACAATGTTTTTAAAATGTTGTTGGTAAAACATTTACAGGTCCTGATGATAAATCCTAAATCAAAAATATTTTGTAAATATTAAAACAATTATGTTATAAGGTAGAGCCAAATTAAAAAAGACATGGGTTTTAACCACCAGATGAAGAAAATATTATCTGAATAATAATAATAATAATAATAATGGAAAAATGACACACGAGATCTAGAAAATAACATTAAGTACTTTGCACTCTTCAATTTATTTTAACAATAAACTGTTTAATTTACACCAGGCTGATAAGAAATTTGAGTCATTCTGTAACAGGAATAAATCTGAAGACGATTTTTAACAATTTAAAATCAACACCAAACAGAAGTTTCCGAGAGATTAGAAAATGTTTGATGAATAATATGTAGAATGTTATGATGATTAGCTGTAAATGAAAACGAATATTTCGGGAGAGAAAACTCACCACTTCGAGTGTGTTACAAGATAATATTTTTTTACTTTTCCGCGGCAAAATGTACACATGTCGTGTAGGTATTGTTGCCAGTTGGTTATCACATCGGGCAAAATAAAACCTCAACGTCGATAAAGTTCACTCATATAATATATTTTACTATTAATGTGAACGTAAATGTGATGGGTCATAACACGTAGGTATAATGTGTGCAATTATTTCGAGCAGGACTTTTTTTATTTATAATTTCACAATCACTAGTCAGACTAATAATTTATTATAAAGTCTTCAAAATTACTCAGTAAAATATACCTTTAAATAGTATAATATTTTAAATACTAAATGTTCATTGTTTTAGAAATTTTTTAAACAATTCCTTATCAAGGCCCTTTGACAAATATCTGATGTAGGCTAATGTTTATTTTTATTACAACTTTTGGTGTATACATACAATTATAGGTATAAATGTGTTCGTTGCGTGTGGCAATAACGATTGAACACGATTACTCAGACTACTGCAGTGTTATTTTTATATTTTTTTTACTAAGTTATATTTCTCATAACCTTTATAATATTCTATGTGCTCCACAATTCTCCTGTCGTTTTACGCCATTGAATTTCCGTATTGCAATAAATAATTTTTTATTATTTCAGACATAGTTATTACTGTCTTATTAATCTCCTCTCCTTAATGTCACAATATTTTCAATTTTGTTAAATATGCAAGAACACAAAACGTGAAAATGACATATTTTTAATTGCAGCCATACCTATTTGTATATACATACAACTGTATTTTATGTTCACCGATCAGTAAATAGTCTCTTGAATCTCTTTAATGGTTCACAGTTATAATACATATTTTAATTGCTTTTTTGTGATTGTGTATTTGCACATAAATATTTGAATTTATCAGTTGCTTGTATATTACCCATAAACAAATAGATTTCAAATAATTTATCCATAGTAGAATGAACCTTTTTTTTTTCAATATACTTATGCAATGTCCATTAAACCTAAAATTAGGTATGTTTATTTAGGTATCTAAAATATTAATTAATTAATACCTAACCCATATTGTTATAATTAATGTCATATAATAATATAATTTATTATAACAATCAACAAAATTCAGCGCATGCCACTTTATTGCTTTTTAAATTATTATTTTTAAATGAGATTTGTTTAATTTGCATATCGTTACTATAGATGTCTGTTTGATATAATTATATCAAACACTTATTGAAATTATTTAAAGCGTCTTTTATAAATATTGAAAAATTAGTTTCAAATAATCAAAAATGTTGAAGTATTTTTTGCTTATATACTTATATCCATTATTCATATAGATCGCAGGTTTTTTTTAAATGTTATATAATAATTTATATCTTATGCCTTGCTCACACTATTATGATTTTTTGTGGTTCTAACATATTTACCAAATTACCCATTATTTTTTAATATTTTTCAATTTTATAGTAACAACAATAATACTATAATATATTTATATATTTCTTTATTTTTTAAACATTATAAATTAATATTATAAATTTAGTCATCATATTAACTTTGTAGGTACACTTTACTCTCATCAGTTGGTAAATGATTAATTAAAACAATACAATTATTTAAATTAATTTGGAGTATCTAAAAGTGTAAATTTTAAATAAAATATTTAAAAAAAATAAAAAAATAGACTCTCCCGCAGTCAAATATTAATGTGTAGAGATTTATAATAGATTTAAAATGACGAGTCATACATTTTAAAATATTTTAACGGTATACCTATTAATATAGAAAAGTCCTATCCTATCGGACAGTATGTATCAACATTTTACATCAAAGTTGATAATTGTAAAACTTTTTTTTTTTTTTTTATAAAAACTTGTTTAGTTATCCCGGAAACTAAAAGGTCAGCAAATTGTATTTATTTAAAATAAACGGATCTATTACACATAGCTGGTTACTGAATCTCCGAATACAATCTGTAAATACATTTTTCCGCCCTGTATACTGCATATTATAGTGTACCTATACGAAGGATATAAGTTTTACCTAATATAATAAGTTTAATTTATAATTTGAAACACTCATTATTTAAAAATATGATAACGCATTTGATAATATTTTTTTACGTACGTAATTTTAAATAGTTAAAAACGAGAATTTTCGAAAGTAAATATTTAAATATAATTTTAGATTCTGAGCGGAGCGAGGAATGTATTGATTTTACCATGATGCGTGTTTCTTTTTTTTTATTTTTTTTTTTTGTCTATCATCACGTTTTGGGGCAGTAAAAGTGCTTAGATTTCTGACTTCAGAACTTCGTTCGATCAGAAAGTGAATCAAGTTGGTACTTTAGGGGATCAAAAGTAAAAAATTCTCAATATTTTTCTAAATAATCGGAATAAACAAACTAAATATTCAAATTATCTTAGATAAAAATTCATAAAAGGTTTTCTTTTTAAATCTAAGATTTGAGCATTTAATACAAGGCTCTTAACATATTTTTACAATAGCAGTTGAAAAATAAAAGAAATACATAGTCACAATTTTTTTTTTTACAAGCATTCAAAGTTTGAATTTTGACAACATACGTATAAATCATAGAAATTCGCAAATTATTTTATGCTACAAATTCATAAAAATTATTATAATAATTTCACTTCACTAATCCTCTCTTAAAGAAAGGGAGAACAATTATTACTGAAAGAAAAGACATTCTCAACCAAGTTGATACTTTGGGAAAATATGGCGCAATCGGTAAACAATATATTTTTGAAATTAATGATAATTTGTTGAATAATAGAACTAACTTAAATTATTTTTAACTCAAATCAATTAAATTCTATATTTTAAATTTAAATTCAAACAAAAACAAAATTAAATATTGCTATACGAGTATTCGCATTATTATTGATTAAGTTAAGCACAGGAATCAAATAATATATTTTGTCTGATCGAATTTCGACCACTAGAAGATATACTAGTGTACCTAATAGGTACCTATATAGTTCTATAAACAAATTGAAATATATCTATTTCAATAGAATAATTGAATAAACATATCGTTTTATGAAAATGTATCACAGCCCAAATTTTATGAATAATTCCCACTATCCCTTATTTTAATATTAATCACTACACTTTAAAATGACGTATACTTTATTGTTGTTGTAAGGATATAAGTTATAACACGTTAATAGCTTAAAGATATTATCTGATCGTGCTCAATATATTATGAACTAATATTATATAGTGTTTGTATTCTAAGTTCTTAGATATTAAACAATAATTATAAGATATAGGTGTGTTCAAGTTGTAATCTTTTATACATAAGCCAGACTTTCAAAGTATACAATAGTGTTAACCCTATGTGAAGGGTGTAGTTATGTATTGCGTGACATGACTAAAAATAATGATATATTTTTATTGTAAATTACGCATTTTATAATAGTTTTGATTTATCTTAAATTATTTAGTTTGGTACTAATATTATAATTAATATAAATGAAATTCACAGGCACGGGAAAGTTACCAGGGCCAGTAGGAGACATGCACGCAGTGAAAATAACCAACAGCAGTGTTTCGTTGGTATGGAATCCTCCTAGTGACAATAGCAATGTAACCAGTTATGTAGTGCACTATCAAAAAGTCAATAACTCTACGGTGCACGAAAACACGATAAAACTAGATCAGGTATGAATTTATATTGGAATGTGTTATGGCAATATTTAATAAATTTATTTCTGGAGATACTAAAAGACGATTGGCTGTGCATTGAATAACGTAGTATAATATTATAGTTAGTATTTATGAATTGTTTGATAAAATCATAAATACTTGTTTTGTTAAGAATGGTTTATATATTATTGTGAAAATAATCTTAAAAGCTAAAGATATATAAAACGCGAAAGAGAGAAAATATGTGATGTGAATATTTATTAAGACAACTATGATATCTTATTTGTTCAGCAAATGGAAGTCAATGAAAACTCGGTGGTATTGATAAAATTGGAGACGGGGAAACTCTACAAAGTTTTTGTCGTATCGAAAAACATACATGGTACCTCTTTACCGTCATCTATACTCTTGCTCAATATTACCGAAACAGGTATACAATAATTAAACATAATAATTTCATGTATTTGTATTTACTAAAATTACCGATCCCACTATAGATTTGGATAGTAAAGGTGTTGTAGGCGTTACATCTCCACCACATTCATTGTCCGTTTCAGCTCACAGTGCCAACTACGTTACTATCACTTGGCAGCCACCCGAGTTTAGTCACGTGTCCGAAGAAATAACTTACAAGTAAGAATTTAATAGTGGTCATTTTGAGATGGATATTTTAGCACACGTATGGCCATTTACTCATGGTTTTATTGGTTTATTAACCGTAGAATTACTGAGAGGATAGTATAAAGTTTCATGGTAATTTATGAAAAATACTTTTTAAAGGCAATAAAATAACCCATTCTTAATGTCCGTTGTTATTATGTGGGAAAACTGGGCTTAAAGGACTATCTGAATTTCCCATTTGTGCTATATTTTATCAGAATACGACCGTTTTCGAATACCGTACTAAATTATCGCCTTACAAGGTATGAGATAGGTAACCTCGATATCGAATTTTTGTTTAATTTCCAAGAATTGGCTTAATTTCAAGACTTTTTACAAACTAAACGTATTTTTAAAGTACGTTGGTAAAATTGAAAAAAAGCTTAAAACAATCGTTAATCATAATAAATTTGTTAGTTTAAACTTAATTTTATTTAGTTAAATTTTTTTAGTTTTTTATTATTATTTTTTACTACACTAAAAATCTTGCAGATTTGTTATTTCTAATATCCATAAATAATATTGTAGTTTTAATTGCACTTTCACTTTATTATGTTTTTAACACACGGCTATTGTTTTTAAATCATTTAAATGTGGAATGATAACAAAATATTGTACTAACATACCAATAAAGTTAAAAAAAAAAGTTAAATTTAAAAAAATGGTGTTAAGCTCACCATACTTTTATAAATACATAATATAATTTTAAAATTGTTTGTATAATATATTAAATTATACTATTACAATTGTTCGGTTACTATAAAATGTAGTATGATAGTAGGTATTTACAGTAATAGGCAAATTTAATATACTAAACATGCTAAATGTGTACAACAATATTCGTACTCAATGATATTTAAAACAACTGTTTTCCCTAAAAAAAATGTGATGCATATTATATGTTTAGGTTGTATTGGAAATCAGTAGCGGAAACAGTATTCCATCAAATTGATGTAGCTGTACCCGCGTACACAGTGGACAATTTATCTCCAAACTCTCAGTACATCATTTACATAGTGGCCATGTCGAAGAATGGTAAAAGCTTACCGTCGGAAACATTGATTGCATGGACCGACCCCGCGTATCCAGCTTTTGTTGAGGTTTGTAATGTTTTACTAAATTACTATTTATTACAGTCAAGTAAAATGATCAATGAAATTTAGTTATTATTTTAATTTCAATATTTTAAAAGATGAATAGCTTTTGAAGTTTTTGACATATTTGATTCATGTAGTTTTATTAATTCAAAACTATATTTTAATAAAAAATAACATTGATATTGAAAAATATATTGTTAGTATATGTATACATATACTTACTTACTTCATACATCGAATCCCATATAGAAAAATAATAACTAGATGTACATTATATATAATTTCATATATTTGATATAATTTCACGTCAAAAAATTATATAATATTACATAATTGTATTACTCTTTACTCGATAAACAAAATGATAAATAAATCAAAATCCATCACCATGTACCTAGGTGGGTAGATAATGATAGGTATCATATTTATTAAACACTCCATGTTTTTGCTACACAATAAATACATTTTTGTCTACAATACATACTCAATTATGTAAGATGGGAATAAAATTGCGATACAAATCTAAGTGTAAATTAACTTGCAAGCGAAGCTATGGGCTTTTTCAGTTTTATGGGTTGGTCAAAACTTTTGCCCCGATCTAATATAAAAACTGAAATGACGCCATCGAAATAGTATTATACATGTGTTTGTGTATGTATGAATAAACAAATATTTCGTTAGAAAACACTCTATATTTATACGAAGTTTTTGTAACCGTTTAATATGATATTTTTTACAACAGCCTCCAACAGTCCATCCAATAAACTTGGTAATGGAAGGCAGTAGCATGACAGTGCTGTGCATTGCCATGGGTACCCCATCACCGACCATATCACTGTACATATCTGGAAGATTAGTCAGACAAGAGACTTCTAGACACATGGTGACTGTTATCCACAACGTTACACGAGATATGGATGAAATTTCGTGTTATGCAGATAATGGCTACGGTACACCTATGCAATCGTCGAGGAAAATCAGTATTAGCTGTAAGTAAAAATTTTGAAATCGTATTTTAGCACTTCGTTTGTTTTATAACTCCTAGTAGATATCAATCATAATATACATAGAATACTACTCAGATATTTGTTATGATATATCTATGCAATTAAAGCTAAAAACGCTACAGTAAGTACTTAATACTTATATTATAAACGTAAGATACTAATTTTTTTACTATTCTAATAATATTCTAATAACTCAACTATGTATTATTGGTTTATTTTGATAACTTTCAGACATTTTAAGTATATCTAAAGGCTAAAATGTAGAAACTTAGTAGGTACCAATAATTTAGCAGTTGTCAAACAAAAATTATTTTATTCCAAGCTATCTAAAACTATTCTAATCATTCATCGTCAGTACTTACTTAAATTGTAATTGAAAAAATTCGTAATATAACTTTTAAGATATATTTTTTATATTTCGCTTTTCTTTAACATCGTAGAAACTTATTTATAGTACTATATAGTTATAAAAAAAAAAAAAAATAATAAAAATTAAATACATAAATATATATTTAACCAACGAATCCAATGAGTATTATACATTAAGTATGCTTTCATGACTTTACAACTATCGTTGATCAACAAAAAAGACAAAATTTTATGGTACAGGATATTATTATTATGAAAATCCGATGATATATATTACAATATAATATTTGACATTTAGTAATATTGAAAATAATGCAATGACTGAAATAAACAATAAAGTAAAAATGTATGATTTCAATATTAATAACAACTATAAACAACTATATACATAGTCTATTATTATTATTAATAAAGGTTGGAGTATATTTTGGTTGAGAAGTATAAGTTGTACTGTTTTGCTTTATATCTTAATGACATCACATTATAAATAATAATAATAATAATACTTACTCCATATAATGAACTAATATTTATGATGACACTGCAGATCGAATCTTTTTAAAAATGTTTTCACATTTTATTCATGTTACTATCTTTTAAATAAATAGTTTTGAATTCCTTTAGAATATAATTAAAAATCTCGATTTTTACTGTTTTCTTATACTATCATAAAACGAGCACACAATAAAGGATATATTAATATGTAACATAAATTACATAATCATATTACTATTTTTGATTGTTTTTGTTAGCAAAAATTATAAAGGCTAAATAAACCTATTCACGCATTTCATAAGAAGCACGTAATTACGTTTAGGTCATAATTAAACAGTTAAATATCATTAAAATTTAAAAGTATATGTGTTCAATTATTAAAACTATTGGAGTGCATTAAGCAACATTCTGAGTATTTTGTAAATAAATAATGGTATATATAAAAGCTTTTGGATGGTTTATGGAACCTCGTGTGTCCAGTTATCTTAACGAAAATATTTGTAGTCAAAAAAAAAAAATTAATAAATTAGGTTTAAATACTGATGTTGTAATATTTTCTCAGTGGTCTTAACACTGAAAATTATATCGCATTTCTCTTTCTACACATGAACATCAGATAGCTATAATGCAGATTTGTATTCTTTTGTTGGATGTTGACAGTTTAGTTTAAAAAGAAAGCTTTGAAAAATCAACTCAACAATGTAATTTTCGTGAAACGAAATTTTTAAAAGAATTCTTTGAAGTTTTATGGAATGTGAAAAACGTGTATTTTTACATATTATATATTATTAATTTTTCTTCAACATTCATTGAAGACACGTAATATTTCAAAATTCAAAAATTTATAAAAACTTTCAGTAAGGTGTATATAATTTGCTAACTTTTCGATTGATAGCATTATATATTAAATATACACGTGTGTATGAATATAAAATAACATATAAAAGAAAAGTTTAAGACGTCTATTTTATGTATAAAACAACATAATATATTAAACTAATATAATAATGATATATAATATTGCTTTATATATTAATACAATGGAATTTAAGGATAAAAAATTAATTGTAATAATTCAACTCTGTTCGGGTGTCATAACACTATAGCGGTAAACTATATTTAGAGTCTTAATTACAATTCTCATGAACCGTTATACAATGTCAAAACACGTTTACAAACAGTTAAATTACTTACAAAGTTGTTGAAACTCGAAAGTTCTATGAAACATTATTCACACTGTTTTCTGATTTATCAAAGCTTTGGTTTTTACCTGACATTATAAATAAGCACTAAACATACGACATTTCAAAAAAGGAAGAGATATTTTTTCTTTCTAGTATTTTCGTGGCACAGCTTTAACACTTTCATCTTCTTTCCTACAAGATGGATGCTTTATATGCAATATATTTCAAATATACGGTGACGAAACAAGACAGGTCTTAAGTGCACTTGAATCATGGTTAAATAAATGTTGTTTATAGATGATAATTAAATTAAATTTGTCTCGGGTATAATTTCTTCTTGTAAGCAATTAGAAATATTTGTTTACGATAATTCCACCATTTAAAAAATTAGTAAATTGCTGATTTGTAGTATACTATTATTGATAAATATGTCGTTTTCTAGCAAATATTTCAAGTAAAAAACACCATTAACGAAAATTTGCCAGTTGTAAAAAAATGAATAATTCAATATAACATATAAGCCTGACACATATTTTTACACTAGACAACACTGAATAAAACTAAAGCAATAATGAAAAAAATATATTGATTTCAGTCCATCACACTTCTGCAGAAGAGTGAATTATGTTCTGTGATCACTCATGCACGAACATTTTTAAAAGCTTGGTTAACCAATAATATGTAATTTGAAGAGGAATGAAAATTAATAACGTTCCACGACAATAATTTTTTTGTTTACATGTAAATTAATGATTACGTAATGAGATAAAACCCGTGAAGGATTATTATGTTTAGTTAGTTTTAATCTCAAAGTGATTAAAACATTCAACCGTTGGGCTGTATTAAACTGTGTGCACATTTAGTTCACCCTGTACAGTGTGGCTGGTAAAGTGCTATAAACGTTTAATACTTAATGACGATAATTTCAACGGCGGGTAGTGGTATAAATTGTAGAACGAAATACATTTTAAAATAGAAGTTTGGACTTTGAAGTCATGTTTGTTGGAAGAAAATTTGTTATATCGTGCGTACGAGGTATATAAAATAGCGCTTTGTAACCATTCAACAAGCTGAACGTTTCCACGCGTACATACCGTCATCGGTAAACCAAGCACGTGTGTTTCGACCAATTCGATTCCCGTCTAGTAACTAAAAATCGCTGTGGCGTTATTTAGACGATAGGTCGGAGGACGACGAATCCTCATTGCATCCAATTGGGGTAAGTGCTGGGGACGCCTATAACCAACAGTTCTGCGTAAAATGTGCCACCCGGGTCGTTTTAAGGTCGGCAATACTCCGTTCGCATAGTAATAATAATAATATATTATATTATGTAATATTATTATTATTATGTACATAACCCGGTGGCCGTTTACCCTGAGAAATATATCATTTAAAACGGCGTTACCTCTCCCTCTGGGACAACGTGACATCCCCATACCTATGTGCGGGTGGTTTTTCACTCGGTTTACCGGAAAATCGCCGACACTACCACACACCACCCCTCGATGTCATTGTTTTATAACGTACAGTTAGTCCATCGAAGAAGCGATTTAAGTAAGCTCTAAGAGCGTGACGCGAAATCGATACTGTCATTCTCGAACCACCCCTCACTAGCAGTCTGTCAGAAATCGCATCAAAATTCATCATGGACCGTTTAGCTAAAATCGTGCCAAAGCATATAAAAAGGATAAAAGTGGGTTTCCGGATAAAAAGGATGTAATATAATATATATATATACACTATACAGGGTGTCCCGCGAGGATTTACTCATTGCGATATCTCACAAAATAATGGAGATATCAAAATTCTGGTTTTATAATAAGATTCACAGGGATGAGAATTACAATTATTTCATTTTTAAATTTATTTTAATGTTTTTGTAAAAAATTTAAAAAATATATTTTTTTATTTAATCATTTCCAAAACAAATAAAGATAGCCATTTTGTAGAGTTTATTTTACTAAAAATATTGACGTTTCAAAATTTTATTTTCATAAATTTCCTGATTTTTAATATTTTTTCTAGTTTTGAAGAAATAAAATATGATTATAAATTTATAATTATTAAGAACACGGAAAGTATTCGGCCGGTCGTATGGGATGCGGGTGGCACGGTGGGTCACATGTTTGATAACATTACGCTGTTAAATAATTCACAATTTTTCTCGAAACTATAAAAAAATATTAAAAATCAGGAAATTAATGAAAATAAAATTTTGAAACGTCAATATTTTCAGAAAAATAAATTTAACAAAATGGCTATCTTTAATTTTTTTTTGAAATAATTAAATAAAAAAATATATTCTTTAACTTTTTTACCAAAACATTAAAATAAATTAAAATATGAAATAATTGTAGTTCTTATCCCTGTGAGTCTTATTACAAAACCTGAATTTCGATATCACCATTATTTCGGGAAATATCGCAATGGGTAAATCCTCACGGGACACCTTGTATAATATGTTAAATATTATGAATATACATTATTATTAATATTTTTATTTTATATAATATATTATAATTTATAAAAGTCTACGAAATGTGGTTAATGGTTACCAAAAATAAAAGTTTAACGCAAACATATCTAGTACTATTCCACACACTGTTTAAACTCGATTACTGTGGTTTAACTGGGTTTATTTCAAGTAAATGAATGTATATATTGCAGTGTGTGTGTATATGTATACAATAGTTGAAGGTGTTTAAATAATAATCGCAAATTTTTACTCATATAAAAAAATATATACGTTTTAAAAAATACGAGTGTAATGACTAATGATAATATATTTTCGAAATTATATAAGAATTAATGTAGTCGTTTACTTTGTCTGAATAGATACTTTATAAAATCATTTAGGTGACTTGGTGTGGCGCATTGGCTGCTACCAATCACAGTTAAAATCCTTGCCAGACATACACGTGTTTGCTACCTACCGTAACAACTGTAAGCACAACCTACCGTACTAAAACCTTACCCCTACCACAGTTCAAAACCTTTAAAACAGCTAATGGCCTTAGTCACCAGGCTTCAGAACTAAAAAAAAAAATCGTTTAATGTTTTCCATATTATATTGGGATAAAATCAATACGAATCAAAAATATAATAAATGTACTTACACAAAACGCTTTTTGTACCTATATAATAATAATAGACTTAACGGTTAAAATGCGTTTAATAGAGTTATAGGTATTATGTTTTAAATAATAATATTTACATAGTAATATTATATGTATTTATATTTTGTCGTCGTCATTAATAATACTGTGCAACAATTATGATTTTGTACCATACAATTTAGACACTTAAAATAATAATATTATAACATCAGTACTACGTCGCATAATAAAATTATTCTCTGTAGCGGTGGAGTATGGAATATTGCATTACTTATATGCGTTGCAATTCTGGCATTAGGGTTAAATGATATCGAATTACTCTAAAACTGAACCATATTGGCTTCATAACTAGGTTTATATTAACGTTTGTATATCGTTTACGTGGCTGGATCCGATTAACCAGTGAAAATGGAGAACATTTTGTCATGGCATCTGCAGTATAATGAGTTTAACGGCGCGGCCACGTATTATTTTAATTTGCGGCCTTTACTCTCGTTATTATCTTCATTATATTTTTTCTTTTCATAATAATTCGTTATCGTCATAATATAATCTCGTTCCTAAAATAATATTGTGGTTCCAATGCCGTGTTTCAGACGTTCCCAAATTAGTGGCTTCGAAAATCACCATGGCCAACCTGGGTGACACCGTAACGCTCGAGTGCATGGTAGACGCACACCCCGAACCAAAAATGATGTTTTGGCGGGACGCTCAGGGACGGACGCCGGTAATTCAAAGTGGCAAACATGATGTGAATGTGATTCGGTCCAAGGAAGACTATACCAAATTTGTAATGGAGCTCACCATTAGCAAGCTGACCGAGACTGACGACGGCGACTACTTCTGTCACGCCGAGAACTCGTTCGGAAGCTCCACCAAACCCGTGTCAGTGCGCATCAGGAACTCCGTAAGTACAATTAAACACGCCGAGTCGGTCGTTATTAGAATATTTTTAAGTTATTATGGGTTGTGCTCAAGCGTTGTGTAGTATATTATCATGTATGTATGCATATACACGCCCTGTAATCGTGAGTATATGCAAAAACGCGCGAGTTCCGTGTTTGTTATCATAAACATTTAGATACATTACAATTTGTGGAAGACCAATCGAACAGACGTTTTGGGTTATTCAGCACCCTATATACGATCTTAGAAAATTCGGCATCCCGTTTTAGTCGTAGAATATTTGCTGCTTTGTGATGATGCAATAATCATGTTTCTAGATAGAAAGATAAACTCTTCATATTATATTACCTAAGTATTATAGTATTATATTCGGTGGGGTTTCCAAAAGATAATATTATTATACTAAATAAACATTTAAGGTACCTAATAATATTCTACGACATACAATACTTTCAATATTTTATTGAAAAATCACCGATATACTGCAGTACAGTATACTCTCGAGCAATTAGGGGAAATCAATGAACTGGTAATTTAGAATGAGGTCCCATCGTTTTCACAATTTTTTTTCACTCAACTGATAAAATATTTTGAATCTCTACTGGTTGGGTTGGCTTTAAAATTGTGGTCGCTGAAAAAATAATATAACAAATCAAATGTAGGTTGCTTTAAGGAGTGGTATAAGCACCTTTTAATGATTATTAAATTTAGGTGATTTCTATTGATTTCGTATGGATTTAGAAATAAAAAAAAATGAAATTTCAATTTTCTTTGTGATCGTTTTCTGATTTCTTCATCTCCTATCAAACATCAGTAAGATATAAAATATTCTTGATCAGACGCTCGACGGCTTAGTGAGGTACATTGAGGAAAATTGGTGGGGACATCACTGATATTATAGTCATAAAAACAAATAACACGATAGGGAAATATGGAGTGGGGCGAGTACTGTCTCTAAGCACCTACATCCTCTCGCACACATTACGTATATATACATCCACACGCGCGCCCCACGTGTATTCTTTTATAGGAATTCATATACCTATACAACCATATATATTGACGAGTTTTAGAGGGCTTAGAATACGCACGCAAATGACAAAATACGGCAATAGCTTAGCTGGGTTCAGTCCGGGGGCTTAGGACTATATTTTTTTTTTGTCACCCACCGACCCACCCCCGGAATGGCGACGAAAACACTAGGGCGGTGGGTTAGTTATAAATTATACGATGGGGCTCCACAGCGAACCGACATATTGTATATATAATGGTAATAATGCCGCTGCCATGGTTGTGACGGCCAGGGAGAGTCAAGTTGTGGAGCATTTGTCACGATATAGGATCAAAGGCCGCTAGGGGATTAAACGCAGCGGGATCGGTCGGGACGACGGAACCACGCTACTCATGCGTATATACTATATATACACATATATTTAATATTTAGCAACGCGCTATAGGTAGGTATAAACAAGACGATCGTGGTTTGGCAAATCCGTGTTAAGCTCGCCATTATTATTATAACCGACCGATATAATAACGAGAATTGATGGCATAATATGAACATATTGTTTCGAACTGACGGACAAAAGGTGATTACGACGTTTTTTTTAAATCCTTGAAATCGTCTTAATGCCCATCAAATATAATATACAAATAAATACGAACACGCAACTACGCAAGTGTTTAATTACGTGCGCTTATTCGCTAGAGTAATAGAGAGAAAGAGAAAGGTGAGTGAGACAGATCACCGGTCTCAAATGACATTTGCATATTATCCATTCCGTTCGATTTAGTTTAACCCGTCAAATTATTATTATAATATTATGGTCATACGAAAAACTTTTCCCGGCTACTGTGTAGATATATAATACTATCACAGAGAGAAAAAGTAATGGTATTATACCCGTATGAGTATCAGTATATTATGATATTCATATACAACGAATCGATAAAATACCTATATGAATTCGAAATTATTTATTATAAGTATGATATGATTCTAAATTTGTACAATATTTAAGTTTACCCATTAACGATCAACGAATATAGGCAAATGAAAATCTTTTACAGTTTTACTTTAGGGCGAATCTTGAATTATAATTAGTGTATAGATATCCAGATCGAAAAATAAGAAATTAGAACACTAACTTTTAAAGTTCTTCTATAAGTATTGTGTATTCTTATTATCATTACTATTTTTGTTCTTATATATATTTTAATTAATATTAATTATATTGTTACAAAAATAATGTTAGAACATCATATACTTAAATAAAATTTTAATATGTGTTAAATAGATAACTTACAAAATATTACATAATAATAGAACAGTTGTCAGTTATTACCAAGTGGTTAGTAGTCCCAAACAATTTTCTGATTAGTATGTATCTCACGATTTTAATGAATATTCTACCACAGAGCAAGTTTGAAATTGTGCTGGAGATCAGTTTATATTTGAATCTTTTACTGAAATTGGTGATGATAATACATTTTAAAATAATATTATTAAAACTTAATTATTCGTAATCGAAAATCGTCAATTTTGAGTAAAATAAAAACCAATCAAGTATCATATGTGAAACCATACTTTTTTCATACTGTACATCGTATTTCTGTATACTTGAAAACAATTATAATATTGCTTTTCCGCTTCCATCCAACACTCGACCTCACAACCACGATTTCAACAATGCACTTAATACACTATTTAACTATGCTCAATATCCATTAGCTGTAGCAATGCGTTCGATATAGTCTATCTCATGTCATATATTGTGTATACATATATTATATACATCTAACTATATACATTTGAAAAGGAAGTATATGCATTTAATATGGATCTGTATTTATTTATAGGTGACGACTAACAACGTTACTCAATGTTGCGTTCAACAAAATGTGACAGCCGGTTGCTTGGACGCGTGTTCTTCGTCGTATTTGGACATAAACGTGGCCATTGGTAGAGCTGATTGTTTCAACGATTTTGACAAGCTAATGAAATGCGCATCAGGTATCTACCTATCATATTTTGAATTATTAATAATATATAATTATTATATACATTGCATAGCAAATTGTCCATTGCACACAG
Organism: Diuraphis noxia; assembly: GCF_037042655.1. Taxonomy (NCBI): domain Eukaryota; kingdom Metazoa; phylum Arthropoda; class Insecta; order Hemiptera; family Aphididae; genus Diuraphis; species Diuraphis noxia. Next base: position 15,213,709 of record NW_028301712.1, on the reverse strand, counting down.
TTTTTTTATTTTTTTTTTTTATTGAAACTTTGTGGTTTTACAATTTATTTCAACATTTACATATATATATATATATTTACAATTAAATTTTAATTTAACATAATATTGCACACAGTTAATCCGCAACATTAGGATATTTTGTTATACATACAATTAAAATATACATATTATTATATCATGTACATGATGTATTTTCGTGTTTCAGATGGGTCGGATCACAGAGCCTGCTGTTCGGATCGCGGTGTGCCCAGACGCTGTTTGGAGTGGTGTCGCGGTGAACCCGTAAACAACAAGATGTGCGTGTTGTCTTATTCCAAGTCCATACTGGCCTGCTTCCATGAGCTCAGAGGTATAGAAGCATTTAGTGCCCCGAGTATAATAATTTGTAATAGGTGTGCAAAATTGTTTCTTGATCCATTTTTTCGGGGGATGGGGTGGACGTCAAATTCGAGTATGGAGGATTTCAGAAATAAAAAAAAGGAAACTGTTTTGTTGAAATTAATTTTGAACACTGAATTATACATTTGATCATGAGTGGGTGGTGAGGTATTAATTAATTACCTTAAAAAACATCCATTTATAACCTTCATTACAACTGCTCGAGTTACAATATCTTGGTTGTAGATTGGTTATAGGTGGCAGTATTGTGATACAGTTTCCACCCGGCCCTAGTTTTTTCTGGTAAAAAAAAAAAAGGCTGGTTATGGAAACCAGTATTTTGAGTTATCCAGAGTAGTTTTAATTGGTATAAGAGACAGAAATATACTTTATTTCACTCTTGTAAGAAATTCATATTAAACTTTAAGTTTTTCCGTTCTGTTTATATGCCACCGAGTTAATTTTAGTACTATAATTACGTCGTTATAATCATATTTTATTGTGTTGCTATAGTTTTATTCAACATTTTTTGTAGATAAATTACCAGGGCCGCCAATTAATATACGTTTGGAAAACGTAGACTCACACACTATCACGGTCAAGTGGGATCCGCCAGCAAAGAACCCGCAGACCGTTGAAGTATACAGGTACGAGAGACTAAATTAACTATTATTTCACATGATTAAAAAACCTGCAAAGTTTGATAGTCATAATAGTAATATAATTTATACGAAGTGATCTATTTAACTTAATGCACTCTTAATTCTCAAGACACAAATGTTTTTAAAAATGTTTAGTTTACATACCTAATTTTAAGACATGACTAAATTTGGAAAAATTCTATTTCAATCGTTATCGTTTTTAAGTTTTTATTCCTTCAAAATGGATGCTGTCACTAAAAGAAAGTTAAAAATGATTTAATATATATATATCATCGTTTACGGTTAAATGGGAGGAAGTAATCTCGTATTCGAGAATGCCGAAAAAAACGAGTTTTCTATTCATATGATTCGAATCAACATCTGACGGGGGTGTTTAATGTAATGTAGTATTATAGTATCTAATATTATAGAAATGTTTTTCCTGATAATACGATTGCCTAAATCCAACAATTTTAGATTCTGATCGGGGCGATGAATAAACAGAATTTGCTTAACAATAGCGAATATTATCAAAAAATCTGGATATTGTAATACAATATTCCTAATAAATCGTTCTTACAACTAATAAATGTCAAAAGCACAATTTTTAATTCTGTATACCTAATTTATTTTTATATAAGTAATATAACTTGAAAATGTTGTATACAATTCTTTATAAACTAGTGTTACAGCATTCTAAAAGTATCAAAATAAATACGTACTATTCTTTGATGGATATTTTTCAAGTTCTAGTTTGGATATTTAAATGAAAAATAATGATTTTCCATCTTATAATATTAAACTTAGTTATAAAAAAAAAAAAAAAAAAAATACAATATGTATTAATTTTAGAGACTTGAAACTTTTTTGCGATATTGTATATTATTGTTTTATGTATGATATTAGTATAACATCACAATATAATATCATTCTATCTATACTCAAACTAATTTTAAAATATTTATTTCGTTCTAAGGTACGTTTGGATTAACTTATAAGTTTATTACAAAATATATTTATATTAAACGTATATACAAATAATATATCTTTTAATAAAATATAAACTTTTGATGTTTTTGGCGAAAATTCAATTTAATACTGTATTATTAATAAAAAAAGTAAATTGCAAATAGTAATCTAAATAAATTTTGAGATAAATTCAGAAATAAAGGCTGAGTGTTAATATATTATCGTTTTTACTCAGCACCGTATTACGTAAATAATGAACTATCATTGAATTTAAATTTATCCCATCCATTGCATTGAAAAGTCTTAATAGTTAGGTAAATATATTTGAAACTTTCTTTACAGAAGAGCGACAACCCCCATAACCTAACCCTTGTTTTTATACGTTATTTTGCAAAAATCAAACCATTTATTAAAATATGACTCACCAATATCTTACTCGTGACCCAATATTTAGATACCTTAACATAATATATTATAATCTAATATTCAATGGAATTAATTTTTTGAAAACTCAAATATTAGGTGAGAATACTAAAAGAATCAGCTAATTCGTTTAATTTGTGTATTCTGAACAGTGCACTAAAAGTGAAAAACTAAAAGCGGATGATTAAAAAATCTATCCTAAAAACAAGTATTTGTGTATCCATTTTTTAAAATCAGATAATACAGGCCAACCTGAAAAATAAGAGGGTAGAGGGATTTTAGAATTTTAGTGCGACAGCAGGACATGGGATACATTCTACGTAGAACTCTACGATTTTATGTATGCGCTTTTTCGTTTTTAGGGTATTTTGGAGACGCGTGGGCAACAACATTCCACCAGAAAAGAACGACACGAAGGAAACGTCCATGAAAATTAGTGGCCTTAAGGACGATTTGACATACGAGTTAGTTATCAAAGCCGGTAATTCGAGGGGCATGAGTACGCTGACTGAACCTATTAGATTTACTACTGCCGAAAAAGACGTCACGTCGGCGGCTAGCATGGGTGAGTTTATTTAGCTTGTGATACAAAAAAGTTGAAATAACATATATAAAAAAAATATTGTATATATTAGTAGTCGTAAAATGTTTACCGTAACGATGAAAATACCGATCGCAAGAATAAAAAAACAAGTTTTTGAAGTAGAATAATGTTTTGTTGGTTTTTACCAAGCGCTGGTATATTAACAAATAACAAACTTTACATTTAAAAAAATATATTATTGATGAAACATTGTAAACACTGTAATTAGACTATATATTATGGTTTATTTTTGACAGCTCCTCAAAACCATATTTTAAAAATATAAATAGTTTGTAGTATGTACATTCATAGCTTTTATTTCAATTACGGAAGATGGGATATATTATAAATAATGTTTAATAATTTATATTAAGATGAATAAAAATTATAAAATGTGCAAATAGTTAAATATAATTTAATTTATTAAACTTATCAATCTAGATGATAGTTAATTATACTTTTTGGTGATTATAATAATAATTAATCTGAGCATAAACCATTGGTATAACAACTCTGTTCAAAAATAAGATGATAATAATAATATAAAATAAAAAGTACAATCTCTAAGTCATCTGGGATTGCAATCTGAATGAAATTTTTATATTTTGTTAAACTCAAGTTTGTAGTAAATTGAATAAATATTTATAGTATAATTGAAAATTACACGTTTACTTAAAAAGTTAAATTATATTACATTACATTTAATTTGTCAACTCGTTAATGCATTGTCTTATACATTTTACTATGAAATACTTTTTTATTTTTTTTATTTCACAATTTGAAATACACAATCTGTACAACATAGCACAATAAGTATATATGATGTTATAATAGTAGCATGAATATTTTCAATTAAGAAATCACCAATGGTGACACTTGGCTGGGAATTAACGCTGTCTAGAGTCTAGAACTTGGTTGTTTTTATTTTATTTTTTTTATATTTATTTATAACAAGTCACGGAACCAGTTCCTTTTTAGACGACGCCCGGGGTTTCCCAGTATGGTTTGGGTGTAGAAGCTCTTTATAAATGTTTTTTGCTGATTTTGGTGGGTCTGTAGGCGATTATGGAAGCATTTGTAGAAATCTACAGCTTCTTCTGTCACAGTTTTCAATATAAGGTCTTTATGTAGGGTATAATTAGACACAAAAGGTAGAGCATTTGTAATTTTTCTAAGAGCAATATTCTGGAACTGTTGGATTTTGTTGATATTAAATACTTTAGTAGTACCCAACAATTGAAGACCGTAGGTCCACATTGGTTTTAGAAGTGTTTTATACATAAGAACTTTAACTTTTAGTTTAAAGTGTCTATTATTTGTAAGCAAAGTATGAAATACAATTTTAATTTATGTAACGTTTTCATAATACAAATTTTATTTATTTGATGTTTGTATTTGAAATAAGTAAAATACTTTAAGCTGTGTCTCATAAGTATTTGATTAAAACAGTTGGAAATTAGTAATTTATTAGTTAATACTCAATCGGAAGGAAATTAAAATATATTGTGGTTTGTAACTCAAAATAAAAGCAAAATAATACTTCTTAAAATTTGCTCTTTTTCATACAAATTTCTATGACAAGTTGTTAAGTTGTTGTTGTAGGAATTGATTAGATTTTTTTTATTCTTTCATTAGGATCCGTTTATTTTAGTTATATTTTTTTGCCAAGTTTTTTAATTATATTTAACAAAAGATAAAAATACATATTTTTAATTTATTTATTCTTTAGAATCATTAATTTAAATGAAGGTATAAAAATTAAACGGATTTTTTTTTAATTCTTGAATTACACGGCGTCCTGGGTAGGCTATTTAGCTACACCACTGCCGTGACATATTTTTCCGGTATCTTTAATATTGTGATATTTTGTTTATGTATTTAAAAAAAGAAATATTATATCCCACATACAACCAGTAAACGCCAATTGAGTATTAATATAATATCGTACTTTCAACAACACTCTGCATCAGAGCAAATAATTTAATAATATATATTAAAATTTGTACCGGATATTTCAATTATTAGTAATGAAAAAAGTTGTTCAATATTATTTCATACGTAAATTGCATTTTAGAAAATATTTAATACACAGTGATCTTACTGTGTAGACGAATATTATTTATAAAAGAGTCGGATCAAGAGAAGTTAAATTTTATATCAAGTAATATATACGTATATTGAATGCATATAAGTATAAAATAAATATTTAAGAATCAACAGTAAAATATATCGTTTCAGAGTTCATTATTTTATTGCATAGTTAAAATCAGTTTACCTGCTAGTTTTCTAAGTTGTAAAAGAAAAAAAATATAGTAAAAATGAATACTGTTTTTAATTGGAATTATATAATATGTATCCCTATTTTTGAATTAAGTATATCCAATTCAACGAAACCGTATTTGAATATACTCAAATTATGTTTGTTTATTATTTTTACATTTTAGGTGAAACCCGTGCAGATATTGGAACTATATTTGGTGTATTTGTCGCAATTTTGATCGTCGGAGGTATAGTAGCTGGTGTAGTATATTACATGCATGGCCATGGTAATTTATTGCACAAATCGTCAAGTGGTGTTTCATTTGAAAATCCAAGTTACCTAAGGGAAGTCAACATGGAAAATATGGTAATTATATATTTTACTTCTAAAATTATTTTTATTATTATTGCAACAGTTTTTTTTTTTTAGTTAGACATAGGTAAATTTATTTATTTTTAAAAGAGCAGTAACTGCATAACTTTTCATGCAAATATACCAACAATTAAAATTCATACTTTTAGCCAAACATAACTGTTTAATATCACTTGTTAAAAGGTCGAGTTTTTAAACATTAAGTACATAAACATAATTCATTACTAAATATATTTTATACGATACATCAAAAATGACAATTTTATGATAAAATATAATGTGTCGAATTTCGTACTTATAACTTTTGTTTTAAAAATCAAATATTCTATTCTATATACTTTTAATTTTACTAAGGTACATTTGCATGAATAAGTCTACAAAGTTCTCAACAACTTTACTCAGATTTACTCATGATACTTTTGATAGTGTACGTTGAACTATATTTAATTAACATATAAAAATTTCTATTGTTGACATACAATTGTTTAAACAATTAATATAAAAATAATTTGTAAGCTGGACAGAGTGAGTTTTTAAATAATTAAAAACCAAAAATAAATTGAAAATATTTCATTATTGACATTTAAAAAAAAAAAAAATGAATTGTGTACATATGAAATATTATGACATTTTATTAAACTGATTAAAAGGATAATATAGTTCATAATCCACTTTATTAAAGTAAAAATTAATTTCATTTATACTTTTTGGCTTATTTCTCAACAAGAGTAATAATTTAAGTACCTACCATTTTTGCAGTACCTATTATGTATAATATATCTGCATATTAGTTATTTCATATTGTTTATTAAACGAATTGAATACGTTTTTGTTTTAAATAAGTAGCATCTTAGCATTTACGTCATTTGTGCCTAGTATTGATACAAAAGTAAATTGTATAATATAGTATTATACTTATTACTTGAACAACGGAAATGATTAATAACCATTTCGATTGTTTAATAATTAATTAAGTAATAACAAATGATAATCTTACCCGTGTGTTACAGAACCATACTGATTTACCTTATTCGGGCACAGCTAACGGACTCAATACTGCCGAATGGAAACAAGACCATTTGCATACAGCTACCGAAGTGCCACCAACATTATACGAAGAACTTAAACTTGGATCAGACGGAGCTGGGTTTAAAAGATTGAAGCCATAGAGACTACAGGTCGGATAAACTATATCCCACTTTCCCCACTAAAAAAAAAAAAATACATATTATATATATTTATGTAGAAATCAGTGAAATCACATTGATTGTTTATATGATTTATATACGGTATATTGAATTTTATTTTAAGCACTAAGGACGCAAAATCGTATTTTTAATAACACGAAAAAAAAATATAAATACCATGTATTATAAAGGTATGTCTAGTTTTAGGAGGGGGGCGGTGGTTTGGAAGAGAGATCTACTTGTATCCAGTTGAATAATAATTTCTAATTCAGCGTTTTTCCATGTCGTGTCCACACTTTACTTTAGTTATATTAAACAAAAATCTCAAATGAACAAATATGATACGAAGCGATATATCATATCGTGTGTTTGATGCTTACATTAAAGGGCGTTTAAATGTATGTTGATATATTAACTGGTCATTAGATGAGTTTCTTTAGGGTATTATAATATATATTATATAAACAGTATTTTATGTTCACATGATATATGTGGTATTGATGTCTGAAAGCATCTTGTTAATAATATTATATTAATGTACCATACGTAAATAATACCAATACCTTAAACCTAACCGCTACTATGTATAGTCATTGTTAGGTATATAATATTGTAAGATGTTTTTATTTAAGTGTAATATTATTGTTTAAGACCTTTTTGTAAAATAAGAGAAATTATCTTTAAGACGTATTAACGTTGGTAACCACTGTGATCTCTATTATAATATCTATATATTATATAAAATATAAATATACAGATACAAAATAACAATTCGCACCCGTCGTATATTAAAATCGAATAGAATTACAATTATTGAAATTTTAATGAACTTGTGGTTTTTGTACAGTATATTATATAGGATTACATGCGAAAATATAAGAGTGTTTTGTTTATTCTCTGTTGTTAAATTATTTAATCTCTTACCTTTAAATGTATTATTCCTTGCGAGCAATGTGCGTGATATAAGTATGCAACGATAACCTTTATCAAATATGCATGTCTGTAAATGGAAAATTATAACAATTAGTCGGTGACTTATTTACGTACATTTAAAACGAACAAGTCTTTTTTTTCCTATTAGAACTGACAACAGAAGAGGATCTGTTTGCACAATACTACTCCTAAACGAACAAGTCTTACTCGATTATCTTTAGTATATTATTATACCCTTTAGATTTTATATTGTTTAAATTTTAATGAAAGAGGAAAATGGTAAGTACAATTATAATACTACACTATCGCACTTATCGCATTTATTAGGATATTTAATATTATTACTGCAGTGGTATATTGTATCGTAGGTATTGCTTTAATAACATATCGTTAGTGTCTAAATATTCATACAATAATAATTACAGCACATAATATTGTTATGATACCGCCCTAGCTATGAGCCGTACAATTTAATTGCTGCCGTATCAGTGTGGAATCGTTTCAATTTTAGCCAGGAATTTAATTAGATAAATGCTGGGAAGAATGAAGCAATTGAATTAAGATCAAGTTAATGAACTTTGAAAATAAATTATATCGTGAAATTTCCAGAAAGGTTGGGTATATACGTATTACCGCAGTAATGGGTGAAGGTGAGCGTTGCGTGTACATAATTTGAGAACGAGGTTTTTAAGTGAAGAATGTATACACGGCTGCAGGCGAGAAACAATTTGCCCGTGGAAATATTATTTCGGGAAGGGTTCTCGAGATGACTATTATCGTCGTGCGCACCGTGTGCACCGTGTAACACCTTACGTATAACAACAAATATGGTAGTGTGAGTAGCGGACGCAGTAACAGTGGTTATTAGGTATAGGTAGATAGTAGGTAGGTACTACTTATACATTATACGAATATGGTGACGCAAAACTTTTCACCAAAAATTATCATAATAATATGTCGTCAGGTTTTCCGATCACTGTTAATTGCTGTACATCGAATTTCGACAATTTATTATTCCGTGTATGGCAATTACAATAGGACACTTTGTGAACTGTTGGATCGTGTTTATAGGCGTGTTTCAATATGAATTTTATTTGGGTAATGTTCCCCGATATTGGCGTCGATGGCTATAATAATTCGGTAAAATCGTCTTCACCGATGTCATAATTGTGAGTCTACGCAAAATGCTTCCCGTGAAACGATGGAAAAATATTATAATATATGGGTACTTATATCGTTATAACCTAACCTATCGGACACCGATTACTGTTGTCCGTGATCGGCGAATATTGTTTACCCGAAAATAACTTATGTAAGTATATGGCGTACTTATACAGATTAAACTATACCTAAACAGGGTGATTATCCAAGCATGCTCACCTTCTTTTGTCTTTTTAACAACACAGTCATTCAAAATATGATTTTGGAATTTTCAAATATGCTTAAAGGCCATATTTGAACATTATCAACATATTTTGTACTACCTAAGTCCCATAGCAGGGGTAGCCATCCAGTCGATCTTTAGATGGATATAATTGATCGTTCGTTTTAAAGATTAATTATCCCAATATAGGCTTGCTCACATCAAAACCTTAAACGCACTATTACGCATTATAATATACAATTTAAAGTATTTTTATCATCAGTGAAGAAATTTCCCGATGGATAAATAATTTTTTTTTTCTTTATTAATAATATACACAATCGGTACAAGAGTTTGAGCTAATTGACAAAAGGAAAATTGAAAATTTTGAATGTAGAAGCCACCAACCGATGACGATTTTGTCTTTTAATTATTTTATTTTACACAATTATTCTAAATAAATAATAAAAGAAGAATTACTAGATATGCAATTCATTATTATACTGCATATTATTATAATATAAATAATAAACTTACTTAAATAAATAGTGGTCGATCACCAGATACTTAACATTTTAATGTAGCTCACTTACTGTAAAAGGTTGGCGGTCCAAGTCCTATACTATATACTTAATGTGAGTGTTTTGTGGCGATACAATAAACCTGAAGTTTATCAAATGATAAATTCTCACTTTATTTTGAATTATTCATTGGATAATTTTTCCGAACATTTCTGTATACACACTTAGTTCAAAATTCTAATGGTAGTTTTTAACTCGTTAAAATTTTTATTTCTTGGATGTATAGTCTTTTAAAATTGATTTACAAAAATAAAAAATGTATTAAAATAAGTGTAGGTATGTAATATCGGATATAGTAGTATTTATTATAGACTTACGTTTTTTTTTTTTTTTTTTTTATAAATTATAAACACTGATCAATAACCTAATAGAAATTACAGTCATTTTCAAATTACTATAGCCCATAACCCATCCTAAACTCCTCATCATGAACCTTTACTCTTATATACTAAGTAAAATGGCTCAATAACTACCCGTTAAAATTTTGATCTCGATAGTTAATATTTTCTAAAGAATTTTACGCAAAATAATTTACACTTGGAAAGAGATAATCTAGCTTGAATAATATATAGAAGTTCGTATCTCTACAAGACACTTCTTAAGTAGTAACAAAGCATTTGAAAAATTTGAAACTAATACTGTCTTTAAGTGTATATTTGAATATTACAAAAATCAGATTTTGAATAACTGTAGAATATTATTGAAGAAACAAAATAGTATGAGCATGCTTGGTGAAATCGCTCTACATAAAATGGTTTTATCCGTTGTTTGTCTGGTTTTTGTTTATAATTGCACCCGATGTACACACATTGCAGCTGCCACGACTATATTATTGAATCCGGAGAAATATTATTTTGACGAAATTCTTCTGCTCCACGGTCTCTTGTCGATAAAAATCTTTAACTGTGATGTACACTACACAAAGCGTTCTTTTTTTACGCGACTGTCGTGACAATAATATAGTTCGAGTTCAACCGTTTACCGTCCTATTGGTCTAGCTTCACACAGTTCGGCATAATACTGTAATCGATAATTCGGACGTACAATAATTATTACATTATGCACAGGCTCGTCTTATTATTGTACCAATGCTCGGTGATAAAAAACGAACATTCGATTCCTTTTTTTTTCATGGAACATACACACCTGACCACCACCATCACAACACCGCGGGTAATTATGTCTGAAGATAACAATGACAACAACAACAACAACAACAACAACAACAGCACATGATGTACACAATGATATACTCTATATGTATACCACGCGTGGTAATAAATTATAATAAACGTTTGGCGTGGCGGATTGATATGAAAATAAAATGTTGAATAATAAATTACTCGAGAACGGTAGAAATAAATTACCGTTTCGATCAATCCACGTGTTGTACGGACACGTCATTTAGATATATGTAATAATAAGTTATATAATTTATACGACACACCGCGTACAGATAATTATTGTATATCATCATTATAATCGTTGTGTTACCCACTCGTGTACGCGTTCGAAATTGTTTCAGACATGAAAAATGAAAAAAGAATTACAACGATAATATCAAAGATTTTATAAAACGGTAAAAGTTTATCGGTGGATATTATTCTCTGGAAAATCAGACAAGTGCAAAATTATACGGAATAATTAAAAATGCGGTCATTACAAAATAAGCTAAAACCGGGACAACAATTTTGCAGTAAAATGATTGCCGTTCCTGCTTTTACCCTTCCTTTTAGTAATAGGAGTAAAAAAGCATTTTGCGTTTTAGCCAGCGCGCAAAATGACATTATAACTTATAAGCACGAAATTGATACGCATTTTAATGTGTTCCGTGAGATACAACGGACAAATACTTAAACAGGGGAAATACTTAAAACCGTTATAATATACGCAGCACGAGAATGGGCGACGGATGGAATAAATTAATTTTAATTTAAAATGAAGTAAAATTATTCCGGGACAGTGTTACGCGTTATTTTGATAAATTTTTCAAAACGAGTGCGGTTCCTAGAGTTCCTACGATATTACTGTCACAAAAATATCGTGTGTGTGTTCCTAAACAACTCGTCGTGGAAACATCTATCAAATTAAGTCGGCGGCATGGAGCGATTTGTAGTGGAAATAATATAGCGGGTGAGTCGTGGATGTCGCTCTGCTGTACAAATAGGTTACAAGTGGGTTACTGTAATGGATGGAATTAAATTTGAATCCAATTATATATTATATCATTGTATACGAAAAACGATTCTGAGCGGAGACGGTATATCTGTCTAGGATATATTATAGATTATTCAACATTTTCAAATCTTAGATTTAAAAATACATTTTTTTATGAATTTCTAGCATAAAATAATTTGCGAATTCCCACGATTTTTACGTATGTTGTCAAAATTCAAACTTTTAATGCTTGTAAAAAAAAATTGTGCTAATATATTTCTTTTATTTTTCACCTGCTATTGTAAAAATATGTTAGTAGCCATGTATTAAATTTTCAAATCTTAGATATAAAAGAAAATTTTTTTATGAATTTCTAGCTTAAAGTAATTTGTAAATTTTCGTGATTTTTACATAATATTATGTTGTCAAAACTCAAACCTTGAATGGCTTGAATGCTTATAAAAAAATATCGTGACTATGTATTTCTTTTATTTTGCAACTGCTATTGTAAAAATATGTTAAGAGCCTTGTATTAAATGTTCAAATCTTAGATTTAAAAAGAAAACCTTACCTTTCATGAATTTCTATCTAAGATAATTTGAACATTGCCGTAATTTTTACGTATTTAGTAAAAATTTGAACTTTAAATGCTTATAAAAAAAAAATTGTGACTATATATTTCTTTTATTTTTCAACTGCTATTGTTACAATGTGTTAGAAGCCTTGTATTAAATTTTCAAGCTTTTCTATACTCAGCAAAATAAATTTTTATCGATATTAATTTAAAATAAACTAATAATTATCGAAAATTATATATGCTTATAAATAGTTTAAATTAAGTCGAAAGTTTTTTAAAATCGCATGGCTCTTTTAGAAAAATATTAAGAATTTCTTACTTTTGATCCCCCCCCCCCCACTTACCAACTAGATTCACTTTCTGATCTAACGAGGTACTGAAGTCGAAAATCGAAGCACTTTTACTGCCCCAAAACGTGATGACAGGGACAAAAAAACACACACATCATGGTAAAATCAATACTACATTCTTCACTCCGCTCAGAATCTAAAAATAATAAGTCACAACGACAATATTTATGGTTACCGTCCGATAATAATAATAAAAATAATAGCAACAATATTAATATTGTATTCGGACCGAAGTATAATATACGATTCAACTCGGCCATAGAGCTCTTTACATGATATTTTAATGACCAAGTCGTCCACTTGACTACCTATACTTTGAGTTCGGTTGATATCATTATAATATATAATATACTTTTTGTATTTGTACCTAATACAATGTTTTCCTCTCTCGCCGCATTATTATTATTATTATTATTACTATTATCATTATTCTGATTATATGATCATTACTGTTATTGTTATCACGATGTCAAAGTCTCTCGCGGAGAGAAAGTAATTACATTTTAAATGGTTTAACCATCCATTACTGTGCCACGACGACGACGGCTCTCACACCACCGTCTCGCGTGTCGTCGCCGCACTCGCTCACAAAGTGTGTTCGTGTGTCGTTATCGTGGCGAAGATTAATTACACGAGGCGACCGACTTTGTACGATATACCTACATTTTACCATTTTATATGTATATACATGCGGGAAAGTGGGAAAGACATTCGAATGTATAATATACAGCCATATTGCTGGACGGGGGCCGATACATTACAGACGTGTGGGATGAATGTTCGAAAAGTGAACGCATGACAATTGCGTGCAATTTGAATTCAGGTACACCGAGGGGATCGATGTTATCTGGAATTTCATTCAACTCTCCTCCCACCCCCACACCACCCTTCAACAACACCAACCGAAAATTACAACTGTCGACAAAAATATGTACTATACATATTACATATATTGTATTAAAAAAATGTATTAAAACAAATTCAGGGCCAAATTGGTCCGGCGAATTTGGTACCGAGTAAAATTCAGAGGTCCGCCATAATTTTGGGCCATTTAAGTCATGAGGCGGCTGACTAAAAGTGTGTTAAAATTTAAAAATTTGTAAAAATAGAGTCCAAGTGTTAGACTTCCACAGACCATAGTATATGGTTGTATGGATATTATTGATATTAAGTTTGTAAGTGGGCCAGATTGGACAATACTCGTTACGATTTTATTATATTTTATTATTACTAACGATTGACATATTTTTGACAATGTTTTTTCTCATCAAAATTTCAATAACGTACATATACTCGCAATGTATTTACCAAATTCAGGACAAGACATATTGTGGGATAATGTATGACGAAAAAAAGTATCGAAGGCGAGAAGATTATTTGCACTTTTTCCAAGCGCCAGTCGAAAAAAAAAACAAGAAAAAATAGAAATGTCAACATGAAAATAAATGCGTAACTATACTACCAATGTTTTCTAATATATTATACAAAATGAATTATATTAAAAAAAAAATAAATACATTTAACGATATGTTATGTATCAAATGTCAAACGTGCTATATTCATTTCAATAAAATAATAGCTGGTAATAATAATACAATCGATATCACTAAAATGTATGCAGAGATTTGAAAAAAAAATAATTTAGCTTCCCATAAAAGTCGTCTGGATTCAACACTGACAATTATTTGTCGTCTATGACATCACGTCGGTGTTTCAGTTATTACAGTATGCGTTGCAGTCATTGCAGTTTTCCACGTCATAAAATTATGTATAAATGTAGGGGGTAAAGATTCCCAACCCCTCTCTCCATAACCATCACTGAATTATTGTAATAGCTACCTACAAGTGCACGTGTAAAGGGTGGGATTTGAGGTGGGTAACTCTTAAGTTTTTTTTTTTTTTGTACCTATACGTTTACTGGTAATTCATCGAATAATTATAATAATAATATTATTGAATCACGTCGAGTAGACTCAAAACGTATATGTAAATTTTGCATACGAAAACTTTTATATTAAAATATACTCGCGTAGAATTTTTGATTTTAAATTTGTTCAGACATTCGTTTAAACAATGATTTTTTTTATTTAGCTTCTACAGGCCATTAAGGCCCTTCGTTGCTTCTACTAAGCCTTTCCATCGGTCTCTGTTGTATGCATCCTCAATTATTGCAGTTTCATCTACTTGCATTAGGTCTTTCTTTACCCGATCTATCCAACGCTGACGTGGTCTTCCTCTGGGGCGTATTTTATTTGGTTTATATACCACAACTTGTCTCATTTGGCTGTCCTTATCTCGCCATATGTGACTAGCCCATTCCAGTCTCTTTGAAACAAGATATTTTTGGATATTTGGTCCATTAAAGATTCTTTCGATATTTGCATTTGTTCTCCTTTCGTATTCCTCTGTTTCCGTATTATATGTGGGACCATATATTCTTCTGAGGACCTTTCTTTCAAATATTAAAAGCTTTGTCTCGTCCCCTTTAGTGGTGGACCACGTTTCGCACCCATACATTACTATGGGCCGTAAGTAGGAAATATAAAGCTTTTTCTTAGTTTCTCTGGAAAGAAGCTTAGATCTGAATAATTTACTCATTGCATAATAGCCACGATTTGCCGTATTTAGTCTCAATCTAATTTCGTTATGCATTTAATGCATATAATTTCGTTATTATTCAAATTGACTCCCAAATATTTAAATCTTCTACTTGTCCGAATGTATATCCATCTACGATGAGATTCTGTAATATTCTTGGTCGCCTACTCATGATCATATACTTTGTCTTATTCTCGTTTATATTGAGGCCCATTCTTTTACTAGAATTAATTTATTTATTTGTACTTTCTTCTACTTCGGTTTGAGAGTCTCCAAGAATGACAATTTCGTCAGCATATGCAAACAGTGTGGCGCTACCAGTTAGCTCCATTTCTCGCATTTCATGCATATCTCTGACCACTTTTTCCAAAGCGATATTAAAAAGAATGGGGGATAGCGCATCCCCTTGTCTTAGACCTGACTTGACTTCGAAATTATCTGACTCCATTCCCATGAAACGCACTTTGCATGTAGTATTGGAATTAGACAATGTAAATATCAATATTTTCTAGGTGTTTATATTACAACCACAACTTACTTTACTTTGCCTTTACTTTATAACCGTTTACAGTTTATTAGTTTAGTGATACCTATATTTATATTACATTTATAATAGTAAATTGCTTTTTTCCAAATCATCTCTCCCCGAATAATAATTCTTACATTCACATTGTATTGAAAGTTACAAAATATTAATTTTATTGTGATTTAAATGCACCAACATTTTATTACACTTTTTGTAAATTTCAAAAATAAGGAACCACAAATAACTCTTTTATTTAAAAACGGTCAGAATGTACAGAAACCTGATGTGTGTCACTCGTCTCGCTTTGCTCAGCAGGATAGTGCTCATATATTATGATGTAAGTGTCAAAGAAATGACACATTATCGTATGTGAGGATTATGGTTTGTTGAAATATATAATACATTATTTCTCACAGTTAGTGCGGAAATAAAATTTTGAAACTGTAGGACATCATATTATACGAACGCGTCGACTGCAGGCACTGTGATAACGTTGGGTGGGCTCAGAACTAAAAGGGAAATCTATGTGTATAAAATTGTTCTGGAAAACAATTTTAAACTTTAAACGGTTATATTTTCTTTGACAATGAAATATTTTAATGAGGTTGGTTCTAAAAAGTTATCGTAAAAAACGATGATTGGATTTCAGTTAAATATCGAAGAGTTCTACAGATAGAACCTTTTGGAAGTCAATGGATTTTTTGATTAAGTCACTTAGAATTTTGTTCCTAATAAAATATATATGTCTCCCACAAAAAAAAATCAACTTAGCAAGAGTGAAGGAGACGTGATAACTATATGACTGCATCTATTATAATAACTATATAATTTTTAATTTTTATTGAACATTAAATATTAAACATCAACAGCAAAGCTTTCAAGTATTTTGTTTAATACATAATGAATGATTTCTAGAACTAAAATTATACAATTAATATGGTGTTAATTTGTGTGACTAACCTTAATATTATGGTTATCGTTAGCATAACGTTGAAATTGTATTGTATAAGTTAGTTTTTCATAGGAAAGCTAACATATTTGCGATATTTTCAATGCCTGGTACAAATGCTTATTTTTATTTTTTTTTCGATAAACTAATCCGCACAATAAATAATATTGTACTATATCGTATTATTATATTGTGTGGTTGACATATTATCTAATAGTTAACATAGTTAACAACAGGAGAGTTCTATTTATATCACAATTTAATGACAAATTTTTAATATTATGCGTTGTTCATTTAGAATCTTTTAGTTCTCGATAACTGTTTAAACATAAATTTTAGGTATATAAACGGACATTAGTGAGCTCGAATTTAGTTATTAATTTCGTATTGATTTAACTGTATTAGTTATTAATACGAGTAAAAAAAATCAAGTTAGTTTTGAGTTCAATTATCAACTTTCTAGTCCGGCCCCAACACTATTTTATGCATACAAATTACAAATACAATTATTTCCTCGATCCATTTCACTGTATTTCTTTAATAATGCAATAATATTACACATAATATTATATTGTATACAAATCAAAGTATTTGACGGCGGGGACGACGACATTTCACAGTTATGCACACGGTCGTATCCGTCACTGTGTTATTTTAGTTATTATAAAAATCATCACGTTGGTGAATATTGTGATGCGCATTATTTCCTTAGCTAACCTGTATAGGTGAATCATCATAAATAAGGAGAAGAATATCCGGTAAAATGGTAGGAACCACGGGAGCTGACTGCCGAGTGTTAAACTTGTATCTATGCTGTGTGTGTGTGTGTTATTATGCACTGTATTATTGTTATCGTCGAGCTGTGTAACTGAAGTATGAACCGAGTATTATGAAGACGTTGTCGCGCGTAGACGATGTTCGTCGTGTTTCGTCTATTTCTTTATGGAAATCTTGGTGCGGAAAGCGTTGCGAGAGACAGAGACAGAGAGAAAAGAGAATATTATATTATGATAACAATGCGGTGCGTGCGTACAATTGAAAAAATGACGTTGCATTAACAATAGAACCTATATATATATATCGGTTGATACATTTTAAGTAAGAAACTCATTATTTAAAAATATATCTACGTTTTTAAAAATATTTTTTTTCGACATAATTTTAGTCGTTAAGAAATAACATTCGACGAAAAAAATTATAATTTTTATCGTTATCGTTTTTTTATGACAACACTCTTTTCAATTCTTCGCTAAAGGCTAGGTTACTTGCTTAGTTACATTTAACAAATATAAACTACACGTCCAACATTTGATATATATAAATCAAAGTGATTGGAATATTAAATAAAAAGTTTATGTTATCGTTCAAAAGTGTGATAAACCCTGAAAAATAATTACAATAAAAAAAAAAAAAAAATAGTAAAAACGTATTTTTTTTAACTACGCAAATTAGTGAATAAAAGAATTATTTTCAAAGAGGTAAGTGATTTCTGAAATCATCAGTGTTTTACGTTAAGTGAATCATCCTGTTGTGTTAAAAAATGTATATCAAATTATTATGTAGCGCAGATAAATGTTAAACGCATGGCAAAGACTAAAGACGACGACGACAGCGACGACGTTTACAAGCTCGATCGTTAGAGGCGACAGGAAATTGGACGGCGAATACAGGAAATTGATCTAATTATTGTATTATTATTATTTGTTTTTTTTTTTTCAAAAAACTACAATACGGTATTGACCAACTGTTGTTCGAATAAAATTAAAAAAGGAGTAATAATAAAAATAAATGCTTTGAATAAAATACCGCGCCATGAGCGGTAACTCATCCGGAATAAGCTGGAACGAGGATTGTTAGTCATTTGCCTGATTACAAAAATAAAAATAAAATTTCAAAATATAGTTTAAGTTGTGTATAAGTACCTATATGCATACACCACTCGACGCTCGTAATACCTAATAATGTGTAAGTGTCTACTGTCTAGTCGGAATGCAATTGCGTTGAGTCGAGAGATATTTTCTCGTTTCGTTTACCATAACCCATTTATTAAATCATAGCAAATCTACCAAAATTACCCACCCATTATTGGTTACATTAATTTCTTATAAATACCTTCGGATCATGGTTATGGTTTGAGAGTTTATTGATCATTTAAGCAAGTTATAATATAATAAGTCGCGTAGGTATAACATCTCGCTATATTATTTCTAGGGTGCTTTCAAAGAATTCGACTTTGTTGAGGTACTCATCGTCAATGCCATTGTATGCGCTATTACGGATGTGGTGCGCAGAAACTCTATAAAATACCTAGCAAAGAATTATACATTTGATTAAATTAGTTTTCGTCACTGAATTTATTAAATACAATTTACTTCCAAATATATTCATTTAAATATAGAATGCGCAAAACGAATATATTATATAACTTTATAAAATTGGAATAATTGTATGCATTTTCTTCACGACAATTCATTAAGTTTTATAACACAATATAATGATAATTTACATTTATCTTTTTGGTCTATACCTATATTAGGTAAAAAGTGGGTAATATAGGTAAAGATTGATTACTTTTTTATTGTTGATTGAACTACAGAAATGTTTGTTGAGAATATTATTGAAACCTTTATTAGAATATTTAATGTTTTCTTATTTAACTATAAATTAATAAGATACAAAATCTCGTAACCGAACATCTTAAATCAAATTATGTATGAAGATATGTATAAAAGTACTAGAAATCAACCAAATTAAGTAAAACTTGCAGATTTTATAATAAAACAAATTATATTATAGTTTATGATTAATAATATTACATCATCATTTTTTTTTATTGTAATCTGTATATGGCACTACAATTGTTTTATTGTCGTCGTTTTTTTTTTTAAATTTAATTTTATATGTTTTTAGATGGATCACTCCTGTTGTTTATCATAAAATAAATCATAAAATTAAATAGATAGCTAGCTCGATGTTAAAAGTTAATAAAAATAAATATTAATAATACATCACCCCCCAAAAGCACACATTAAATAAACTGGAGAAGTCAGTTCACTATATATTAGGAGTCGAGTGCACCCTGTCATCGAGAAGGTCACTGTTATGAGTGACTGAATGAGTTAAATTTAAATTGAGTAATAAACTATACAATACACGTTTCTGAGTGGAGACGTTTTATTAGCTTTTATATTTCTAATGATACTTAATTATTTACTTATATTGCTATATATTAGTAATTTATCATTAATAATACCGTAGGTAGATTGTATACTTATAATGAAAAAAATTAATAAATCACATATAATTTGACGTATTTAGTATTTACCTACCTATAGCTGTTATCAAAATTTTAAATCATAATATAATTTTAATAATTAATACCTCTTTATTAATGTGAAATTCGATACTCGCTTAGATACCATGTGCAATTGTGCATGAACATTGTGGTTCGAAGTAAAATAATTCAGATTTAATTCAAATTTTTATCTTGAAAATTTTACCATATAAAATATTTAAATTTAAAGTATCTAATGTTAATGATTTTTGAAATACAAAAAAATAAAATAAAACCGATTTTGTTGAAAATTGGTTTTGCGTAAAGATTAAAGTTTTTCCCATTTTTTTTTTTTTTTTTTTTTTTTGTTCATTTTGAAAAGTACTGAGATTTTTTTACTTTCAATTCCCTTCAACCTCATGCCAGTTAAATCCAATCACTCTGCTAAGCATCTAAAAAAAAAAATGCCATTAATAAAAGCTCAGTTCAATCCACCCGCTGTGAGTAAAATAAATAATCAACGGGGATTGTAAAATTCAGCAGACAAAAATTAATATTTTATGGATGTCTACAACGTTGTCAGTATGACAACATTTGACGAATACTTTTTCATAGTTAAATTATAATAATGTTTATATGGAGGTGAATAAAGGTATTTTCATTAACACAATTTGGAGTACAAGAGGTATATTGTAAGTATGTATTAATATAATAATAATCAATAATATCATGATTCTCATCATTTAAAAAATCTCATTTTACCACGGAAAGACTTCGGATACTGATAGTTGATACGATGTTGTTGAATTATTTGATAGCGCGATGCATGCATTTGTACATCATCGTACTAGATTTCTAACTAAGGACAAGTTATTGGGTTTGTTACAACGTGTACCGAATTATTTTTTTTCCAGAATGGACTCTCATAATGTAAGTACCTACCAACTATATATAGTAGCACATCAATACTTTTGCACGATTCGCATTCAATCGATCAAAATTCTATGTAAATTGTTTTTGGTGAGATATTGAGATTGGTACTCAACGCTGTTAAATGAATAAGTTATTTTCCAACAAAATTCGAAAATATAACCACAATACAATTATAAGGTCAATTTAAAATAATATTTTCAAACGCTCTTTTCTTACAATTACTCGTATTATGAAATTTAGTTTTTATTTTTTATCAATTGAATAAAATTTATCTCAAACCTTTTTAAGATTTAAATATTCATACTATAGTTCTTTTAATAATTAATTTCTGTCATTAAACCTTATCTTAAATTTTTATTAAAAATTCAATTAGTATTTTGATATCCATAATGACCATAATGGATGTCATTCATACATTATGTTAATTTTAAAAATCGTTGGCATTTTCTCTCCATGGGCGTATTATTTTTTGAAACGTTCACGAGTTAACGAGCAGAATATGTTATTTTAATCTTATGATTTTATCAAGATTTGTAATACTTAAAGAATATATCGAACAAATATTTGAAGAAAAAAATTTTCGGAAGGTCGAGCCCGATGAATTTATCCGATGAAATTGTTAATATAAATATGGTTTTGCGGCAAAATGAAAATTCCCTATTTTTTTTAGTAAATGTCGTTTTATCGCTCGGATAATATAATGCAACCGTAATATTGCAACTGCGTATAATCTAGTTAGTTGTTCAGTACCAATAAAACGTTGGCATGTGGTCTACCCGAATCAGTCATACGTCGGATCAATAAACTGCTCATTCATATGATACAGTTGCATCGTTGCATGACCAACTTGTTTTTTTATTTTAAGTATAAAAATATGCATTTAACCAGACTAATATTAATATTAATTATTTAAAACCGTAACTCGTAATAATTTCACCGAATACATAATAAATACTCAGGAAATGCATAGTACATTAAGGTAGTAAAACACATGTATAACTTATAAGTACGCTTTTATATTTACATTTTTGTTTCTAGTAACTTCAAAACATATGTACAGCCAAGGCCGTAACTGGAAAAAAATTTTGGGGGGAGGGGGTCCAAGATTTTTTTAAATATAGATACAAAACACTTTTCGTTTTTACATTAAAAATATAAAATTTGATTATTATCATTATCAAAAACATAATTCGTCATTATAATATTCAATTTATATAATAGTTAATTATTTATATCCATATAGAATTATTCAAATTATTTAAAAGTACAAATAAAACAATTTAAAATATAAAATACAATTTTTTCAATATTAAATTTAGGTATAAAATAATTATTAAGTTATAGTCTATAAGCATGCAATATGTTGACTATTTTATATTAGTAAAAAAAAGTTGAAAAATTAATGTCAGTAAACAGCTCAAAATATTAACATTCAGTGAAAATTTCAAGTACCTGTGGACTGCGGCCATTATTGTTTTAGAGTTACACCAAAATAAGAAAATCGCTAAAAGTGAAATCCAGTGAAAATCTAATGTTGTAAAAATTTAAATTTCAAATGCTCATAAAAATTTAATTTAATTTCCGGCGGAAATTATTTTTTTTGTGATAAAGATTGACAGACTTGTAAGAAATCTTGTATTCAATTTTCATATCAAAAAGAAAATTTTTTATGAATTTCTAGCTTAAAATAATTTGCGAATTTTTGTGATTTTTACGTCTTTTCTCAAAATTCAAACTTTGAATGCTTATAAAAAAAATTGTGACTGAATTTATTTTATTTTTCAACTGCTATTGTAACCTTATGTTTAGAGCCTTGTATTAAATTTTCAAGCTTTTCTACCCAAAAATTAAATTTTTATCGATATTAATTTTATAAAAACTAATTACTATCGAAAATTACAAATACCTATGAATAATTCAAATTAATTCGAAAATTTTTTTAATTTGCATGGTGGATAGAATATATTTATATAAATATTCGGTGAAAATTCCATGTATTCCATGGTCATTTGTTTTAAAGTTACATAAAAAACCAAAATCGATTTTGTCGAAAACTGATTGGGCGTAAAAATTCCCGTTTTCCCCTTAATTTTTAGTTTGTTTATCCCGATTATTTTGAAAAATATTTAAAAAAACACACACATCATGGTAAAATCAATACATTCATCGCTCCTCTCAGAATCTAAATAAAAATAAAAATTATTTTAAGATAATACAGATAAATTAAATAACTGCTGTTTTTATGAGAGCAACGTATGCGTGATTGTACGCTGATATGTACCGAATTCGTCATCATTTAATGGCATTTGTCGATGCGAATTTACAGAACTACAACGTATCACCTTCAATGCCTATTTCGTTTAAATTGTTTATAAAACACAAACGCATGGTATTAATATTGGTCAGATTTAATGTTTTCAAATTCTAAATGCATTCTAAATGCATTAGGGTCAGATTTTTTACGCTTACATTTCATGTTTATTTGTTGATTCGAATGGATGCATGTGTCGTAGGAATATAGTCAAATCAGGCATTTTATTAAATGCCTACGCATATAGTCAAAGAATTTAATGTTTATGCAATTTCACTATCCGCCTAGACATTTAGTTAAATGACTAGCCATTTGAATAATGCCTATTTCATGCCAGACAAATAATAAAAAAACATTTTGTATTATTTTAAAAATTTAATATATTTTCTATCAGTTATTTATTGCTATTTTATATATAAAAAAAGCTGTATATTATTTATTAATATGAAAAACACGTAGGTATATGAAATAATATGTTTAATTTTTTGTTAATTATTATTTAGTATTGTTTTAAAAATGAAATCATAAATATATTCAGGGAATAAATAATTAGATGTGATAGACATAAATGATAGTACGAGTATATTGTATAGCCTATATAGTCAGTATAGTCTATAGTAAGAGTAGTGAGTACCTAATATATATTCTTCTTAAATAAAAATAAAAGTTCCATTGTTTTTTACCTTTGAAAATTAACGTAGGTACTAGGCTGTATGAGAACCTTATATATATTGAGTACCGTGGGACAAATTATAATCTTATCGATTATAACGACAAAAATATGGCGTTATGGAAAAAGATACAGAACATGCGATTGAATTGTACAATAATTTAGTTTAGTACGTCTATTACGTTTAAATAAATAACTGATAGAAAATATATTTAAATTTTTAAAATAATACAAAATGTTTTTTTATTATTTGCCTGGCATGAAATAGGCATTTAACTAAATGTCTAGGCGGATAGTGAAATTACATAAACATTAAATTCTTTGACTATATGCCTAGGCATTTAATAAAATGCCTGATTTGACTATATGCATACGACACATGCATTAATTACTACGATGCTGTGATTAAGAACATTCAAACGGTTTTGAAGGTATATCTAGCTTCGTTAAAAAACTAGTCATTCAAACGAAATCCAGAGATCGTAGTAAGTGTCTAAGTACGAAATATACAAGTCATGCGTGGTTTGAAAAAATGAATATGTTTAAGAGGCAGAGAAATATGTCACAAAAAATAAGGCCGTGTTTTTCATTTATGCAAATTTGTAACTGAGTGAGTTTTTCCACCATAGTATTATACAATTATAAATTTAAAAGAAAAAAGATATTTATATTTTTATATTTTTAATCACAATCAGCATTTTGTCATCACGGATAACTATATAGTACCTATGTGTTATATACATTATAAAAATCAATACATTTTTTACGATCGTTAAACCAGGCTTAGACATGCGTATATAATATATGAAAGGTAGAATTATTTATATATATATTTATTAAAATTAATAACTTGTATATAATATTATTTACATTATTATGTAGGTTCTTAATGTATGAGTATGACACTCATTTTTGAGAAAAAATTGAATTTGATTTTGTTTTTTTTTTTTAATGTACATCTTAGATTTTTAAATATATCGAATATTTAACCAATATTTGATCATATTCATTCAATTAAAATCTTGTTGTAAGGGACATATTACCACCTGTTATAAATTAAAACATTTTTGATCATTATTTAATTAAGTATGGAAATGGTTCATTATATATATATATATGTATATATATGTGTGTGTGTATAAAGACAAAACGTGTATGGTTGTCGTTGTAAGTATATTAAGAAAAATTTCAGAGACTATTTTGAGAAATATCAGAAAATAAGTCAGAACCACGTATGACAATATAGTGATGCTTAAAAAACTTTTAAACATTTTTTGTTGATTACGCGATGTATAAAAATTTATAATTTTTTCCTAGTCCGGTAATACATTTAGTAAGTAAAATTAGAATATTTCTATTAAAGAAGTAGAAAATTACTGAATTTCAAATATAAATAATGTATATTAATTTTTTTAAATATCTACTGAAGTGTTGTCTTTAATAATTATTATAAGCTTTTGTGATAAAAATGTTTATAATGACGATACATATTGATTTTAGATTAATTGTATTAACTAAGTACCATTAAATTGAGTTGAATCTAGTTCTGAAAAGTATATTATAATTACTTCGCATATTATATCATCATTATCATATACATAACATCTTTTGCATATTATGGACAAAAGTTTATCTATTTAAATCGTTCAGTCAAGTTATTAATTATTATTATTTATTTTCAATCTATTTACGATGTTACAAAATTGTAATTATCACAATAATTTTCTCTTGAAAATTACCTATAGTTTCTGGCTGTTCAAGATACTTATATATAATTATGATATGTTCATACATATTTATATATATATAACGTTGAGCTAATTTAAAACTTCTAGTTCAGTGAGTGCCTGTATTATGCAATTTGGCAACATGTTTCAATATACCTATGTATATTGCGTGTAAATGTTTCAAGATTATATCATTTTTTCGATAAATTTGAATTAAGTTTATTTGAATTTTAAAGTAGGTATCTTTTTCACTATAGGTTGATCCTTCTATACGCTATTCGTTATTTGAAGAATTCGAAAATGTAACGATGAAGGAATTAAAATATTTAAGTTTTCTTTAATTACTTATATACTATGTAATATTCTAGCTTTAGTAATATTATTCAATTATTTATGTGTATAATAAATTTATTTTTAGTTGATAATTTTCAAATCCTTATTGTTAAGCCTAGACTTTACCGTTTCGCAGGCTTTAAACAATAAATGTAAACAATACGTAAATAAGTTATACGTAATTTAACAATTATTAATAAATAATATTTGAACTCATTATATAAATAAATTTGTGATGAAAAAAATGTTGTTATTCTTGTATAATAGCTGTACCTAATAGTTTAATTATGTGCTTCAGACTAAAAACAATTTTTCAATTTATTTTTATTTTTTATTAATTATTCCGCGGCAACTTAGGCCATTGGGAAGTGGTTGGTACTGTAGATTTATGGAACGGTAGGTGTGTTACACGTGGGTGAGTTATGGCAGAATTTTTATTGGGGCACCCGTAGGTTTCTGCCATGCCCCGGAGTGGGGGATGGCGGCACTTGTTCTCCGGGCACCATGAATTGCCCGGAGAAAAATGTCGCCCGATTGTCGAGGATCGAACCCGGTCCGGCTGAGCCACAGCCCACGCGTTAGACCGCTCGGCCATTTCGTCCCCCTTTCAATTTATTATAGATCCGCATACAGAGTATTGCTCCAATTTATAAAATAAAGCTTTGCATGTGATGCGTGTGATGGCCACACAGCAGGTATAGGTAATTATAGTTGGTATTTTTATCAACTCTCACTACCATTTTACTAGTCTTAAAAATTATAATTTTTTGTATGTAAATATGCAAGAATAATTAGGTATGGAACTTTTATTAATAATTATAAATGACCACAGTCACAGTTTTTTGCACTATAAAATGAAGTAGAACGTTTCAATCTATAAATTGTGAAGTAACAGAGATTATATATAATGCTGGAATCGTTACTTTAGAATTAATTAATTTCAAAAATAACGCTAAAAAACTTTTTGAATTGCTTTATAAACGCGGAAAAAACTTTAACAGTCTGTGGATGTAGAATTTATATAAAGAAAAAAAAATTGCTAGTAAACAAAAAAAACTCGCAGTGAAATTATTATACGAGTAAACTTCGCGGAAAAACATTATCAAATCGTTATAACAATTTCATTTTTCGACGATTTTGTTAAACTCCTTAGGGTAAGATTTCCAAAATATAAAAACAAATTATTTTCTTATTTTATAAACTACTCGTATTGCTAAAATGATGAATATCACTAAATCGTACCAAATAATTTTAATATTTATTTATGATTCATAGATTTTAGATAATTTAACTAATGAAATTAAATTCTGAAAACAAAAGTTATTAAAAAAAACATTAGTAAGTAATTAAGTTATCTATAGCTACAACTGATTTTTCGAGATTAATGAAATACAATACTTTAAAATATTTATATCACTAAGACAGTAAACATAATTAGGTATCAACAATAATTAATGTTGTATATGAAAAAAATATTACGTAGGTACTAGGTATGCAAAAGATAAAATATAAATGATTGTATTTATTGATTAATTTAATGTAAGCAATTAATATATTGCTATATATTGCCTAGTTAATTATTAACTAATATCGATAAAAATCATACATTTTTGAAGTGTAATAAATAACAATTATAAGATTAACAATATATATTTTTTTTTTTTAAATGGTAATCGTAATAAAAATAATGTGATATGATTCATTTGGCAATGTAGTAGGATAAAGATATAGTAAAATTAAATTTTCATAATAACTTTATTATTTCTAGATAAAAAAAAAATCAGAAATCCAAGTACCTCTTTTGAAAATCATAAATATAATAGATGAGAAAATTCTTCATGCTGTTGTGTATAGCGCAGAGGGGGTCTGTTTCTCAGTTGACATTTTAATGGGCATTTCTGCTAAAAGAAATTTAATGTTAAATGTATTTAGGAACGAAGAATTTGAATTACTCAGCAATAGTGAAAATTAAATAAAATAATTCAAATATTATGAATAGGTACTTGTTTATTAAATGTAACCCATTTATATCAGTGTATAATGTGATTATATTTGTAGGATGGAATGAGGGTGTCTTTTTTTACATAAATATGACCACAATATTGTTTGTACAAACACAAGCCCGCCTATACAAATTAAAATAATTATAGGTGTAATCTCATATTTTATCACTGTTCACTCGTAATATATATGAGGGATATAAAAAAATCTTACATTACATCGTGCTGCAAGTTTTTCAGTTTGTTTTAGCTAGAAGAAGTAATTTAGAAATCTAATATTGAATATCTACCACTAAAAATTTGAATTAAGATCTATTTTAGAATTTAGAATAATAAAATAATTACAGAAAATGAACTAAGACGATGAAAGTGATATATATTATACATAAGTATCTACATGTTATTTCACAGTATGTAGGTTCTTCAGATAAAGCTATAAAATAAAATAATAAATATTATTATTGAGATTTCATAAATTATTAATTTAAGAATTTAATTGTATGTATGTAATATAATAAAATACAACATAACATTAATTGGTTATTTAATTGGTACTATTTTAAAAACATTAAAACGTTTTTATATGTTTTAGACAAAGAATTTAGGTACAGTCAACTATCGTTATATCAAAACTCAAGGGACATAGATTTAGGTTTAAGATATCGAGTTTTACTGCAATGATAATTATTTCAAGGGAATTTAAATCTAGTTTGGCATAACAAAAAATTAAAAATGTAAACATTTAAGGTATTGATTATATCAATTATTTTAAACATAGAATTATTTATTTTTTATGGTTTACACGGATTTTCATTATACAATTCAATAATAATTGCAATCTTTATTTAACATACTTGGACTTTCAGTAAGTACCCACAAATTTGATGTAAATCATTAAATAATTTGTTAATCGCAAATCGTAATTCAAATACCCAAAACTAACGTTTAAATTATGTTAATATTTACCTAGTATTATTTTTATAAACCACTATGGTATCCTTATTTTTGTTAGACAATTTTACACACCCAATCTTTTTATCCTGTTTTTCGTTATGGATAAGCAGTTTAAATGGCAATACTCAGTATTACTCACTGCTTGTTACTGCTTTCATAATTTATTTTGATGGAAGTTTCTATAATATCATTAAGTTACGAGATAAGAAGGGTCAAACTGTGATTAGATTTAAAATATCTTCCAATGGTTAGTTTCGTTGTGATGGGCACGCGACTACGAAAATAATCTACAGATAATGAAACATTATTCTTCATTCAAACATTATTTATACTTATATATCAATATTTATTATAGCCACTGAATTTTATCATATAAATATTATACGTACAATAATTTCTTTGAACTAAAATTATTATGACTAAAGAAAAATAGTGTAATAATCAACATAAATAATTAATTATCTTGGGTGTAATGTGCATTTCATATAATTCCTCAATATTATGATTTATTTACTATAGTATTAAAAACTCGTGTAAAAATCAATAAATTTAAGTAGGTAAATTACATAAACATTTATTTAAATATTATAGATCTGACCTCAGAGATGTCCAAACAGACGTAGATACTCCAAGTTAGCTTCTGTAGACTATTAATATAGCTTCTATAGGCAATTAAGTAAGCATTTTAAGAAATCGTAAGCGATAACATTATTTTCTATTACCAATGTTAATAAACAATAATAAAATAAAACATTTACGTAACACTTTTCCGTAACACTGTTGAGGATTAAATAAAAATATATTATTTATATTTATAACGATATAAAAAAAATTATAAAAACTTAGAAATGCAATAATGGTAGGTATTTAAAAAATACTTGAATATTATATTTGAAAATAGTTTTTATTACAAAATACGTGTAAATATGGTTTTAATATATTTATAAAACATATTTCAGTGAAAAAATCTTTTTAGGTACCTATAGATATTAAGGGAAGCACATTATTAAAAAAAGTTTCTACATTTTTTTTTTTTATACTAAACTATTTTCCAGCTTTATGATATTAAACTAAAAAAAATATTTATATATTAAAATATCAATTTACTTTTTATCTTGTAATTTGAACTAGAATACAATTTTATACAGTTGTATTTATATTTTAAGAACGTGATTTAAATAACAGACAATAGGTAATAAAGTTATGAACATAATATAACAAGCACGTTCTGTATACTGTATATAATACGTACAATATAGTTTTAATCGTGTTAGAACTATCTTTGGAGAGGTTGGTTGTTTAGTTATAAGTTTTTTGAAGGAGCATAGAAAAGTTTGTTGAGTTGGTTTGAGGTATGTCGTTAGTGCTGTAGATTTCTAGCTGAGGTAGTTTGTTTTTTGACTAATGATTATCTGATTTGGGTACTGGAGTTTATGAAAGTCTTTGTAAACTTGAAATCTTTTATAATTAGCTGTGTAAGTCTTAACGAATATGGCACATTTTGCTGAATTTTTCTATCTTTTTGGTGCACCGAGTTCATTTGTAGTTTTCACCACATCGAACACACTTGATGGTTATTATATTGAGCATGAGTGTGGTCAAACGATTAAAAGCACAGCCATTGAGGATTGAGGGGCATCTTTCTTGAAATAACGAACTTCAACTTTATGATGTCAGAGACACACAGTAAAGTTAATTTGAAAATGTTGGGAGATACTTTAAATAGGTTCTAGATCGTTAAAAAAAAACATATTGATAAAGGTGACTTGATTAACCTGTGGACTATGAGTTAAATTTATTATGTCCCTTGTTTAGAAATTGTTGATAAATTATTCCCCTATCCCCTATGTAATGAAAAACTGTTTTATTTTTTAAAACTAGGTTTCAATAAAAAAAAAATTATTATATGACCACAAGCTTATAAATTAAAAAAAAACTTATTAGGTTCATTTATCATTATATAACTATCTACCTATAATTTTTCTTAATTTATCCACGAACTCAAATAAAAATATTTTTTTTTAACGAATATACAATTTAATTTAATTTTTAATATATTCGTTTTTTTTTTTTTTGGTTAAGTATCAACTACGTAGGTTATTAGCTTTAACAAAAGTAATACATTTTTAGAATGTTATATTCTATTTTACAATTTGATTTTTTTAAGATATAAAATTATGTTTTGGTAGTTTGAAAATGGATCAATTGTTTCACTCAGGTTGTCAGGAATGTAGAAGTCTTTCCTAGTTTCATTGAAGTTTGGGTAGTGGACGATGATATACTTGATGGAGTAGTTTTCATTGCATTTTGGGCATAGACGTGGATCTGTCTTTGACATAAAGTGTCTGTGTGTGCATTTTGTGTGGCCAATTCTAAGTCGATTAAGAATTACCTCATTTTTTCTGTTTAGATTAGTGTATTTGGGGCAGAGTTGAACAGAGTGCTTAAATTTTTAATATTAATGTCTGATATAACATAACATCTGGAAAGGAGGCCGATTTTCAATTAGTGGTCTATGTTATACGACATTTTGCACTGTTGCCTTAAAATAATAATTATGGCACTTTAACTGACAATAAAATATAAATATCTTTAAAATTTTATTTCTTCACGCCTAATTATAACCACGCCAAGTTTTTGGTTTATAACTTTGGTTTTGTCTAATTATTAAAAGAAATACTTTATCAACATATACTTTTTAATTCATGCTAAACCTATTGAAAAACAACAATATTTTCATTTCAAACCACTTATACCTCTCAAACAAGAATAAAAACTTAAATGCACCAGAATGACCCAACTTAAATTTAATATTTCTATAACGATTCAACAATCTTAAATACCGGCGTTGTTGTTGAATAAATGCTGACGAGGGATGATATAAAATAATAGTCTCTACACACAAAAATTCACAATTAACATTATTTCCAATCACCGGCATCATCTCTATCATCGTAACTGGAAACCAAAAATAAATGAATAAATAAGTCATGTTGTACCACATGCACACTCAATCGTGACATATTTCTATAAGTACCTAGCTTTAAATAATTAAATTAAGATATTATCCTTTAATTATTACCGTTTGAGTGCACTTTAAGAAATAAACTGATATGATTTTATGTATTGAATTTATATTTCTAAATTTAATAGCTACCATTATTCACTACATAACTTATTTTATTTACTAAGTTAAATAAGATTTAAACTACAGTACTTACACGATTTGTCTACTTTCAGCATCTGAACTTTTAACTATCACGCATCCACACCACACAGAAATACATTTTTATAAACTTTTACTAAATCCAATATGACTTTAAAACTTTGAGACCTTACTTTAACGAAACAATTTAAACAAAACATTCCAATTTATACAGTAATATAAGTGTTACACACAAAATAAAACCTCATGTTGAGACTTGTAAATGGAAAATGCAATATAAACCGAAATAGAATCTTTTATAACTTATTGGTATTTGTTATTGAAGTTCAATATGAACGAAACATGCTCACAAAAATATTTAATATCCCCATCAATGTTTTAAAATCTCTCATAAGTCATAACTGATTTAAAAATAACTTAAGGAAGTAATTTCGAATATTCAGTAGCTACTTCCTGCGTTCCTCGTAGGTTGTTAAATATAAACTCTAATAGTAACATCTTCAGTGGGGGTAGATTTTACAGACCAATACAACGCGTCCATAGGTATTTTATTAGGTTGTCAAAACAAAATATGCTTATTAGTTATTACATTATTATACAATTTCAAAGAAAGTGTGCATTTAATAATAAAATAATAATTAGCTTGTATAAAACATTTTAAAGATATTACAAACTTTGTTAATGTTGGTTTATACTCTACATATGGTCAATAAAGCTGAAAAGTTTTTTTAGGTTTTCATACACATCAAAAACAAAGTTAAAAAATAACATTTAAATAATAACAAACACTGTTAGTAAGTTTATAATTACAGTGATTTTATACTTTGCTCAAGCTTATTAGAATGTCTCACTTGAGCATATTATTATCATAGCCATTTGATAACCATCCCAGTATAGTTGTTCCGAATTTTCAGTCAAATCCTAAAATGTATTATATAATATAATTACTTAATCGTATGTTAAATTTTTGTCTATAATAAATAACTTACTGTATGATCAATACATTTTGAATTTGTAGTGCAGTTTTATAATTAATTCATAGGAAATATTCGTATTATTGGTCCATAAAAATAGCAAGATTTTCAGGTTTAAAATGTATACTCTTTATTACATCCGTAGATATGCATACAGATTTGTATATTATTTAAGGATTTAACCAAATAAATTTGATAAAATATTTTTGTGATAATCGTATAATAATTTATTTTAAAACTTTTATTTAAAACAAATATAATATATAAAGACAAACTTAATAATATTTGTTTATTTTTTGTAAAAAACCTAGCCAAACATCAATTGTTATAGCAGGATATTATAAATTATTTTCTTTATAAATGAGGCTTACTGTTAAGAATATTATGCTGCTCACTTAACATTTATTGTTTGTTTTTTTTTTCCTAAGATATCGATCTACATAGAAAAGTTTTAACTGATAAATAAATGAATAGACGTATGTATATATTGCTTATGACGGATAAATTTTGATCTCAGTACTCTTCATTCCACGAATTTTCATTTTTAATAATATTTCCATTACATTATTGTTTCAAATTAATTAATCATCCCTGTCAAAACAATTACTAATACTATGAAAGTATGCACTTAAATAACTTCGTGTTGACTGTTGAGATTTTGTTGAACTCCGCATTGATCGTCGTCATACTTTCAAACGAATTCTAGTGGACGTGAAAATCCCAATTCCCAATACTAAATAATAAAATACGATATCAACAACTATATATAAATATATAATATAATATCAATCGAGTTTTACTGTAAATTGTCAGCCGATATTTTTCTTAGAAAACAAACAATCCACCTATCTATATTATATTATTACACAATTTATAAGCTCGTAGTCGATAATAATAATAATATGTCTTCATCGAAACCTCTGTTGTACATAATACAGCAATGAATATGAAATGACGTAATGTCAATATATTATTTTAATCTGTCGGCATCAATAGAGATAAAATAATATTACAATGATATTTCGTTCTTGAGTGGGTTCGTATGGTGAAATAACGTTCTCAGTTTTAAAACGATTAAGAGGACTATACCTATAACTCTATTTTATATACGAAACATGTTTGTGATGTACGTCATATTGTATATTACTATCATTTTTTGCTGAAATCATTTGCAGTGCGCGCAAGACTAAAAGATTTTTAACATAGTAAATAAAATATTATGATTACTATAGTGTGAGCACTATACGGCGAGGGCACACGCTGCTGTCATCACTGTGTCATTTGCACTCATTAAACATGAGCATTTGTCGACGGGAACCCAAACAGTCATCATGACTGCCATTCATATATACACCTAACTCATAATATATAATATATGATTTATTATGTCATAATATTATAATAATATTTATTATTATCGCTTTCAAAGTGCACGTCTCGTGCGTCGTATGGAAATAACGGTAACCCCCATTAAGTAATTAAAATATTATATTACAGTGAAACTTCTAAATACCGAACACTCTCAGTCGCTGACATTTTGTCCGTTATTTAGAGGTGCCCGCTATTCAGAGAGGGAGGAGGTAAATTCTCGAAAATAACTCGGAGAAATTAATAATAACTAATAAGATATTTACAACATACTTTATTATTTATATAATATTTATAATCAATGATATTTCTATATTTCCATTATTTTAATGCAAATATTAACTGTACATAATATTATTATTTAAAATTATATGGAATATTCAGCTACTTTAACTTGTTCAGACCTTGTTGGATAGTAATTTCGTGTGTATAAAGACATTTTCTAATTCAACTGCCGCAGTAGCGTATATAGAAATAATTTTTGGGGTGGACTATAATATATAGCGACTAACAATAATTATCTAGCACCTAGAGACTACAATATAGTTAACAGTTAATACTGTAATTTCGGGAGGGACTGCAGCCCACTAGGCCCCTCCACCCCCCCTATATACGCCACTGCAACTGCGTTAGAGACAATACGTTTACGAATACGTTCGTATGTAATGAAATCATTGAAATCACAAACACAACTAAATACGGGTAAAAAATAGTAATGTAGGATACTTCATAGAACATAAACTAGAAAAATGTTTTAATCGGCGCGATAATGGAAAGATAAGATTACCTTAAAACTATACCTATAATAGATAAATAGATAGATATTTATAAAAGCATTCCACGATTATTCTATAATTTAGAACTGTCAAAATCAAAATGAAATTACCATAAAAGTGTCCGATATTTGGGGGTTTTCCTGTATAATAATAGTGAAACTGCCCCCGTTCCTGAAAAAATGTTAACTATTTGAAGGTGTCCGTTAAGGGAGATTTTACTGTAATTAATTTTACATAGGCAGGCAGGTATAATATTCAAGTTCTGTAAGTACCTACCCAAAACGATACGGTGAAAATGATGCTATGTATATTATATATTTATTTTATGTTATTTGCACAGCATCGTAATAATATAATATGTCACTGTTGTAATGTTTTACTATATATAAATAATTTACTATGCATCATACGCAGCTTACTAAAATACGTTGTGTTGTTGCAGGAATAATATAGCTGTTTTTGTTTCATTTGGTGCGAGATTTTTCGACGTTGGA
The DNA here is from genome assembly GCF_037042655.1 of Diuraphis noxia. Taxonomy (NCBI): domain Eukaryota; kingdom Metazoa; phylum Arthropoda; class Insecta; order Hemiptera; family Aphididae; genus Diuraphis; species Diuraphis noxia. Next base: position 15,177,882 of record NW_028301712.1, on the reverse strand, counting down.
TTAACGCACACACGCCGTACAATATAATAATGTACACATAACTGCTGTGTTTGCGTTTTTTTTTTTCAGTATCAAACCTCGTGAATTTTCTACACTTGTATTTTAGTGCTCACAATTTGTGTAATAAGACACACCGATGGAGTGTATTTTATTATCATGTTGTATCTTATATTTTACTATATATACTAAACCGCCTTTTTGGCTCCGGAATAATGCTTCTCGGAGAAAAAAATAATCTAAATGTAACTATATATATGTATATACATATTACATAGTGAAACGTTATAATTTGATTGAATTGAACATTTGGAGGAGTGTTGTTGAATAATCGATTTTACGACTCGTATACATTATACGTGGCGTGCAATAATATGTTCCTAAAACGAGTACATAGAAATCAAACTCCATTTTATAAAATAGGTACTATTAAAAGAATCACATGGCCCCTAAAATAAATGAATGGTATTTTGTTTTTAATATTCACCATTATATTATACTTGTTACACTTGTTTTTATTTTTATTTGAAAGAAATATGGCTTCAACAACTTAGGTTATTAGACTGACATTAATTTGTGCTTTTTTAAGATTAATTTATAATATATATATATACAAGTTTTGAGGTTGCAATTTTTACACTTGTTTGTTCAATCCATATTGTTTCATTTCATAAAATTATATTTATATAAATATAGAATACGAAATATAGCCTCTGAGACATATAAAACATTAACACAATATAAATATAAAAATAACAAAAAATTGTGAAAACTTTTGTAGAACGTCTTGAAATGTGTGAATTTAATTATTAATATAGAATATGGACTGGTATACATCTTGAATGAATTATTTTACAAATGGTACTAAATATTTTGATTCATATTGAACCATAATTATTTTGATTTGATGTATTTCAATATCATATAAAATTGTATTATTAACTTATAATATTTTACAGACAATAATAATACCTATATTTTGTCATTTATAATTAAATATGATAAATTAATTTTGATTGACAGTATTAATCTTCTCTTAAATGTACGAAATTACTTACATAATGTTGTTATTTATGTAATTAAGAAACGAACGTGGAAGTAACTATGCCGTCTAAACCAATAATTAACTATAATTTTGTCCACAACTGCAAAAACCTAATGATAATGGTATGTAACCATATATATTACACAGTAATACTGCAGTATGCACATAGCACATACCTACCTATAACTTACGTTAACATAATATATTCTATATTTTATGTCGATCAAATAATATTTATAAATGATTAAATAATATACAACAAAAAATTGCAATATACGCGTAGTATAATATTCAAAGGTCAAAAACGAATAATGCCTACACATATCGATTTGTGAACATAGGAGTTTTTATCAAAAGAATCATTTTTGCATAGTCAATAACAAAATGCTTTTACCTAAGCAAATTAAATATTTCTACATTTATTGTTTATTTTTTTTTAAAAATAATTTAACACTCGGAAACATATGCCATTGGGCTTAAAGCGAAATAATTATTACATATTCATTGTGTAATTATTAAATTTAAGAGTTAATTATATTTTTGTTTATATGTTGGCGGCTGTAATGCGCTGGATGATCAGATTATATTATTTAATATTATTGTACGTGCTGGGTAATAATAATCCATTATTAAGAAAAATATAAAAACGTAAATAAGAGGTCGAAGAAAAGAAAATAACAGTGATTTTCTGATTGATAAAATATAATAAATACTATTATTTAATATGGGTTTAAGTTGATAGGAAATATTTAAAAAAATTAAAACCAATTGAAAAATGCGAATCATGCGAGCGACAACTTATGACGAGCAATAATAATCGGTGTGTTTAATTATTTTGGTTCGAACATTATGATAAATAATTACTATATGTCACCTCATATACTGCTACAGCATAGACATTAGGCAGCTGTAAGTCAGGTAAAGCATTTAATATAATATTTTACTTACAATTATAATACTGCACGACGTATTTGATAAAATTATTGAATACACGATATCAAGAGTACCCCGAACACCTGGAGCCTGGAAGAAGATAATAATAGGTACCAATTTTAATATTTTCATCTGGTATCATTCACCAGTACTTTTGAGTGTAGAGATTGATACATGTTTTTAACTTTAATATTCAATTTTTAATTGACTATCGACAAGAGTAATTTTTACACTTATTCAATCTTCTTTTTGCGGTACAATACGAACGAATTTATTTTTATCGTTTGTAAAGATTTTAATTTTACAAAATCGCCTAATTAACTTTTTTATTCTAATATATTAATAAAAAAAAAATAATATCATTATAAACGAGTTTTAAGTGATATTAGAAGTGTTGATGGTAGAACTGATAGAAGCCACTCACAGGCAACATTCCTGGGTTGTTCCTTAACCTTGCAGGAGTTTTCTAACCTTTATAGTTTATATTATAGTTAATAGTTAATATAAACTTAAGTTAATGTTAAAATAAATTTAAAAAAAAAATATTATAATATTATAATCAATATTAGTCCATATTATTCTTTTCATTATTTATCTTAACATTGAAAATTATTTAGATTTTAAACAAACTTGTCTGACCCAAAGATGGCGTGGTGGTAGAAACTTTTAGAGGTAACGGTAAAACTGATTGAATGGCAAGAAGCTTGGCGGTGGCAGTTCCAAAAAGCGCGACACGACTTCAAAAATGCTGTCGATAATATAATTAAGTAGGTTCCTACTGGAAACTTTTCGGTTAATCGCATGCTGAAATTATGAAACAAAATTAACAATTTTAATTTATTTCAAGATTCTTCAACATATTGAATATTGAATAGTTATGGTCTTTAATATAACACTTAATATTCATCATAATACTGTATGCATATACGTATAATTAAGACTTGGATTTAAATTCCCTAAAATATCAAAACAATACTTTTAAAATTAAATTTATTATTATTATTACTATCAATTGGCATATATTTATTAGTTTAACAGTTTTCAATTTTTAATTTTGTTGATAATATTATTTTTTATCAACAAAAATACTACTAAATCATCAAATAAAAAACGAAAAGGCATTTTTGTAAAACACTACCACTAAAAAATTTTTTTCCGTCTAACTACTAAATGAATTGAAGTGGATATTTAAAATTTTTAAATAATTAGTTATGTGCACATTGTAAGTGCATAATGGTATATCTAAATTTAACTATATAATATAATATTATATAACATTCGATATAAAATTTTGATTAAATTGATTAAGCTATTTTATCATAAATATTTGTATATTATAACATTCTAATGAAAATTCTCTGTACATAAATTTGTTACAAATGTTTTTGTGTGCAAAAGCTCGAGTATAAAAAATATAAAGTTTTTTTTAAATTGTTTTAAATCATAAAAATCATACATTATTCAATCATTAATATGAACAAAATTATGATAAAAAAAATAACTAATTTAATACATAACCCACTCCATTACAGGCGAGACCACTTTAAAATGATATCGCTATCAATGGCAAACGAAATCCAAAAGTTTGATCGAAAACACAGGACGATACTATATCACCATGTCAATCCATTAGCCATTCGATTACTAGATAACTCTAAGGATATATTGCAGCCATTCTGAACATTTAAAATTAAATGACTTAATTTAAGAACTTTGATTAAGATCAGGAGCTACTTCATTAGAAATTTGTAAGTGAAACTTTATATCAACGTATATTGTACTAATATGCAAATTATGTACAGTTGTTAAATATATTTATATAGACCTTTGGGTCGTTAAAATAATAAAGCCTAGGGACATAAAAATAAAATACATAGTAAAAAAATAAATAGTTTATAAAATGTATTTTTTAATGTCCATAATATAGCCATAGTAAATGTGCTGTACCTACTTTGTTATCAATTATTTGGCATAAAAATTAAATATTCTATAATTTTTAGCTACAAAATAATGTGCCAATTTACTTTAAATTAATTAATTTTGTAAAAATTCTAAATTCAGACCCCCATAGAAAATTACTGTGGAATAAGCACACAACTTTTTTTTATTCCATTTATAACATGAATGTTGTATTACATTTTCAAATTTTTTTTGACAGAGTGAAAAAATGTTCACTCGCAAAAATTTAAAAAAACTAAATTAACTTGAAATTTTATTATGCTTATAAATAGCTTAAAAATAAATCTTTTTAGATATCAAATTTTTTTTAAATAAAAATCGCTAATATTCAGTTGAAATTGTATGTATCTATGGTTTTTTTTTTTAGAGTTACACCATAAAACAAAATCAAATACTTATCTCAGTTTTTTTCTGGATTTTTTGATTTTTTTTCTGACGCTTTAGAAAACAATTAGACATTTTTTACTTGTGACCTCACAAAGTAGGTACAAACTAGACACGTTTTCCTTCCAAAATGAATATTGTTGAAGAAAATCAAAGCATTTTTATTGTTCCAAAGGTGATGACAGGCGTAAAAAAAACACACATTATTATAAATTAAATACATTTATTGCTCTATTCAGAATCTAAAACAATACATTTTTATAATTATTTCATGAATTCCTAGGCTCTCTATTAACGGAAAAGGGTTGCGTATATGGTGCCTAATGATAAGTAATTTTGTCCACGATATTAGTATTTTAAGTTAAGTTTCGTATATAACATAATAATATAAGAACAAACTTGTTAGTATGTTTTCACTAAATTAATAAAAATAATTTATCATAATTTTGTAATATTTTGAAGTATATTATGTAATAGTAGAACGTATATAGGTCATTGATATTCCTGTTAACAAAAATTTCCAAATTCTGAGTAGGATAATAGGTACACTAACTGTAATAACAATTAATATGATTTTGATTTTGATTTAAAACAATAAACTTTTCCTCGCTTCACCTCGTATCTGTTATATATAGGTACTAAGAATATAAAGTTTTTACTTTAGACTAAAATAATGAGAATTTTATTTCAGACTAATTAGTAAAAGAGTACACTTGTAAATTTAAATATTTCCAATTTTAAGTAGGAACATATTAATCTAGATGCATATTCAACATTATTTTAATAACCCACTCGGTGTTTGTTTGATTATCAAATATCTTCTAAGTTATTAATTTTAGATTCTTAACGAATTGATGAATGTATTGATTCTTCAATGATGTGTGTGTGTGTGTGTTTTTTTTTTTGTGTCTGTACACTGTAGAGCATAACTAGTCGAAATAATGCTTCAATTTCATACTTTGGGGGTGGTATCCGATGTAAAAGTGAATATCCTTGGTGCATTATATAGGTCAAAAGTAAACATTTTCCAACAGTTTTCAAAAAAATCGAGAAAAACAAAAAAAAAAATGACTGAAAAATGGGAATTTTTACGCAAAACCAGCTTTCGACAAAATCGATTTTTTTATATGGTTGTAATTCAAAAAATAATAACTGTAAATACTTGAAATTTTCACCAAATGTTTATGTCAGTGATATATATATACAGTTTAATTTTCAAAAATTTTTGACTTTTTAAGTTATTTATAGACCACAGAAATTTTCAACTTTTTTGAGAATTTCTTTTTGAAGTGCCGGTAAAAAAATTTGAGATGACCAAAGAAACTTGAATATTTAATACAAGGTTCCTTATGAGTTGTTCTTAAAAATCGTTAGTCGCAATTTTTTTTTATAAGCGTTTATAGTTCATATTATTACGAAATCTGTCGAAAACGCGAATATTTGCAAGTAATTTTGAAGTTGAAAAATCATAAAATTTTTTGTGTTTATAACTAAGGATTAAAAATACAACACTATGTTTTCTATAAGTTTTCCTTAAAGTAGCTATAGAGAAAACTCGAAGCGTCATTGTAGAAAAAATTTTAAGTGCGTTTGAATTTTAAATTTTTACGAAATAGCGTAACGATAACGATTTATCCTCAAACGATTTTAAATATTTGTTATTATTCAAAAAGTATAAGTCGTAGATACTTGAAAATTGTACAAGTTATTTAGATTGGCACTTCCTTTACATGATTTAATTTTCAAAATATTTTGACTTTTTTTGAGATATTTATAGACAACTGAAATTTTCAATTTTACTGAAAACTTTTTTTTGAAGTGTCGATAAATTTTTTTTGGCCCAATCAAAATACTTGAAATTTTAATACAAAGTTTCTCATAATTTATTATTATAGTGATTAAAAAATCATAAGAATATATATGCACAATTTTTTTTTATTAGCATTTGAAATTCAAATATTGACAAAAATTCGTCAAAACCATGAATATTTTTTTTTTGTGTTTGTCATTACGTTTTGGGGCAGTAAAAATGCTTCGACTTTTAACTTTAGTACCTTGTTAAATCAGAAATTGAATGTAGTTGATACTTCGGGGGATCAAAAGTAAAAAATTCTTAATATTTTTTTAAATAATCGGGATAAACAAACTAAAAATTAACGGAAAAACAGGAAATTTTACGTACAATCAGTTTTCGACAAAATCAATTTTGATTTTTGATGTAACTTTAAAATTAATGACCATTGATACATGAAATTTTCACCAAATGTTTATATAAGTTAATTCTATCCACCATGGAATTTTGATATTTTTTTGACTTAAGTTGAACTATTCATAGGTATATGAAATTTTCGATTATTAGTTTTTTTTAAATTAATATCGATAAAAATTTATTTTTTGGGTAGAAAATCTTGAAAATTTAATACTTCGCTCTTAATATATTGTTACAATAGCAGTTGAAAAATAAAATAAATTCATAGCCACAATTTTTTTTTATAAGCATTCAAATTTTGAATTTTGACAAAATACGTAAAAATCACAAAAATTCGCAAATTTGTTTAAGCTAGAAATTCATAAAAAAATTTCTTTTTAAATCTAAGATTTGAAAATTTAATACTAGATTCTTTACAAATTTGTCAATCTTTATCACAAAAAAAATGTCCACCGGAAATTCAAATTAAATTTTTATTAACATTTGAATTTCAAATATTGACAAAAATTCGTCAAAACCATGAATATTTGCAAATTATTTTGTAGTTCAAAATTCAATTGAAAAATAAAATATTTGTTTCAAAATAGAATATATGACAATATTTAAATATAATATATCATAGACTGAAAAATCATCTCCGTTCAGAATCGTTTTTCCTATACAATGATACCCATCATTGCATTCAAATCTTACATACCCTAGTCAGAGGTTCACCCCCACCACCTAATGTACAGCAGAGCGACATCCACATACCCGCTTTTTTTCTTTTTTAAATTGTATTCCAAGACTTTATTTGTAGAATTTCAGGTATTTTGCGTATAATCCAATAGAAAATATATAAAACCAACTAATTAATAGTTACAGCTATCTAATTTACCTATCATATAAAGCAATTTTAATAAAAAATATCTACTTTTGAGCAAACGTTATTAAACAATGTACTAATATCTTATATGTCTATTCTGTATCAGGTATCACATTTACTCATTGCGCCATAAGATATAGATTGTAAATTTCATATAAAAAAAAAAAAATACTGTAAAATGTTGATCGGTACACATTAAGACCAACAGATAATGTATCCATATGATTTCCAATGCACCGTCGGCGTAAACTGAGTTTTAATTAATATAAAAAAAAACATTGATATCTGATTGAATATTATTAATTTTTTAATTAAAAGGTCTAATATTGTGTGGTTAATTTAACTAAACTTAATAGGAAATACAAATTTGAATTAATTTTTGATACTGCATATTTTAGCATATTTATACAAAATTATACGCGTTTTTCTATTATTTGTATCACAACCTTTTACAATACTTTTCTAGAGTTTGTTTTTTTTCTATTAGATATGAATACCAAAAACTAGAAAGTCTTAATAACACACTAATTTTTCAAGATGATTGGAAAAAACACATCCAAAAATATTGAATTCTCCGGGTTTTTACATTACAATATATTCTTTGGATTAATTGATTTTTTTAGTTAATTATAAAACTAAATTCAATGTTAGATTTATAATATAAAAACTATTTAAATAATATATTGAACATTTTAATAATATAGTAAAACATTCCTAGTGCCTTTTTTTTTTTTATCATTTTATAATATTAAACGATAAATATTGAATTGTAAGTTTTTATATTAGATTAATAATTAATTAAACATACATTTTTTATAGCTATTAAAATTTGTTTGGTTTTTTTATAGTTCTTTTTTAATATTAAAACATTCAATTACATTTGAAATTACTTGTTAATGATTAATGTCATAAATGTTACAATTCAATTGATTATAATCCATATATTCATGCATACTTATAGTATATTACAACACACATTTCCATCATTAAAAAACAAGCCGATCATTTCAAAAGTGTTTAAAAACATTAACTCACAGATAAAAGCGTCTAAGATGTAATCTACCATTTTTATTATCACACAGCTGTAAACACTTCTTCGAAGTAAAAATATTTAACAATTATATAATAATGCTAATATTAAATTTCTACTCAAATAAATCTTGGTTTGATTATAATTTGCTTGAACTAAATTTGAAGAAAGCCAAACATTCAATTCGCAAAATAAAACCACTCAAAGAAATTTAAGACTCTTTGATCATTCTTTGCGAGGTTTAGTTACTTATAAATCAAATCGCTCATGTATGCATTTGTATTTGTTTATTTTATAAGATACCCCGAGTAAAATAAATTAACTACATTGTTTAACTTCTTCGTAAATTATTTTACATCTTTTGATACTCATAATAATATATACTTGATAAAAGTCAATTAAAGTTCGTATATATCATTATACTGTCACTTACATATTTCTCATGATATTAAAAATTCGGGATGAGCTAATAATACGCATTTAATTATTTAAAAAAAAATAAAATAATAGTCAATAAATTAAATAGATTTATGTTGAAGTTACCGTGCTATACTGCTATACTATTACTGATAGTTTTAACAAATTTTTATATTGATAAGTTATTTATATTGTGCTTATTAACCTTGTATATAATAAAGTATAAACATATAAGTTAACACATAGATGTTATAGCATAAATAAAGATTTATGAAAATGTTAGTGTAACTTTGTCCATATTATTTTGTGAATATTTTAGTTAAATACCACTATTATGTTAAGTAATTAATTAACCTTTTTAATATTTGTAATCTTTGTATTTGAAAAATAATTCATTTGTCAATATGTCCGTCATACATTGCATGTATTGTAATTTGTAATTATTATTAAGCTAATTACTTGCAACATGTAATTACTACTTATGCATTTAAAATATTTTTAACTCTTCACAATAATCAAAAAATTGTGTTTATGTACTATTAACATTTTTTTACACATACTTCAGTATATCAACTACACTTACATGACTATATCACAAATACAACTGTTTATGTGAAATGGCCATTTACGAAGGTTCATATTCTGATAGTTAGCTTAAAATAATAAAAACAACTTCATAATTATACTATTAATGTACATCAAATTTACTTTATTTAAATTTTAAAACAGGTATACAATGTTGAACTTAATATTACAATAATAGAGGTAGTATATGGTTTAATAGAGTACGCCATGTTAAATACTACTGAAAAATAAATATAATTATTAATTGTTGTTAATGTTAAATGTTAACCATAGAGTATTGAACAAAGTACAAAATGGCTATGAATTTATTTATTTTTAACCAACTTTGAATTACGCCAACTGTTGCTTATAATAATTGAACAATAGTCAAAATCGATAAAATAATATATTGAGTACAATAATTAGACGTATGAAATGACAAAATGATTGTTGATATTTTTATTAATATTATTTAATAAAGTACCTACGTGTATGAGAATAATATGGGGTAAGTATTATAGTCCTAACATACAAGTGGGCCATTGTGTATTTAACAATTTAAACAATGAAACTTGACGTCTTTTAAGGAGCGGCAGGCAAGTATCCCGATATCACTTAAATAAAATAAAATGACGTGTGATGCTAGATTTTTTTTCATTTATCAACCACTAATAGTATAATTCAGTATATCTTCCGATTTTTAAGATTACCAATAACGCTAATTATTATTTAGAAGTGATGTGGAAAAGATTCAACGAAAAAGCGATTTAACGATTATATAATAGATCTTGTGGGATCAATGTCATGGTAAAAAAACAATTATTTTTTGACCTACCCACGCACTCATTTACTGTCAAAATACCTGCCCTCTTTCACACAGGTGCCCAATAATGGGCATGGACCAGTTTCGCTTAAAACAATATTTGTATTTTAGGTCAGTATACCAACTACGCCGCTTAAATTGTAGATCAGTACACCAATTGCACTTCTTATATTTTAGGTTCCTTATTTTTACATGGACACATATAGGTTACTACACGGCGGAAAAAGTTACATATGTACATATATACCTACACAATTAAATATAGCTATCTAATATAGATTCAAATATACTTAATTTAAAGAAAAACGTATACGAAATTACGGGAAAATACGACAAGCTACAAGCTGATAATAGTACTTATCCCAACTCGACGTAGGATGAAATATAAAATATTTTATTTATTATTGCTAACGAACATATTATTAAGTATGTATTTGAGATATAGATTACTCGTATAACAAGTTTTTATTGTCATTAATGATCGTTATCCACCTATTTATCTGCCTATAATTTGTACGTATGGAACGTTCCACACACTGTCTAATAGGTACCTAGGTAGGTACTATACAGACATATATTTTTATATTTTTTTATGTATATTAATTATTTATTATTGACGTGTATCTATGTGTATGATTTGGTATAGATTTATAATGTACAAATATTATTAATATTGACGTTCATTGTATAAATTTTTTGTATTGACTGAAAAAATCTATTTATAATACGTATTTTTATATACTAAGTATACTAGGTGTAATGTAGAATAATATTATAAACTTTGAAAACAACTGAGCGCAATTATTGGTATATCGACCCAAAAAAGACAGAGCGCAATATGGTAAACTCCCCCAATAATATTATATTCACCATGAGGTACATTGTTATTATTTAATTATTTAATACATCAAGTTTTAATGTGACGCCTTTTGGAAAAATATTTAAACATATAAACCAATAAAATTTATCTCAACTCTCAAGTAACTACAATATTATTTACTATTTCTTTCTAATATTACACCCTACGATGTAGTGCCTACGTGATACGTCCGCGTCACCTACCTATTAAAATAAAATCATATGAATCTTCAGACTCGCAGAACTATCAGAAACAGCGCTACTGTAGGTATATGGTCATACCCACATATTTTGTCATGTGCATCGGTATGATTACAAAAACTGAAAAACTACAGTCTTTGTCACTGTAAATAGACAAAATCAAACATATTAAATAACAATGTCACCGTTTTAAACAACGTTTACTCAGTACAGGGTTTAAGTGCTCACTCCCGTTCCCCCTTAACAGTGATCTATGTATTTGACACTCACATTCACCGATTTATAAACAATTGCAATGTATTTTCCTGCGACCCGATCATGACGAACAAACATTGTTCCAATATATATTTATATATATATGTGAATATATATATTTATGAATATTTTTATAACATATGTAAATACACATAGAAAATAATTCATTTTAAAAGTATATTATAAATTTATAACATATTATTATATATATGTATATATATATTAATGTACATAAAGAGACAGAGATAACAATTATTAGTGTGATTATTTTCGTTGTGAATTTGTACAGTATTATATTATATTTATGATAATATTGGTACATAGATAACGTATTTTATAAAGATAAATTAAGCGCTTGATACTTTTATAGAAGCTATTATTTTATCCAGTAATAGTAGGATTGAATATTGTATGTGTATAATGTATATAGGTAGCGACCATAAATAATATAAAACAAAAAAGCACCAAAATACAAATGTGGTAAACTGTAAAGTAAATTAAATTCATTTTTTGATAACGTCATACATACTCATTTATGAAAAGGTTAAAGGACCTTTTTAATATGTGAATAATTTTAGTTTCTGAACAAAGGACGCAATAACAGTAGTTATGTATATTGTGTATTGTAGGTGCGTAATATTTTATGTATAGGTATTTATAAAGGTATTATTTAATTATATAATAGAATTTGAATTTTAAATTTAACTAAAAATCAGACACAAATTAATTGAATAAGCCGATAATATATTAAAAACAAGGTTTAAAGTACTTTGACTTTTACCTTGGCCAACGATGAGGCACTTAAATCATGCCGTAAGACACTAATAGTACAATAAGAAAATTTAATTAGAGCACACCTATTAAATAAATGTAAATATATAATTTAGAATTGTAGACGAATGGAATTTAATTATATAACATAAATTATTTTATATCAGCTTTAAATATTAGTGTAATTATGAAGTTTTAAAATAATAGTATCGTAAAATATACAAACATATTTTTAGTGTACCTAACTAAATTTGTAACAGCTTATCAGATATCAGTAATCAAAATTTGCAATTAAAAAATATTGGTTCTATATTGGTTGGTATTGATATCTAAGAATAAAAATTATATTAAAAATTTTTTTCAATATAATTTAATAATTATAATAATGCATTTATGATAATTGAATAGAAGATAGAAATACTGGATTGACTAAAAACTTTTAAACGTGATTCAGTTCTTTGGGACACAAACAAGAGTGTATTATTATTTTTGTATTTGTCTTGAATGTTTTAGATCTAGAATTTAAATATTGTGATTTTACTTTTTTTAGGTAATACAAAAGTGCATTAGACTTTTTTTACTTTTAATGTAAATTAATATCTACTTCGAAACATGTAGATGCGTTCGCGGTACATGTCACAATACCTTTAGTGAGGTATTTAGGTGTATTAAGTATAAAGGTAATATATACGAACGAGAAGTTTTGTTGAAAGATATATATATATATATATAAAGATATAAAGGAATATTTTGAAATTTAAATCCTTTATGTAAATTTATATGTATAAATGAGTCCTGTATGATCTTTATGAGAATGTGAGATGCTGCAGGATAAATATTTAGGTAAAAGTTATAGATATTAATAGATTATTTAGACATGGCACATGGAAGTGTTATAGGTTACATTTTATTCAGAAATCTTACCCTTAAAAAGTTTTTTATAGTTCTCACACATAAATTTCATCCTAAGCATATTAAAATATGTTTATTTATTTTTTGTATGCGTTAGATAAATGAAAAGAACAATTATTTATTATTTAATTTGGTTCTTTCGTGGAGTTTCATAGACTATAATAAGTTTTAAAAGTGATCGATACCCAATTGATTTAACATTAGACCTAACTATTTACGATTTTTCCGTTGGTAGCTAACAATAACGATTTCCTATATAAGTTGCTTAATTAACAATCTTCGTTGTTAGAATTTTAGTTATTATTTTCACGATTCAAATAAAATAAATTTAAAACCATAATTCGTTAATTTATGAAATGCCCTCAAAAAATTCTAATCATTAGTCTAGTCGAGTACTACTATAGTTATATATAATACATGCCACAGTCAAAAGCTTAAATAAAACATATTATAAAAGGTCGCATTAAAATGAGTATAAATAGACTCCGAGAGAAATTACTAATACAACAAATCCACTTACGTGTTTTCTGTAATAATGACTATTGACTAAAAACATAAACCTATAAATGATCTGACGTCTTTTGATTGTCAATAGTTTCAGTTTTTTTTTTTTTTATTAAAGGTTTTATGTCTTCACGTGGTAGGTATAATGTGACGAGTTTGATTCTATTTTTTCATTGAAAAATAAATAATATTTGTTTGTACGAAGAATTTATTTATTACACTGAAATGCTAGTGTGCTGTCCATTTAAATTCAAAATTATTTTTTTATTAATTAATAATTCGGAAAAAGTTTGATTCATTTTTTTATTTTATTTTATATTTCAATTCATATGGTCATCTTCTAAATGATTAGTTATTATAATTGCTAATTTATATATTTCTGTTGGTCATTAGTTTAAATAATATTTAGTTGAAAACCAGCATCTGGAAATGTCACTAGAAATTAGGGTGTAACCAATTTTTAAATCATTGGAAAAATTATGTTAGTGTCTACTGTCTAATAGTACGTCTAATATTCATATTTTAAGTTGTCTAATCGTTGTAAGACCTCCCCGATGAAAGTATCAGTGACCCACTCTGGTGCATTACATTTTAAATTTGTATACCCATTTTGTCCAATGTGTACCTATGTGCGAACCTTTGTATAGTTCTATCAGTTTCGAGGTTAGCTAGACTTCTATTTAAAATCACACATTATCATATTATATAAGAATTTAGAATATACCATTATATTATTAACACTACTACTTCTAAACTTAATTTCGCGTACCCCGATACCTATTGGGCATTGGCTATTATGACTGTACAACGCAGTACATCGTAGTAATCCCTTTTGAAATGATGACTTTATATAGAGTTTCCGATTTCAGATGATGAACTGGTAATAGAATAAGAAAATTGCATACCTTGTAAAAAACATATTATATATTTATATATTTTAGGTAATAATATTTTTTTATACTTAATATTTTTAAAAATATAAAATTTTTAATTAAATGTAAAAAGTTTACAACACTGGTAATATTTAAAAAAAAAACCCCATTTATGAAATCATCACCATAATCATATAAAAGCAATTTTAAAACAAAATAAAAAAGGGATTACTAACAAAATTTGCAAATGCGTATGGTCTACTTAATATCTTAAACAATGTAAACATTGTAAACTATAGTTAACAAACCTATTCTAATACACAAACCGTAATAATGAAAACTACGAATACAGGGAAGGTATAATGCAATCAATATTATCATCTAGAAAAAAAAGTACATGATCATACTTACTATATTTCAGTAAAATACAGTGATACGGATTTGTTATGGAATAATTGATAATGGAATCCAAACATCAACGTCAATCAAGTCATGCGTCACATGCACACACATTCATTATTAATAAAGCAGCATACCTACATCAACTGGTACATATCACTCACTTAATTCAAAGCTACATTAAATAATTTACACGATTTAATTTCGAACAAAAAAGTAAGATCATGTAAGAAACTGTAAATCATTTAAAAATATATTTAGTTATTTATAACAATATTAACATGCTTTGTAACAATTACCATTTTAATTATTTTTTTCAGTATTGTTATGATTTTTTTTTCTTTATTGTTTTGGTATTTTATTTCATGCAATTATCTATAGGTATATAGGTACATATTTTTACTACGAGAGCATAACATAATAAAAATTGGGACGTACCTATAGGTGGCTAAGTATGTGGCAATACCTATATGATAAATGTTTATAGACTTACATAGTATATTTTATCAAATATGTAATGGCTTATAAAATCTATTAAAAATAAAGGTCAGACATCTAGTCAGTAGGTAGTAAAATTACTTTAAAAAAAAATCATAAAATATAGTGCCTATTAATTTAAGAATGTGAACTATATTTTAATTAGTCGCACGGCGAACGTCGTTAACATTACACACACGTGAGTTGTAAATCATTGTCGTCTTGTTTTATATTTTACTACTTCTAAAGTACCTGCGTAAAAATGTTTTATTTTTATATCGTCGAATGCAGAAAAAACCGAGGAAGTCGCTCTGTTATATATATTGCAGGTGTACCTCGTCATTGAGTCGGTCACTGTAATGGATGTGTTACATTTGAACTGAATGATAAGTCATTGCAAACGACTCTGAGCAAGGACGAACTGTCAGCCCATGTTACAAAATAGATTTTATAATATATATTATTTTATATTATTATTTGGTAGCCTATTTTACTATTAATAATATTTTGATACCTATAACTAGAATTAACTTTTGTCGAAAACATCGCATTTACTAAATTGTACGTTTTTTTTATATAATATAATATTTACCCGTGCACAACATTGGTCAGTGAGTAGTGTAAAACCGGCTGAACTTCAGAACCGTTTTTTTGTGACTAAAGTCAATCATCGTGCCAGATCAGACCGCATTTTATTAATTATTATAATAGTATTTATTATTTTGTATCCATATCATTAATTACTGTTATCAATTGTCAAGTCTTGCTAATTATAATTGAAAATATTGTACATTTTTAAGTTCAATACCAATAGTTATTACTCACCTATTTTCGTAATTTTGGAGAATTCTGAAAAAAATAATTTCCAACGCTTAAAAAAAACAATTGACTATTTTTAATATTTTGCTATATTGGGGTATGAAGAACTTGTAACTTGTAAGAACCTAGGCTGGCTCGACTATATATTTTATGTCTTTATAGTAAACCATAAGGCAAATACATGACTCCATATTTATAAATGTAATATAATATATTATATTTGATGAATTGACTTTTGAATTTGTTAGAACAATATTGTGACAGTGAATTGGCCACCTTAAAAATTGCGGTAAATATTTAGGTGACACAAAAAATGAAAAAAAATATTTTTAGCTTGATAAGATTTATCAACAAAAACCTTACACAAAGAAATGGACTATATTTTTTTGCAATATCCATCAATCACAATCCACAGAGTACCTATATACTGTCACAACTCTCAATAGGTATATTCATTACTATAGAATATTGGACATTTTTTTTTCATGGTCCGACATCAACTAATAAGTTATTAGCTTACAACAAAATAAATATTAATTGGACATTATAGTAGTTGCTCATTACTATTACTTTTCGGTCTAAATGATATTGCTTGGAATAGTCTGAAAATTTAACTACCTCAATATACAGGGTGTCCCAAAGAGATCTGACATTCTGACAAATGAAATAACTTTTGTTCTAATCAATATTTTTTAAAAATTTCTTTTAAATACTCGTATAATCCATAGACACTTGCGCTACATTTTTAGAATACATTTTTTATTTTTTAATAATGAAAATAAAAAACTTAAAAATTGATAAATTGATAAAAGTTATTATTTATTTTTCAAACGCTTGTAAAAATGTTATATGGATTTGTTCGTAAACTCTAACAAGTTATTAAAATTATCAATTTTATCTATTTTAATTACAATATTATTTGTCAACTTAAGTGTTTTTGAATTTTGAATATGATAAATACAAAATAGGCTTTATTCCGTAAGGCGTAAATAATAAGGGCAATTTCAGGGAATTCCATAATTTAAAAAAATGCACTGATCATAATATTTAAAAATGTATTTGATTCATATAAAATAATAATGTGTGGCATAAATACATATGGGTGGAAATGCTAAGCTCCTGAGATCACCCTCCTCCACCAAAAAAAAAATAAAAAAAAATATTCAAAGTATACGAATTTTGAAGTTTCGTTTCCATATAAGTATATTCTTAAGAAACAACGAACTATTTATTTTAATTCTGTATTTATGTGTCTAGACTCTAAACTTTAGAGAATACCCTGTATTGAATGTGCTAAATTTTAATTTAATGGTAGGTATATAAAATAATTGTATAAAAAAATATTCTGAGCGATGACTGTCTGGTAGCCTATAATATTAATATAGTCTGAAATTTGAATTTATATTTATATTGTATTATAAATATATTACACCATAAATTATACATATTGATATATTATAAAAATATAATATGTATTTTATTTCGTCATTAATATTTGTTTCCAAAAAACCAATAACTAATAAATTATAATTTTGATACCATATTATTGCAGCGGTTCCCAAAGTTTTTTTGCACCAAATTAATCACGGTGCCCTCAGTCCTGCTGTGAATACAATGAAAGACAAGACAAAAAGAAACTCATTAATAATAACGAATTTTTGAAAATTCCATAGGTACATTTTAAATTATTTATTATGAGCCGTAAATCGCGGTGCCCTCATTGTCCGCATGCACAGTTTGAAAACCACTGCTCTAAAATAAAAAAAAATGTCAAGGACTGGTTTTAATGTGAATTTGGATAATGGACTTGATTAATCTCTTGCTGTCCTGAAATTGGAGTTAGCGCACAGATGTAGATATATACTATATACTATATAATGTGCTCATGACAAATTATTGAGGATTAACGCTCTATTAGTTTTTTTTTTTAAATTTCACTTACAACAACTTATGAGAACTTATTGACACCTTGTTTTAAATTTTAAGTTTTTGACTGAGCAAAAACTTTTTATCGACATACTCGTAAATTTAAAATAAAACTAATGAAAATGCCTTATAAATAGCTCAACATAGTCAAAATCTTTGAAAAATGTATGATCTATATAAAATGCTGATATATGAATATATAGGTACAGTGAACATTTCATGTATCTAAGGTAGGTAAATTGTTGTTTGAGTTTGGTATACCATATACCTTACCTAAATTGATTTTATTGAACACAAATGTGAATTTTAAATGTTGACTCCCGAATGTAAGATGTAACTACTAGATTTCAATTTTCATCGAAGAAGAAAATGAAGGTAAAAATTGAAATGTTATTTCGACTACCTTCTTATCGTGTATACAGACACACAAAACAAAAAAACGCTCATTGTAAAATCAATTCATATAATATAACACCACTTAGAATTTAAAAAATAATTGGATAACTATTTTATTTTAAGTACAAATATTCGATTTGTGAATTAAAAATGAGTTAAGATTTATCGATGAACTAAGAAGGGCTTAAGTACCTCATGATTTTGGTAGTTTGGTTCATGATGGAAATTGTGTACCTCCCCCCTCCATTTTTCAATGGATATCCACCAATAGTATAGGTCCTATACGACCTATACTGTGTGGTTATGTACAGCTAATATTTGAAAAATGTATTGTAAAATATATCCTTATCTCCATTAAACATGCAATTAAACAAAAATTAGTAATATAATTTTGAAATAAACTTTTAAAATTAGGCACATAGGGACAACCAGCCAGTCGTAATAAAAATAAATATCTCTACCTATCTATTTATAAATTATGAATAAAATAAATATAAATATAGATTACTATAGTACTTTAGAAATACGGATAGTTTTCAAATTCCAAGTGAAAGAATGACCGCAAAATATTAAGTACAAAATGCCAAAGTACCTACCTGTGAAACAAATATCGTTCTTGAAAAGTACAACTGATTTGTTTGTTCATTCAATCACGGACGTACTATACACACGTAATATTATACATCCGTTTTAATGTGAATTTATATAAATTTTATTTAAATCCATCTTGGTCCATCTCCATGTATTCGATTTACGAACGTCAATAAAATATATTTTTATACTCCACGATAGAATATTAGAATGGTATTTTCATTGCCCATTTACGTTTTTGGTCCAGCTAATTATAGATATTAAAACTCTTAAAAATATTATAAGACCTGATCCACGATGTAGAAAAGAGATCTATAATATTCCTCTCTACTTCTCTAGTTCTCGAAATCGTGAACTAATCGGCTGACGGCTGATCATTACGTTCTGTGGTTTTATGGCAGTACCTCCTAATCTATAATTCTTATCACCATTGAGTTATCACCAGCAATAAATAATGATAGTAGTATGATAAACTGATAAAGTCGTTACTCGTTTTCAGTATTTTCACTCTTCGGCCTTCGCTCTTCAGTCTTCTGTCTTCTCTCTTCAGTCTTCACTGTCTTCCTCTTCAGTCTTTAGTGTTTAGTGCCAGTGCGGATTTCAATTATCAACTTCAACTTCTAAAGTCTAAAGTTTAAAAAAGTATTATTTACATATCCCATTATACATTTATACATTTATTTTTTTCTCTTTATTTAATATTATAGTTTACCTAATTTTATTCCTGAAATATATCTATTTTACATTGATCTCAAGAAATCATATTGTTTTGTACATAAACCTCAGTATAAAGTAACCATTTAATTAGATTATTATTTGTTTCAATATATGTATAAATTGTACATCTATTAAAGGGAAATATATATTTATACACTTTTTTTCATATTTATCTCAATATCTATTGTTTTTCATTTTTCCAAGTTTATTTAAATGCCACTCAAATATATGTCAAAAAATTCTAAAAAACACCAAGTTAGAACCATTTGATTTATTTAAACCTCATAGTGAAGAGTCATGGCAGCATATTTACCACATATAAAAAATGCTCAAGATTCCTATATTAGCATAAAAAGTTCTAAAAAAAATTGTAAATCAAAGCATGAACAGCTTGTTGGAATTGTGAAAACAGCACAAGGTGAAAAAGTCAATGATCAACTTATAACAACTACACCTATTGACTCAGGAGAATGTCCACATTGTGCACGGAATTTTGGATTTAAATCGTATGATCGACATGTAGAATTTTGCAGAAAAAAAGCTCAAAGAATATCTACTGCGCCAGTGATAAGTCAAGTAGCTAAAGAAAGGCTTGAAGCGAGAACAAAAGTTAGTATAAATCAAAAATGTAATAGTTACATGAGTTACCTATTTTTAATCTTTAATGTATTAAAAAAAATGTTTAATTGACAATGATTTGTTACCTGATTATTCATGATTTTTAATTTATTTGTATTTTTAGTACCGTGCTCCTCCTCTTAAGTCACAGCGTACAGTCACTAAAGAAAAGTATTCTCCAAAAATTAAAACTTTTACTCAAGATGTTTCAAGTGTACCAATAAAAGTGATACAACCATTAAAAACTTTTAAAAACAGAACTCCACAAAATAGAAATATTGTATGTAAGTATATTTAGTTTTTACATACAAAATATATCTATAGATTTAAGCTATCCATCAAAAAGTCATAGGTTCCTAAGTATCTACCATTTTTGAATTTTTTTTATCTATATTCAATGGCAAGCATGTTTTTTATGTTTTAGAATTGACTCTGAATATTACTGCCTTCATTAAAAAAAAAAAACATTTTATTCGTAAATATACATTACTAATAGAAATGGTTTGATAAAGTTGATTAACAGTATTCTAGTATAAGTACATTTAATACTAATATTTGGCTATCTTGTCGTATGCACTCTACATGATATTACTGTATGCTTATCGTGGTACCGCGAAAAAATAACCCTGGAAATTTAGACCCCGAAAAAAAGAACCCCGAATAAATAACCCCGTGAAAAAATAACCACAGAAAAAATAACCCCAAATGAGATTTTGCAAATTAATCTAAATATTGGTGTTAATATGTCATTGCGTGAAAAAAATTAAAAAATGTTTAATATACCTATTATCTACGTACAATTTTTATGTTCCCACAAATAACGTTAATTTTGGATTCAATGATAAATTATTGATTACCTACGATAAAACAATTCTGAGCACGATGCCAGTCTGTCATATTGATCAGATATATTATAATAACAAGGTACAGCGACAATGTGAAATAATATTATAATGGATAGATTATATAATATTAGAAAGGTACCTTTATCTTTAATGTTCTGATAGAAGCGGTAATTTATAAAATTTGTCAAGTCCTGTGAGTTCATTTCTCAGTATTTGGTACTACAGTGTGCTTTCGTGTTTCGTATATTATATATTTCTCTGTGCTTTGTTTTAATTTCTATTTGAATAATAATATGGATATACTAGGTATTTTTGAGAGCCAGAAGAGCAAAGAAAAGTTGGCATTTAAAAAATATATGTATGTTGTACACAAAGAGTGTTTAAATTTTATAAGGTGGAAATGCTGCAAAAATGTCCATGTATTTTATAAACTTCCCTGTCTAAAAATCGTTTCATTAAAATTGATCATGAACATCATTGTATTACACATTTATGGTAAATATTTTTTATTTATATATTATTGACATTTCCATTTGTTTTTACCGTAATTGAAAAATTTGACAATTTGTTTTAAATTATTATTATATTATTGAAATTGAATTGTATTACAAATAGGTAGGTGCTTGCAGGTACTCCTTACAAATCAATATTATTATAGGGTTATTTTTTCCGTAGTTATTTTTTCATGGGGTTATTTTTTTCGGGGTTATTTATTAGGCAAATCGCTTATCGTAGATACTCTACACAATTTATGTCTTTATTATAGTGAATTAATGGTATTTTAGTCATTAGTTGATAATTCTTGGGTTTACACAAGGTTTTATATTTTCACGTTACGTTTTGTTTCAAAATGTTTGCCCAAATGATTAAAAGTTTTTGACTCCTGTTGAGGCTAAATATTGTGAACAATTTGTGAGCTCCAGATTTACATCCAAGTTGTAATATATAAATTATATATACATATAAATAAATATAATAACTATTATAAGTATTTCATTGAAACGTATTGGAGAGGTTTGAATAAAATTGATGCGTTGATAATATCATATAATTATGTTATTATTATTATTATTATTTATACTAAATAATTATTTATAATAATATATTACTTATTTTTAAGGATTTTTGTTCATTATTAAACCACTTTTGCATCAACCACTTATTACGAGAATATAATATTGCCTAAAATCAAAATATAAGTATACAGGGTGTTCCGCAAGGATTTATCCATTACGATATCTTCTAAGATAATAAACATATCATAAATCTATTTTTTTTATTAGACTCGCATAGAAAAGGGCTACATGTATTTTACTTTTAAAGATACCTATTTTATAGATTTTATTATACTGAAAATGTTGACCTTTCAACATTTTATTTTATTTAATCACATGGTTTTTAATAATTTTTTTAGTTTATAGATAAAATGGCAAAAATACTGGTTTTTATCCGGGCGGTGAGTCTCTCTCTACAGTTAATTGGTATATCTTCATGGGACACCCTGTATAGTAGTAAATACAGTAGAGGGCATACTACAAACCGAACATTTTAATGTAAATGAGATATTATAAGAAATTTCTTACAGTATGAATGTTATTCATGAATTATACATTATAATATTAGTATAGACTAGGTATTTAATTATTTTGTTTCCTTGAGTGTAGAAGACCCCATTGTATTTATATTTAGATATCTGTATTTATAATCTCTCCCTTTATCTGGTTGTAAGTTAACTTTTCTAAATCACATATGTTATTATAAAGGAAGACGTATTGTTAATTATAGAACTCAGCTATATATATTATATAATAAAATATCTGCATTATAATATAGTTTGTATTTTAAATTTATATTTTAAAAACTTTGGTATAATACTATAGGACATCAACATTTAACGTAAATATTATTTGAAGGTAGAAGATAGTAAATGTAAATGTAACTAAAACAAAAATAAGATTATTTTAAATTAATTTTTGTAGCTAATATCCCAAATCAATTGCCAACAGCTGTGAAAAAGAAAGATCAAATAATAAAAAGCAGTCTTTATGGGTAAGCACAATTATTATGTAAAATATGTTTGCAATTTTTAAATTAACTCATTGTTATCCTTCCAGGGACAGAAATGCAATACACTTGCCCCAAAAGCCAGATCTAAAAAATGAAACAGTTATGAAGAAATCAGAATCTGCATGTGTCTTTATTTCTCAAAATCACATTAAACAAGGAGTGATGGTCAATCATTTTGACAAAAAAAATATTTCAAAGTCGTAAGTAGAAAGTAAAATATATTTAAATATTCAAATAAGCTGTTAATTGATGGATAATTAAATAGTCTATGATTTAAATTCATAAATACATAATATTTAAAAATGTTGCATTTCATTTGTTAAAAAGTAAAAAAAATAATTGTAGTTAATGCTAAATAACTCTTATAGAAATTATATGAGTATAAAATATTTTAATACAACTATAAACAGAAGTATGAATTTGTATATAAAATAATGAAAATCAAAACGTACATTATTACATGCTTAACAGAAGTTAAATTCTAAAATTATTTAAACACGCTTGCTCATTTAATGTCAACATTATTGTATAGTTATTTTCATTGAGAATTGTGAAATATCGATAAAAAAAAAAAAAAAAAAAAGTATGACTAAAATATCAATCTGAAAACCTTAAAATAATACTAGTCCCAAGCTACTGAGAAATACATATGTCTGTGTTTTTATACTTTTGAACAAAAATAGTTAAATATACATAACCATCCAAAGTAAAAATAAATTATACAATTTACAATAACAATGAGAGCTAATAAAGAAAAATAGTTTAGTTTGTATAACAATTGAACTACATTAAATAAAATAAACTGTTAAATTCTATAAAATTATTATCTTTATAATTATTTAACTTATCGAGTTATTTACATTAAACACATTAGAATGGATTTTATTTCTTAACAAGAAATATTAGATGCTCTTAAATAACAAGTTGAAACTCTTCTGTTGTAGATATTTTTGTAATAAATGTATTCAGTGACCAGTTGATAACGATACAAACAATAATATTGCATTCTAAAAGATAATAATAATAAGAAACCTAATATAATATGCCACCTGAATATTGATTTTTTTTTTTAATTAATTATAACTTATTAATGAATAATATATATACTTTTAATACATGATAACATTGATAACATTTAAAGTTAATTAGTGAATAGTAAAATAATAAAAATTATGTGTTGTGTAGTACAAAGTTAGTTCAAATTATGATTATAAATCTATCCTTTAATATTGGCTAGTGCAATTTAAAAAAAAATCCAATTCGTTTTGGCCTTTACTATATTCTAGACAAAGTAGATACATTTTTTCTTACTCTCTTCAATCTTTTAGATTTTTCATTGTTATAAATTTCCTTAAAACATGACCGACTTTAGTCTCCCTATCTTAAAATTTTAAACATAACTTCAATAAAATTATTTGAACTTGAAAAAAAAATAATATTAAATTTAATAGTGTAATAGTGTCAATAAATAATTAAGTAGAATAAATTAAGTTCTGAAATTAAATAAGTTATTATACATTATTTAAGTTATTAATTTGGTGAGCTGTACTAAGTGTAGAGGATGTAACACTTGAATTTGTTGTGTCCGTCTTATAAGTGTGTAACATAGCAAATTTACATTAGGCAAGTCACTTTTAGCTTTGTTAGTTTAAATATTAAACTGAATCACCACTTGTGATATTTGATGATCAGAACTTTATTTATTTTTATATATGGGGGTTTTTGTTACAATAATTCAGTTTTTAAGTGAACTATGAGTATTTTTAATTTATGCTATATTATATACATAGTACTTGCAAAAAATTGAACAATTGTAAAAAAAAAACCCCACTTACAAACACAGATTATGTCCTTATCATAATATTTCGATTCAACCTAATTTTCTAACTAATTAAGTAGAATTTAATTAGCGGAGCTTAAATTTGGTATGTCTTGTACTTGTAAGACAGAGGCTAAAAATTCCAGTGTTACATCCTCTTAACAAAACAATGCATTTTTTAATTTTATAGTTGATATTTTTTATTGGTTTAATGTTGTGGGATTATACTTATGTACTTATCAATTAGTTAAACTAGTACTAAATGCTTTAAATGTATGAGTAAAATATTAGCCATAAAGATCATTTCTTATACAATTCTTCTTTCTCAATCTTAATTCTTTATAATCAATACAGCTTATTAAAAACATTTTGTTTTAATTGTTGTAAAATATAAATAAATTGTGATTTTTATTGTTTTAGCCAATCCAATTTGGATATTAACAACCCTGCTTTGGATAGCTACGATCCATTTAAATCAGCTGAACAACAAATGAAAGAGCTTGATCTTGATATTGGTCTTAAAAATCCATTTAATTGTACCCCATCTGATAATATTGAGAATCTTCAAATGTCTCCGACATCTGTATTTGTTAAATATTCATCAGTTTCTCCTGTATCGTCTCCAGATAATTCTAATAACATATTTTCCAATGAATTTCATTCGGAAACTAATCTTAATAATCATCCATTACACAATCTAAGCAATTTAAGCCTGTGTTCTGTTGTTAGTATTGAATCAGCTGATTTTAATAATACAAATCATAGTGCTGCAGTACCAGGAACAGATCATCAAACAAGTCCTACAAAACTAAACATATCTCATAATCATAAAAAATATATAGCTATTGAAGATATGCTTTATGGTGATAATGAAAAAAATCTTAATTTTGATTTGGCGGAACAAGAACTTTTAAAATCTGTGTCAGAATTTGAAAACTTATTGAAAATAACAGATGAAGATAATATAGTACCACCATCTTTGAATAGAACTTCTGTAATTAGTATGATTAGCGGGATTAATTCCAAAAGCAGTGCTGATTCAACTTATAGTGGAAGGTAAGGCGAGTAATCAATGGTGTTTCAAATTGTCATCGGGTACTTGCACGGTTTGAATGGGTTTCATTGGGAATCCAACCTTTACTGATTGTAGCCAAAATCAGCCTAACACGGGTAGGTAGTTAACACATTAAAAATATTAACATATTATCTTATGATTATAGCACATTATCACAACAAATTTATTATGTTTTGCTTATTTGGTCTAGATATGAACACTGAGTAAGAATACAATATTGGCTAATCAATTTTTTCGTTTAAGTACAAAATGTTACTTAGCTAAACAAAAATAAACAAAATGGTCATTTTTTTACCCAGCATATTATGTAATTACAAAGAATAATTTTTTTTTCATTTTAATAAAGTGTATTATATTTTTAGTATCTGTAACTAAAAGCAAGTATTATGTTTACTAGATTGTGTGTTTGTTTTAATTAATAATTAAAATATAATAGTCCATTCAAAATGACACCTAGTAACTCATATTATAAATTATCAAATCAAATAACTCATTAATCATTAAACACGGCCTATATAGTAATAGTTTATAAAATATCACCTAGCTAATGATTTTTAATAATTTATAATGAATAATAATCAATTTATTTTATAATAAAGTTATCATTTTTATTATTTGTTTTGTTTATATTAGTGAAGATTTTTGCATATTGTTAATAATTATATAATATTTTTTTTTTTATGTTAACTGTACATCACTTGATATTATTGTAAATACTGCAATTTTATTTACAGATTTTTCAGTTACAAAAAAAAATAAAAAAAATACATTAATAATTAATAATTATACAATTTTATGTTTTATAAATTAAGTTATAGATAGTATTATAAGATAATATTATTATTTATTATTTTTATTTTGTTTTCAGCTTGAATAGAAAAACTGAGCATGCAACAACTGGAAATTGTCTTACACTTCTGAAAGCTGCTAAATTTTGTCATGAATGTGGATTCAAATATCCAATTGTTGATATTAAATTTTGTACAGAGTGTGGCATGCGGCGCATAGTAACATAATTGAATTGCTTTAATTTCAATATTTATGTTTTATTAAGGATATTAAGAAAACAGAGTTTACAATGTGTTAAATTTTTAGAGTGTAGAGTATATTTTTATATTTTTATGCTTGTATAATTATAAATTATAATCAATATATTAACAACAATTTGTAATAACAATTTTGATATAAAATTGCATTATTTTAACCCCCGAGACTGATTCTTTAAATTTAAATTAGTTTGAGTGTAAATTGTTACATTATTTATTATATAATTTTACTGATTTGATAAGACCAAAGTATTAACAATAATATTATAATTTTTATTTGTTTATATTACTTTAATTTGTTAGTATTCTTAGTTCTCAATTTATAATGTGTAAAAATTAAACCTACTATCAGTGATCAGAACTTTCACTGAAAAAATTAATTAATTCACGTTCAGTCCTTAAAAAAGGAACTAGTTCATGTTCACTAACTAATGAAGTTGAAAGTGGTCTGCTGAGTGTAAATTTGTTGTGTTACACACTTGTAAGACTGTGGTAATAAATGCCAGTGTTATGTCTACTTAAGTATAATTAGGTATTGTATAATAATATTTATTCAACTGAATAGCCAATATATTTAATACCTTTCCATTATAAAGAAGGTATTGAAACTTTATATAGATCAGGGGCGGACTGGCCCGGTCGGCTATTGCCGACTGGCCTCTTACCCGTATAATGTTTGGCCCCTATGATTTCATCTCTATTTTTCCAGTAAAGTTATAATATAGTCAATAGCATTCACATACTATTTATTATTAGAATATTATGAGTTTATTAATGGTTTTCTCTAAACCCAAGCATATTATACAGCATATTGTTATTGTGATTACTTTTGATTTTTGTTATCTATAACACAACAATTATTTTACAAACGATGGTTTTGTTGGTACAGTGTAGCTAATTTTAGAACAGATAAAACGGATTACAATACGAGGTGTGATCAAAAAATACCGGGATTTTTTTTTTTTCATTTATTTAAATGTACAAATAATATTTCAAATATTAGTCTCCTTCAAAGTATTCACCGCCCGATGTTATACACTTGTCCCATCTCTCCTGCCACTTTTTGAAGCAGTGTTGGAAGTCTTCAACTTTAAGTTGTTTGAGTTGATCCACCGCATTCTTTTTTATTGTTTCAATATCATCAAATCTTTGTCCTTTGAGGTCAGTTTTAATTTTTGGAAATAAAAAAAAATCACAAGGGGCGAGGTCTGGCGAGTAAGGGGGATGAGGTACAACTGGAATTTGTTTATCAGCTAGAAACTCACGGATTGATAAGGCAGAATGAGCAGGCGCGTTGTCGTGGTGTAACAACCACGATCGATTTTGGAATTGATCTGGACGTTTCTTACGGATTTTTTCTCGTAATTTAATTAAAACTTCTTTGTAGTAAGTCTGATTAACCGTTTGACCAGTTGGAACAAATTCGTAATAAATAAGGCCTTTAATATCGAAAAAAGTAATCAACATGGTCTTCACGTTAGAACGAACTTGTCGAGCTTTTTTGGGTCTTGGTGAAGTTACTGATTTCCATTGTGATGACTGTCGTTTAGTTTCTATGTCATAACCATAGACCCAAGTTTCATCACCAGTTATTACATTTTTAATGAACCCTGGGTCATTTCGTGTTCGTTCTTTCAAATTTTGACAAACTTCAATTCGATGATTTTTTTGATCTTGAGACAACAATTTTGGGACCATTTTTGCACAGACTCGTCTCATGCCTAAATCTTCAGTCAAAATAGTTTGACATGATCCAAAAGAAATGTTACACTCAGTAGAAAGTTCTCTTATCGTCATTCGTCGATCTGATCGAATAATTTTTCGTACTTTTGCCACCATTTCCACATTTCTTGATGTTGAAGGTCGTCCAGCACGAGAGTCATCATTAATGTCTTCACGACCCTCAATAAACCTTTTATGCCATTCAAATGTTTTAGACCTGCTCATCGCTTCATCTTCAAATGCTTTTTTAATCATTTCAAAAGTTTCAGTCGCTGATTTATCGAGTTTAACGCAAAATTTAATGCAAACACGCTGCTCGAGTTTATTCGACATGACAAAAACGGCACACACAATAAAAGTATCTGATTTCAATGAATTTTCGTTCATTACTAACAGTTAATATTAACTCACGGCTTGAATAACGTAATTGAGTGTTATCTCTATTTTTATTTGATGTGTGTATATTCCCCATTCGATTATTTTTAGCGCAGATATAATTTTAGTCCCGGTATTTTTTGATCACACCTCGTATTTTACAGTCGATAATAAACAGGGAAAGTATAACTGATAAGTGACTAAATTTTTTTAGAAAAATATATATTAATTTTGACTAATTTCACCTTTTGTATTTTAAGTTATTTTTTCCCTTTAAATTAAAATATATTAGGAGTTAAAAATCTACTCTAACCCACTTACTACTGTACTATACGGCATACGCTCTGTTCCATTTCATAACAAGTTTCTGAGTACGAGGATTATTGTGGACTCAAGTAACAAAATTTCCGACTGGCCTCATACATAGCCCCTGATATAGATTATATATTTATAGTATGCTAGACAATTAATTATTTTTGATTGTAAATTAGTATTACATCCTAAATACTTTAACCAACTCGATTGTTATTAAAGGTTTTAATAACTTCATACTTCAATAATGTTTTAATTATTTCACTTACATGTACACAAATAAATACAATAGCATTAATAATATGATAACACTTTTTTGATTCCCTCTTCTAAAATTTTTTTAAATTTATTTTCAATAGTTGTTATTTTAAATTTTTTAAAATTATTTATCATGTAATTTTTGTTTTAGAAAGGTACACTTTCATTTTTCCACTCTCTTTAATTATTAACACATTTTATTTATTTAATTATTTCATTGTTAATATTTTTCACACAGATTACATTTTAATTTGAGATTGATTGTATGAAAGTGAGTTCACAAGACAATAATATCAATTGTAATTTCATCTTAGTATACCTAGTTTTTACTAATAAATGTTGACAAGAAAGATAGCAAATTAATAGTAATAGAAAACTAAAATATGGTTTACATTGTGTGAGTAAGTGATTTGGAATTTGATGACTAACTAATATTTTTTGATTGTCATCATTCTATATAGATATCAAATTTAAATGTTTTTTAGATTTGGTGTAACTCTAAAACAAATTCCATATGAAATTTCCTGTTAAATAACCAAAAATAACGATTTTAGCTATATTATTGTGATTTAGAAATATTATTCATGGGTATAACTCAAATTGTATATAGGTAGTATATATTATCTACTAGAATGACTTAGTGAGTCATATGTGTATAATGAATCTGATTGGATTAATTTGGAATTTATTTTATAGGTGCCTAAATTTTTTAAAATCTAATTAATATAGTTTTAAACTATAAAATATCCTAGACAAACAAACTGTCTCTGCTCAGAATCGTTTTTCATATACAATGATATTATATTTTACATAATTGAATTTAAATTTAATTGCAGATAGGTCCATCACATTAACCCACTTGTAACCTACTGTATAGCAGAGTGACATCCACTTACCATTTTTATAAGTGAATTTAACCATATTAAAATCATCAATTTATTTTAAATTAATAACTTGTATTTGAATTAAATATTTAAATGTTACCTATGTATATCATCGATTATAAATGTATGGTATATTATTATAGACATGCCTACTTTGATATTAGTTATGAATTCATGAATGATGCGTAACTAGGTATATATAGTTGTCCATGGTTTAGGCATGGGCACTTTTTGGATAATTATTAGGTGGTTAGGAGACCATCCAACGACAAAAAGTCAGATACCTACGAATTTTGTGGAGGCTTGATTTTATATCTAAGTCCATTTTCCATCTTGTGTTACAGATAATTAATCTTAAACTAGCGAATAATATAACGATTTTCAACAAAATAAAGTTAAATTAGTTAAATTTTTTTTTTTAAATAAGTATATTTTTTCGTTTATAAACTATTAAAATATAATAATGCAGGTAATAACAACTGGGCACCGACCCATCGAGCTGATTTTAAAGGCAGACAGAGTTATATGACCTGCCCACCCGTACAATCAAATCAATGTTAGGTTGTCTAATATATCTCCCCTTTTTTATTTTGAAATCTTTCAACTGACAACTGGTTAAAAATTTAAAAACTTTTTTGAAAACCCTAATTTTTTCAATTCTATGAAATGTAAGTTATTAATATAATAAAATAATATGCAGAATATTTATTATATATTTAAATAAAACTGTTATAAATAAATTCATATTTTTTTATATAAACGTGCCTACCTATATTTAACCATTCTTTAAGACAATTTGGAATTGAAAATATTTCGATTTATGGACAGTCGTGACGTAGGATAAATAATAATCTTGAAAACTTACAAAGTAGGTATTCTGATATACAAAAATTTAAAAAACATCGTAAATCTGGACATTTTTAAGTATGAGTACCATTTTTTTTTCAATTAATAAAATCTTTATTCTAAATAATTAAATACCGGATCTTGCATAAAATGCATGTTATTATTTATTACATCACATACATGCAGACAATGAGTGTCTACAAAAAATTACTCGATTGATTAAATATTTAAATATTAAAATTTTATGCTGCGTGCTATTTCATATTCTGACGTTAGTGCATTTTTTGCATATGTTTGCATATTTTAACAAAATTCCGTATAAATATATACATAACGATCCAAAAAGGTGTTAAACAAAATAAAAAACAGATTGTATGTACCTACGACGTTTATATAATGTCAAATATTTTATGTCTCAAAGAAAATTCGGACGCTAAAAACAGCTTGCTAAACTTCCATAGGTTGGTTGTAGAAGTTTTATTGTCGAGACGTGGGTACGTGGGTTTAACTATTTTATCTAATCTTGTTGATAAAATGCCCGAAACAACATATATAGCTACGTTATTAAAACATCTGATAAATGTATACAAGACAATTATTGTTAGTAAGAAATTACGTTGTAGCCAAGTGAGTGTTGAATGTGCGTGTTTTTTCGCCAAAAATTATTTTGTAATTCACCAATTAATTTTTAAACAGTTAAAATGCCCAAAATTAAAAATTAAAAACTGGCATCAATTAAAAAATGGACTGAGCCATACAATATTTCTGGTGAGGTTTTCAAAATTTTAAATAATACAACAGTTTTCTGTCAGCATTGTCAAAAACCGGTTACAGCAGAAAGAAAATTTCTAATTGATCAACATGCAAAATCATTTTTGCATGAAAAATGTTTGAAAAAATCTTCTTCTAAACAAACTTTTGTTCATGAAGCATCAATATCCATAGAAAACCAATCACAATTTTTCAAAGAACTTTGTAATGCATTAATTTTTTCAAACATACCTTTACATAAAATACAAAATAAAAGCTTTAAGTCTTTTTTTGAAAAGTATACAAATAAATATATTCCAGATGAAAGTACGTTAAGAAAAAACTATTTAAATCAATGTTGTATAGACGTTTTACAAAATATTCGAGAATACATAGGCAGTTCGTACATTTTTTTCTCTGTTGACGAAACTACTGATCCTCGAGGAAAATATGTAGCAAATTTTATTGTTGGTAAATTGAATGCCGAATCTCCTTCTAAATCGTACCTTTTAGCATCGAAAGTTCTGGAAAAAACCAACAATTCAACCATATCACAATTTATAAACAATGCACTTAAACTATTGTGGCCTGAAGGTAACAATGATGATAAAGTTTTGTTGATGTTATCTGATGCTGCTCCTTATTATATGACGAAAGCTGCACACAATTTAAAACCATTTTATTCGAATCTTGTACATGTAACTTGTGTCATTCATGGTATTCACCAAATTACTGAAAAAATTATGGATACTTTTCGTGATATTAATGATTTAATTAATAATGGAAAAAAGGTTTTCTCAAAGGCTCCGTGTTATAGAATTCAGTTATATAAAGAAATGTTGCCAAATACACCTTTACCATCACAGTCAATAATTACCCGTTGGGGTACTAGGTTAGAGTCAGCCTTCTTTTACGCAGATCATTTTGAAGAATTCAAAAATGTAATTGAGAACTTAGAAGATGACGCAAAACACATTAAAAATTTTAAATTAAATATAAAATATGATCTTGCTTACATTAGAGCAAATTTTTTATATATCGTTGAAAGTATCAAAAAGCTTGAAACCTCTAATTTGTCCCTTGTACTCCTTGTAGACTCGTTAAAATTTTTAGAACAAGTGGAAAACTATGTAAATGAACTTTCTACTAGTGCAAATAGTATAATAATTAAAACAAAATGTAAAAACGTTTTGAATAAAAATAACGGATTAAAAGTTTTAAAAGAAATTTCGAAAATACTTCAAGGTGACAAGGCTAATTTCAACGATTTATCTGTTCCAAATTATTCACCGGATATACTAGCCAATTTTAAATATGCTCCAATAACCAGTGTTGATGTTGAACGCAGTTTTTCATCCTACAATAGTACATCTTAGATGAATCTTATTCTTATTTTACAGACCACCATCATAATTTTACAGAAATAAACATGGAACATACTTTAATAACTTATTGTTTTTCCAACTAATACCTATAATATCTAAATTAAACTGTTTGTTCTTTTTTCTATTTATATCACCATTGTATCTACTATTTAATTTTAATAAAATATTTTTTACAATGTATTATAATGATTAAAACTAAATTACTATTTAATAAATTACATTTTTGTATTACATATTTGCTATATTAAATCTACATTTTACTTTTTGTTTATAAAATTGCTGTTATATCATTTTTATTAAATATTGTTTAACAACAGATCGTTGGAGAAGATTCAAGAGGACTACGTATAACGCCAACCTTAATAATAACACAAAAGTGGTGCTTATTAGTGTCGACGGTAGATGGCGCGTCTATTACTGTTTTGAGGAGGTATCATGATAATTATTAGGGCCCGGAAGTTCATGCACAAAAAACTATCAAAATATGCATGCAAATATGCGCTCAAGATCAATAAAATATGCGCTAAATATGCATTTAAAAAAAAAAAAAACATCAAGTTATTTTCGTTTTTGGTAAAAAAAAAAATAATTAAAATATGGGAAAAAACAAGCACAATTTATTTATTAATTAATATGGTATATATTATGTTATATTTACTTTAGGAATTACAATTTACAACCAGTGACTTTGACAGGTTTTCAAATACAAATGAACGGCGATTATCAGCCAACATATTTTTGTAAAGAGAAAAGCTCCGTTCTACATCAACAGAAGAAATTGGAGCATACTTGAAATGTATGAAATCTGAAATTTGAAGATCCTCTGGAAGGCCATCTGTTGTTGTTTCTTCTCCTGACATGACTTTTGAAATTGTTGACAGTATCTTAAACCCCTCGTTTTTCTCAATAACTTGTTCCAATTTATTGTAAATTATAACGCCTTTTGGAACTTTAATTTCTTTTAATTTTTTTATGACATTATTTACAATTTGAATTTCTTCAACTAAGGGTGTTCCTCGAGTTTCTAAACTGTTAATGGCTGATATTAAGAAACCATAATTTGTGTGAATAAAAATTAAATTTGATTGAACATTTTTATCACATATTATTTGTTTTACTTTTTCAATTGCCACGGCATCATCAGCATCAAGCATATTAACAACTTTTTTTATAGTTTTAAAATGCTCACAATAATACATAGCCGCTTTCAACCAGGTACCCCAGCGCGTTATAATTGGTGAAGGTGGCAATGGCGTATCAGCGGCTTCTCGTCGAAATAATTCGATGCGAGCTGGTGCTTTCAAAAATACTTTTTTCATGTTGGATATAAGTTCATCGACTTTAGGGAATTCTGCTCGAATTTTCTCACATACTCGGTGAAGACCGTGGGCCAGACAGGTTACATGTATCATTTTGGAGTAAAAGGCCTGTATGGATTTTGCAGCTTTCACCATATACGGTGCTGCATCGCTAACAAACAAAATAACGTCGTCATGTTGTATTCCTTTCGGCCATAATGAAAAAAGTGCTTTGTCAAAAAGCTTACTAATTGTTGTATGGTTTGCTTTTTCCAGAACTTCAGAGGCAAGTAAAAAATGTTTACCAGGTTCATCTACTGGTAACGTGCCAATTATAACATTCGCAACATATCGCCCTTCTGAATCTGTCGTCTCATCAATCGACACCCAAATCTTTTTATTTTTCACCTCATTTCTTATCTCGTCCATCGTTTCTTGGTAGCAATCTTCGACGTAGGTTTTTCTTAGCGTAGATACGGAAGGAATGTCCTTATCCACATATTTTTCTAGAAATGATCGAAAATGTGTGTTGCTTAGTTTTTCCAACGGAATATTTGATTTTAACAATGCTTTGCATAAATCTTTGTTAAAATCAGATTTTCGTGATGATGGTGTCGTAATAAGCGGTTGCGTTGAACTATTTTTTTTAGCTTTGCGATTAACAGCTCGAGCATGTTTCTCAGTTTTTATATGCTGAGTTACGCAAAAACGTTTGTCACTGTTCACCTTTATTTCGCACATTTTACAAAATAAAACACCTCCATCGGATGCAAATATATTTTCACCAAACTCGGCCACATAACTACAAATTCGATTCGTTCCGACTTTTGGCATTTTAAAATTAATGGAAACTGATGTAAAACAAAAACAACACTATAGGACGATCGCACACGACTAACGGACTAAACCTTGTGCTCGGACTCTCACTATAATACGTTCTTGTATCGTGCTATCATGATAATCGCGACAGTCATTAAACCATTTTATTAATACTTGATATTTGAGAATATAACAATTGTCGATTATCGTTTCAATTCAATTTAGCTAGAAGTATAGGCTAAGTACTGGCTTATCGTTATCGCCTATCATGAATTATCGCATGAACTTCCGGGCCCTAGTAATTACATAATATTAAATTAAAGTACGACCTGTATAATTTTAAATAGGTTTTTATACTCAAAGTCCGAAATTTCTATAAAATATTAATGAAAAAAAAAATATCAAAGGTAAAATGCAATAAAATGCAATTTTTTTTTAAAATATGCATATTATGTAAAAAACCTCAAAATATGCGAAAATATGCAAACTAAAATTTCATTTTTGAACTCATCAGGTTGTGATTCAAATTTGTAGCTCATCCAGCAACTTTTTGATGCACTCATTAAAAACATGCAAATGCATGAACTTCCGGGCCCTAATAATTATATTACCACGTTACGAATTTTGTTTTATACTAAAAAATGTAAAATGTTGTGATTTGTTATACAGAAAATAAGTATTGTTCAGAATTTTACTTCAAGATTGAGATTGCTTTGTGATTGTTTATAATTGATAAATTATAATGTTCAATTACAATTTTCTAGTTAATTTTTCGAAATATTATTATACTTATAGTGTGATGTCATAATGTAATAATACATATTATTAATAAGTAAGTCACCGATAACGATTGAGGATCAAATTTTTATAAAAAAAACTTTAATTTACTTCGGCGTTTTTTTTAAATTTAACCTAGGGTTTGTATCATCATCTTTTAAGAGGACCTGATATCCGCATGTGTTGTCTCCGTTTTCCAAGTGCAGCGTAACATAGTAAATTCGTTCCGTGAGAAGCCCGATTTTTGATATCTGCAGTAAAACTTCGTACAATATTTCATGTTTAATTATGTCCGTGTTTTTACCGTTTTCGAGAGTTATTTTTAAGGCTTAAAATTTAAAGAATCGAAAATCGGGCTTCTTACTGAATCAGATTTTAATCTCCTCTTTGTTTTGTTCACAGATATTTTTACAATAAAACCACTCAGTAGGTACCTAACTCATATTCTTTGAATGCGCAAACGTATTTTTAAAGGGAATTTTTAGCGTACACATTTTGATGAGATGAATTAAACTTAACGATAAATTAAATTAAAATATTATGTTAGTCGCAATAAACCGGTGAAGTCAGTGAAACTGTTTAAAAATGTATAACCATAAAATAGACCGATAAAATTGCCTCTCGATTGCTATTAAATTATTTTGCATTGACTTTCAACATCAGAAACGGATGACTCGATGAC
This sequence comes from Diuraphis noxia, assembly GCF_037042655.1. Lineage (NCBI taxonomy): Eukaryota > Metazoa > Arthropoda > Insecta > Hemiptera > Aphididae > Diuraphis > Diuraphis noxia. Next base: position 15,140,380 of record NW_028301712.1, on the reverse strand, counting down.
CGGCCAAATACATTTTATGCGATATCGTGTGAATGGAACGTGGCCGTCGTTTTTTCAATTTTATCTGTAAGACTTAGTAGTTCACATAGTTGCGTAGGGTTTCCAACAACTGATCCAAATTCACGACCAGATCGTATCAATGTTTAAAATAAAGTTCTTAAGCAGTACAGGTTATTAAACCCATCGCAGTTTATTTTTATGGACCCTATACATTTAGCCTTTGCACAAGTGGTATTTATATGTGCATCGCAAGTAACATCAGATGATAATAAAATACCTAAATCCCTTATGGTTTGTACCCGTTATATAATTTCTCATGAATAAATTACATATTCGACTACGAGAGGGTTACGATTTTGATACTACGAAACTTGCTTACCAACGTTTGTCGATAACTATTTACTATTTATGCGTATCTATTATAAACCTATAATTTAAATTTATTAACTGTGTGATAAAAACCATTCCGAGTTTAGGTGGTCTGTATACCTAATATATTTATAGAATAATTTGTGATTATAACAAAATGCAATCAAATTAAAAATTCGGACATTTGTAAAAAAAAAATAGTGAATATTTATTTTCAAAAAGTATTAATCACAATTAGAAAATCTAAAACTTAAAAATAACATATTATTCATATCAATAAAACAGCAATAAATTTTTTTTGTGGACATTTTTAGTTTCTATTGTTATATGTTACTGTGTAACAATAACAAAACAATAACCTATGTTTAAAAAATAGGGCTCGAAAATTTCCCCTTTTTTTCAACTGAATATGTTTAAAAACTATTAAAATGTATCCTTCCAACAAGCTATAGATTCAAATTTCTACCAGAAAACTTCTTCAAAATTAAAGTATTGAGTATTTTTTGTATTACGAAAAATATTTTTAGAATTTCAGAAGTACCTACCTATATCTTTTATTCTTTGATATTTTTAAAACGTTTTTTTTTTTTTCATAACTTATTAATTATTTGTTTATCACCAAGGAGTGAATATCCTCAAAAATATACATAATATACATAACATTCATATTATGTATTTATACTGTTTACCAGCCGTTCCAAATAGATTATTTTCTGTCTGTTTCGTAAGTATATGTAATCATACATATGGAATATTTAAAAAGCACAAATATTCATTGTCAAACAGTGACGGTATTGTTGGTTTAGGAAAGATGAAAAAAATTCCGGCAATATAATACGAGCTTTAAATTGAATATAGGTTTTTGCAGAATAGTAGTCACACAAGTTTCAGAGTAGGATTTTGGCCGGGGATTTGTTGGGAAATGTGGTTTTGATGTACAATAATAATTCTGAAATTGAATGACAAAAAGTTGTAGGCTGTCGCACTAAACATCTGTGACTTGTCAGCAAAAATTATTATTGTTACCACTTTGTTCAAACACAAATAGAAAAAATAATAAAACAAGCGAACAATTATAATCGTTATGGCTACTACAAGTTTTAATGTTAATTTTACTTTTTGAACATTGTTGTACTATTGTTAACAGTATAATATTAATGCGTCTATTAACATGCTACAGACTATGGTTTAAGAAAAATGATTTTAACTTAAAAGTCGATTTTAATTATAATTTGGTTGGCATAATCATATTTTTACCGACTTAAAAAGGTATATAAAATTAAAATATTTGAATGATTATGTTTTAATAAGAAATTATATAATAATATAAGTACTTGTCTTCTTTTATTTTTTTAAAATATTAACATCTACCATATGCATAAAAATATATATTTTTACTGGATGAAAAATATGAATATTAACAAAACGTCTCATACAATTTATATCTCGTGTAAACACTATAAAATATTTTATTGAATTTGATATTATTGAATATTTGAAAAAACCATGTTTTATTTTTAATAATATTTATATTATAATAATACTACACATAGGTATTATTAAAATAAGTATATTATATGTGTAGATAAGTATAAAACAAACACAGTTTATTTTTATAGCCAATACTAGAATACTAATGAAGAATAAGAGACAATACGATATACATCACTTTTAATAGATACCAATTTACCAATTACTCATCCAGCCTCAATATTTACAGAAGACCATCATCATAAAATCAAATTATTTAGTAACTATTTTGCACAAATATTCAACTTAATTACTCACTGAAACACTGACCAACTATAATAATATAATTTTTTGCCTACAATTTACAGTTACGTGGTACATGATGAACATGAACATGATAAACTAAGCCATTAAATCATTTCTAATTGCTCTCATGCTTAACTATGTATACAGTGTGATTCCTTTTAAAGGTAATTCTTAATAATTTTGTCCAGTGATATTGGGTTGTTTTTAAATAGTGAGGGACTATTGAAATACACAATTTTTTAAAAATTTTTAAAATTTTTAAAATCTTTAACCCTTTTATTGTGCACATGCGCAACACAACATACATTTTTTTAATAACTACACCTTCTTTTAAAAACAGACTTGGATAGACCGATTTTTTAAGGTAAATTTGATCCTTTTTATTACCACTAATCATATTATATTAAAAACCGTTTTTGTCATTTATTATATTTATTATATTATCATATTTTTCACCATCAAAATTTTGTGTTACCATTATTTATATATTTTGTTATAGGCGTTGTAAATTCCTATAATAATATCTACACATTTTCCGTTCTAATTATATAATATAAAGTCAAAAATCATCTCACGGATATTGATTATTGATATATATAGTATCTACATTCTACATCACCAGGGCAGTAAGTAGTAGTCATACGACACTACGCCAGTGATCTCACGTTAACCGGCAATCTACATGGATGTTCAAATCAGGTTGCCCTCCATATTTTATCAGTCTCGATAAACAACTTAAAAACTCAACTAGCTTATACCAGATACCTATGTATATATACTCTCAAAACTTCAAAAACACATTATCGCAGTATTTAAATTACACTAAAAATCTACGCTGATGCTTTAAAATTGGAATGTAATGTGGGAATCGCATGCTGAGTTGATGACACACAAACAACTAATTGAATAACATGTGCATGGTTTAAGCAATCGCCATTCTAAAAGTCCTTGAATATGTACCTGAAAAACAAAAACACAGTTTTATTGTTTTAAGTGACTATATTTTCTAAGTATAATAATTTCTGGCAAAGCAAACACGAATGCAGTTAATGACAATACAAAAAAAAATTTAGAAAACCCACACCGATGAGGTCTCCGACCATCATTCTAAACGATAAACAGCATTTTTAGGAGAAAAAAATTGTTCACAATGTCAAATGAAAAAAATATTCTAAATATCGTTTTGAATAAATTAGGTATATTCATAAAATGTGACACCTCAATAAACAAGTGTTTTATTTTACCCGTAACAGTTTTTTACATTATTAAGTAAATATAATGCACAAGTTTCATTTGAAAATAAATCAATTCTGTTTAATTACATTAGTATGCTTTTAACCATGAAGTGTATGAATTATTCAAAAAATTTTATTAATGAAGATATATATTTTACCTCTTATGCACTTAACACAATTTTAATATCTAAGTGAAGGTATGTTTTTTTATTTGTACGTAAATCACTTTGCCTTTTTTCTTAATTATACCCGTAATTCTTCGGTGGAAGATTTTTCAATTATCTACAATGATTGAGAGCTAAATAATGAAGTCAGAATGAAAGAAAGACCATACTCACAATTATTACCTATTTCATAGTTTAGGAATTTAAGTTAAATATTGTATACATGCTCTTTTAAGACCATATGATTAAAGAATGAATTTAAAACATCTATCTCAAATATTTGATAGCGTAATGCAGAATTTTATGTATTAAATTTATCTTTGAAACATTAAAAATTAGATAGCTTATGGCATTATATTACAATAATAGTAAATAATGATAATATACTGATAATTCAAATATATCTGCAATGTACAAAAAAATTAAATATTCTACTGGGAGGTTAGAAATATTTATTTATTTTTATTAATTGTTTATGGCATCAACTACACGATGGTTATTAGCCGGCGTTACATATTAAATTTACATTAAATACTTACATACTTGCTTAATTTCTACTTATTACCTATATTTAAAGATTTACATTTTAATCTAAGTTAGAATATTCAAATCAGTTGACGTAGTTCTGTTGAGTTGACGAAATTGAGGAGTTTTTTGGTCGTCTCGGGAGTGGGTGAAGCATCTCGTATAGTGTATTGGGTAGTTTTAGTTCAGTCAGAAATATTGTGCAGATTAAATATTAGTAAATTCCTTACTTTCTAATTTATATATATATATATATATATACATATATTATTATATTATCGTCACATAGGCGGATAGCATTGTAGCAAGTAGGTACCTGAAATTGTGCAACTAAGACCTATGAATGCCATAAAGTAATTGATTTTCAATTTTTGTATTGATTAATATCAAGTTTTAAAGTATAATATTTATTATTGATTCACAGTTTGTAATGAATTTTATGATCAATAAATTATGATGATAAAATTTATAATTATGACGTACTATATTATACAATATTAAAGATATCAATACTTTGTTTTATTTATTAAGTACTTAGTTTAGGTTATTTTATCTTTATTGTTTTACGCTTAAAACTGGATACCTGCTGAGTTATTATCTATATTTTAATTTAATTACTATTCAACTAAATGATTTCAATTATTTTTGCCATAAACTTCAAAGGCTAATTGGGTACCTATATTTTCACTTCAATAATGTCCTTTGTATCAAAATTAGAATTTGATATTGTGTAAAATGAGATACTAAAGCACCTTCATGAAAGCTTTTTTTAATGAAGACTGATATTTTATTTAAATGATAATTTATAATTTAATATAATTTATCTTTTTTAAACTAAAAACCACTTTTGGTATTACATAATCACATTAAAATGTTTCCACTGAAATTTCCACATTTAAATAAAATATATACTACCAGTCTACCTATACAAGAAATCAAAAAATATATTATGTATTCATTTTGTTGCTGTGTGTAAAGAATATTTCGAGTGGCTATTTTATTTTTCTGTTTCTTGCAGTTTATAAATTATAAATTGTATATAATATTATATAGACGTTTAAAATATTATTATGTTTATTATTTTTTTGAATAGCTCTTAAAATCAAAATTAAACTAACGCCTAGCCTCAATATGTGGTATTTTGGTATGACCCTGATATGCTTTTAGTATTAATATGTATATATTATATATAATATAAAAATATAAAAAATCCAAATATTTTATATATTATTTGAGAAAATATGTCTTAATAGATTTGAACCTAATATAGACTGTTATCACTTGAAAATAGTTTTATTTAATGATAACTCATTCGTTTTGATTGAACGTTACGATAATACGATGATTATAAAGTATGTGTTTGACTTTGTGATGACATGATGATTATAAAAATGTACATTATGCGGTAAAATTGGACAGATTTATTTGTAGAATTGTAGGTTTAATTGCTGTATAATATCTACCTACATAATTTATCAGAATATCTCTAAGTATTACTGCAATATCTTCAAAATTAGTCTCAGGTGTTATTTCACTATGAATTATGCTGTTATTTCCTATTAAATTTAATTATTGTAAATTTACGATTAGCAGATCACGTTTAGCTCTATTAATTAAAAAATTAGAGTGAATCGACTTAATATTAAAATTAATGATAGCAATATTATCTGTGTTAGTATTAGGGCCCATTATGAGCATTTTTTATTTATACTATATTATATACATACAACTTGTTAAAAAATTAAACCAGAATAAGATATCCTACTATCTATACCTACAAGCATTATGCTCTAACCATAAAGTTTCATATTTGGTCGATTCTCTCTAATTTGTATGCATCTGTGTAAGATGGAGATTACAAATACCTGTTTAGAGTAGGTACTCTTAGAAATAAATAAATATCAAATAAATTAAAATCGTATTTAATAATAATATTTTAAAAAACTATTAGTTTTTAAATATTATTATTTTTTTTTCCTATGGTATCGAGGACCGGAGAATTTTTAAATATTATTTATACGTATCTATATAAATTTAAATTTTATTGTTTTACATATTGGTATCCCACTTTAAAAAAAAAATATTATGATAAAGACTAAAAGACGTATCAATAATAAACAATTAATTAAACTATTGTTTGAACTTTAATTTAAAACTTATCAACAAATTAATTTAGTAATTTAGATATCATAATTACCTATGCCAACGATTAACAGGTAAAGGTTATAAGATATCCTACAGACACATTTTTAAAAATATTTGAAAATCGAAGTATACCTACACTGTAATCTGTTTACTGTAGATTATAAATTATAAATAAACCAAATTTAATGTAATTTGCTGCCTTAATCAAGGTACGACGTCGTCGTGGCACCCGTAAATCATCAAAACCTCCCCTAACATATCTCATTTTTTTGTACCCGATTTGTATTCATTTGTACCCTCATTAAAAAAAATTGTACCACTCTCCTTTTAATGCAAAACCAAATCCCCCGGTCAGGGTGCTGAAACAAGGTGCTCGTCTTGGCACCCGGAACCACCAGGAGTCAACCGATCGTTTTCGGACCTATCTCATTTTTTTGTACCCGATTTGTATCCATTTGTACCCTCCTTAAAAAAAATTGTACCCCTCTCCTTTTAACGCAAAACCAAATCTCTCGTCCGGGTGCTGTAATAACGTCGTACTTTGTTTTTCGGTTTACCTAAATGTAATTACTCATCGATGGTAGTAATCATGTTCTATAACTGTTGTATATAAGTACATTTTTATTTGACAAAATCACTCTGTTGTATTTTACTGAATACAATTTTCAATTCTCAAGTTTTCAAACAAAATCATGTTTTTGATATAGCACTAACCGCTTATTGAACTCCATAGAGCTATACTTTAACTAAAACTACTGACCAAATATGAACATTAGCTCAAGATATTTTATTATTTTTTGTCTGTGATCAATTCCGGCAAAATAAAATAATATGGTTTTGATATCAACAAAATTAACAATATATAACGTCTTCAAACGTTTAAAGAACAATTAATTTGAATAGACGTTTAATTGATGTACTTTTTTCAAAAAACAAAATTAGTTTTTTAATTTATGATTTTGGTTCATTTTTTGATAAATAGATTCCTTAGATTTTAGAATAAGAATTAGTAATAATCCTGTGATCAAATGAATTAGTTTACAAATAAGTATCGTTGATTTCTAAAAAATCCAAATTTGGGCAAAAGTTTGTTCTACCTATCTGCTAACATGACGTATTCACGTTAGATATTGTATACATTATACAACTTAAAGTTTATTTAGACTATTTTATAACTAATATAACTGTAATAATAAATTCTTCTTCTTCTTCTGGCATTCCTACTCTCTAAGAGTTTTTGCCGCCATTACTACACTTCGCCACCTATCTCTGTCTTTGGCTGTCTCTCTCAAATCTTCAACTCCAAGTGTTTTTAATTTTAAATCTTCTTCTACCACGTCAACCCATCTTTTCCTAGGCCTACCTCTAGGTCTTTTCCCATGTGGTTTCCATTCCAATGCTACTCTGACTACTTCGTTCTCTTTTCATCTCACCATGTGACCTAACCATTGTATTCTTTGGCTCTTAATAAAGCTTGTTAATAAATTAATAATTAAATTAAATTTCCGAATTTGCTTATGACTCATGAGTTATATGTTGATTACTAATTCAATAATTCATTATAATATTAAAGTTAATAATTTGAAGAAATATATATTGTGTATAATAATAAAATCATAAAAATAAATATTTTTTTTGTCTATTTGGTATACCTATTATTATGAAATGTTATTAATAAATGTTCGTGATGTGTAATCGTCACACGTAAACAAAAGTACCTACTATACATTTTAATTTTAAGTCCAAACGCTCTATAATTAAACTGGTATTTATACAGACATGTCAGTCTAGGATATATTATATTAACTATATTTAAATTATAATATATTTTATACGCTCACAAAATGTTTTCTATATTGAATCTATAGTTTATTTTACAGTTATTTGAAGAAAAATAAATGAATTTCCAACTTCATGATTCCATGTAAATTTTCGCCATTTTGACATATTTTATAAACATTTAAACTTTAAATGCTTATAAACAAATATTGTGGTCAACGGTTTTTTATTTTTTTTTACTACGATAAGTACAACTTATAATAAACCTTGTATTACATTTTTAAGATATTTTGGACACCTGCATTTTTTTTCTAGGCATTTCAAAAAAAAAAACTTAGAAAAATCGAAAATTTAAATTGTCTATAAATAGCTTTGAAAAAGTCAAACATTTACTGTAAATAGCTAACGCTAATATAAACATTTGGTTTCAAGTATTTACAATGATTCGTTTTTGATTTACAGTGAAATAAAAAATTGATTTTGTCAAAAACTGATAGTAAAAGGTAATAGGTTAGGTTATGACCAGAACTTTTGAATATGAATTCAGTAATAAATCATCGTCTTTAGTCTACATTAAAGGCTCAAAATACTGAAAAAAATTCTGAGCTAAGCCTGTCCTTAAGTTATACATTTTTTATCCATATTCGTTAAGAATAGAGCATACTCCGCAGAGATTTATAAAAATAGTTATATAGCTCTAAATAACGTATAGGGGTATAGGCATCCTTATAAAAATTTAGTTTATTTTATTAGTCATTAATGCTGTATCAAAAACGTGATTTTGTATTATGTGACTTGAGAATTAAGAATTATAGGTACATTTTATTCAATAAAATATAAATATGATATAATGATATATATATGATATATATGATATATATAATATGTATAATATTTTATTTTGCCGGAATTTATCACAGACAAAAAATAATGAAATAACTTGAACTAATGTTCATATTTGGTCAGTAGTTTTAGTTACAGTATAGCTCTATGGAGTTCAATAAGCGGTTAGTGCTATATCAAAAACATGATTTTGTTTGAAAACTTGATAATTGAAAATTGTATTCAGTAAAATACAACAGAGTGATTTTGTCAAATAAAAATGTACTTATATACAACAGTTATAGAACATGATTACTACCACCGATGAGTAATTACATTTAGGTAAACCGAAAAACAAAGTACGACGTTATTACAGCACCCGGACGAGGGATTTGGTTTTGCGTTAAAAGGAGAGGGGTACAATTTTTTTAAGGAGGGTACAAATGGATACAAATCGGGTACAAAAAAATGAGATAGGTCCGAAAACGATCGGTTGACTCCTGGTGGTTCCGGGTGCCAGGACGATGTCGTTTCATCACCCGGACAGGGGATTTGGTTTTGCGTTAAAAGGAGAGGGTTACAATTTTTTTTAAGGAGGGTACAAATGGATACAAATCGGGTAAAAAAAATGAGATATGTTAGGGGAGGTTTTGATGATTTACGGGTGCCACGACGACGTACCTCCTTAATCATACTAATAATTAAAAAGTTTAAGTCATAGTAATGCGGTTTGCTATTTTTTTGTAATCAATATTGAGTTATCATTAATTAATTTATAAATATTCAGTTATACAGAAAAAGTAAAAAAGGTATGATATAATAAGTATACACATATTTGGATATTTAAAATAATAGTTTATTCCTTTAGGTATTTTGGTTTTTTCTTAGATCATAATATACTATATAGATGGAGCAATGCTCTGATATTTGAAGTACATATAAGCGATGAATCTCTTGTTGAGACTTATTTACTTCGCTCAACAATTAACTCGGAATCTAAAAAAAATGTTAAATACGTTAGTAATAGTTAATTAATTCACTAGTAGGTTAGTGTATAGGTCAACAACTGAATAAATAATTATCTTAAATAGCAGGTATACTTGAAGCCATTTAAATTAATCTGCCATAGTCTGTACTTTAGAAAATAATTAAAATATGCATTATTATAAATTATTTATCATTAAAGTCTTCAACCAATAAATAAAAATATACATATAAAAATCCATATACTTGTATGCCTAATAAAATAATAATTATATTTCAACACTGATGAAATAGGCGTTATCTAGGGGGACAAGAGGTAGGAACTACCCACTCAACAAAATATTTGAGGGGGCAGAGTCTATTTGCCTCATCCCCTGTCATAAGTTTAAATTAACTTTATTGTAAAAAAAATATATTATAGCACAATGCATCGTATAATCGTGGTTAAATAAATAGTATTTAAAGTTTATTTAGCCATGATATTAATATTATTTTTCAGTATAATTAAAATCAAACCACAATTCAGTATGACCACTAGGCACTAATTATTATAGTTGTCACTAAATTCAGAATTGTGCACCATCTGGTTTTATCTTAGATCATGTTATAAATTATAATATTATTACTAACTCTTTACATTGATAGGGATAGAGAAGTGGATTGTCATCAAGTAATAGATGAATTTGACGAAAGCGCATCAATTTGTATTGAAATAAAATATTAATATTAATATACAAAATGTTTACTAAAAAAATTTTAATAAATTGTGATAAGACGGTAATCTGTTATATATTTTATACGTTTTCTTTGTTAGTATGTACGACGTACGTATAAGTTTTTGACCGGAATTTATATACTTTTTGTTTTTATATTTGAATATTGTATATTAAGTACTAACTAATAAATATAATACTTGCTGATTTATTTATTGAGAGGGATATAGCTGATTTTTTCATACCTACCTTATAGATTTTTAGTTTTACCACAGACTGTCACTGCCCCTCTCCAAGATTTTACCCCAGATTACGCCTATGACTGATTATGTATATTATATTATCTTAAAATGTAGAAATAAATTTTACATTGAGGACATTTCAGAAAAAAAAAATATATGATAGGTACCTATGATTATTTTTTACAAATGTATAGGTTTATATAATATAAATATGCCTACCTAATATTTAATATTAAGTTCACGTAAAACAAAACACCTAATAAACAAAATATAAGCTTCAGGTAAGCTTATCCTGAAAATGATTTATGTTTTCTATTAAGTTTATCACTACTTAATACTTAATTAATATATAACTCAATATACTTATTATTTTCATCTCTGTATAAAATACTGTTATACGTTTTTTAGAAGTACAGACACTTAAGACAGTATAGTGGTATTTAGACCACAGTCAATGTTTAAAGCCAAAATTTATCCATATTTTACAACTAAACTTAATTCATTAAGTAGTATTTGTAAAAACAAATAACAATATTAAAGCTTAAAGCTAAATTGCTGACTCACATGCAATATAATTTATTTAAGCTACGTTTTAAATATTATACAAATAGACAGAAAACTTATAGATTTTTAAAAATATTATTTTAATTAAGTAAAAATATTTATTGATTAATTATTAACCGTACTAATATATGTTAACATTTCATCATATAAAAAAAACCTGTTAATTAATGTGTTTGTGATATTATACGCACACCTTGCTTAAAGATTAAAATAAGTACTTCTTCGTTTATTTTAAGTTAATGGTTTAACTTGACAAACACTCACAAAACATACATTTTGACAGTCTAGAAGATAAATTATGTTCACTTAAAATAATTAGTAGTAAAAAGACCTATAACTTTGTGTTTAGGAATACATGCTAAACACGAATTATGCATTTACAATTTACTTCATCTCTTGTTTACTATTTCATAATCTTTCTATAAATATATATTATAATTCTCTATAAAAGTATTTGATAATATACTGTAGTTGTATTTTAGATGTTGAGCGGAGTGAATGAGTGCATTGATTTTACAATGATGTGAGTTTTTGTTTGGTGTGTCTGTGAACACGATAAATAGTAGAAATAATGTTTCGATTTTAAACTTCATTAACTTTTCTGGTGGAAAAGGGAAACTAGTTGATGCATTCAAGAAGTCAAAATTGAAAACTCCCAGTAGTTTCCAAAAGTTTCAGGAAATAAAAAAAAACCATTACGCAAAATTAGTCTTCGACAAAATCAATTTTCTCAAATCAAATATCCATCGGAATGTAAAATTAATTTTTCATGATTTTTTATGATGTTTGAAGTTCAAAATTTATATGGGCTAAGGACTGAACACTTAAAACAAAGTTTCTATAGTATTTCATAATTATAAATACTTTCAAAAATTTGAAGGTTCATGCAGTTTGGTCGAAACCAAATAATTACTAAGTAAGACATTTAATCAAAGAATAACGGTTATTTTAGATATTTAGCTGTAAGTTAAAACTATTATCTGGGTATATATATGAATATATGCAATTTTTTTTATATTATAGCTTTTTTATGCACCATACAATTTAAAAATATAATAACTTCTTTTAAGTTATTTATTGGTATAAGAAAATTTCAATATAAAATTGTTTTAAACAGTCATAGAGCTTGAAAATTGAACACAAGGTTCCTCACTAGTTGTTGTAAGTGGAAACTAATTTAACAGCGGAGCGTGAATCTACTTTATTTTATTTATGAGTGTCTGAAGTTAAACGATGCATACTCCCTCGTAAATAAACAAATTCTTATCTACGATTTTCTTATTTTATTATACAATTCAAAAACAAATTATCTTAGATACTTGACATTTGCAAAAACTATTTACCTATTTTATCATTTTCTATCATGATACAACTAATAATATTTCAAATCTATCTAAGCTATTCATAGATATTTTCAGTTTAATACTTTTATTTGGTGCTTTTTTTTTATAAAATATCAGTTTATTCTGCAGTTAAGAAAATTAAAGATAATGCAGTTGTCCAGGTTGTCCTTAGGGTTTCAGTTGACATTCTCTAAGTTATTTTTGCAGCAGTATTTTGTAGGTGATTTTTGTATGTGACTGTTCTGTGAAGGGAACATTCAAGATGTTTAGAGGCAAGGATATATCATGCTAGTATTTGATTTTTCTCAATAGTTGGTTGGTATTATGCTAATCTGTTGTTTAAATGGAAAAAATGAAATCTCCGTTTTTTGTATGTTCAACTTAAAGCACTACTGTTGAAACTATTTGTGAAGTTTTATAGATCTTGATTGAGTATGGCTTCAATATTTTCTAATTTTTCATTTTTGTGTAGTTATCGTGATGTCGTCAGCGTTTTATATTTTTCGAAAGGTTTTATTCAGTGAATTAAGGATGTGCAAGTTAAAAAATAGTCAATAGGTATCAGTTATGAGCTCTTGGGTAGTCCATTATTTAATTGCTATTTTGAGCTTTGGGATCCTCTTATATCAGGAGTGGCAAACTCACATTACGCGTACCAAAAGTATGGCACGTTTGTCAGATTGTCAAATTTCCATCGCACGTAAAAAATTAAAATTGTAAAAAATTATGATATCCATAAAACGTTGATTGTGAAAAATTTAAAGAAACAAATTATATACATTTTAAATATTATAATATTCCTTTACGTAAAAACTGACCATGTTACTATATTGTAACCTACTATGTATAATGTTCTACTTAGTGTTAACAAACTTTGAGTACGTGAAAAATTGTAATACCCTTGATCGCAAAAATTTGGCATTAGTTTCAAAAAAGATTCACCAGAACAGAGGTTGTCCTATATGGACTGTAAAACATGGATTTGTTAACATAATATCATTAAAAATTTGCGGAACGTCAGACTTGTGGTGGTTCAGTTTTAACAGTCGTAGACCTTTCCTTTATACGGTGTCATACGAAGCTGTTAGATCTATGATCATTACTGTTGTCTTTTTAATATTTCAAAACCAATTTTTAATATAAGATGAGACCTTCTGACAGGTAGGAATCTGGCTTGTTCAATTTGTGTAATAGTGTTAATAGTTAGTCCGATTTGGTTCAGTATAAAGTGTTCTAATAATTAATAATAAAGGTACACACTAAAAGGATAGTTTTTAGCTGCTACGTTGGGTAATTTTTAAGGTTCACATGTTTATAGGATTTCAAACTTTTCGCTTTTCCTGGTTTTATCATAAGCATTGCTTCATTTATTAGTTATTCCTGTCATTGAAAAAGTGGAAGCTTATGTTTAACTTTCTGTGGATATGTTTTTTAGATATCTTAGGGTTGATTAAATGGACTTGATGGCTTGTTTCTATGGAAGTCTTCTAAATATGTTAATAATACTATTTGTTATGAGATTGGGGTTAACTTAATTTTATTTGTTTGCGTTATATTTAATAAGGAATTTCGTTCAAATTAGAATATAAAATATAACTGTAAAAAAAAAAAACGTGGTTATATATTTTTTTTAGTTGTTTTAGTTACAGAATTTAATTCTTTTGTGGAACTTTATTTTAAATTTTCAATCCTTAGCTTTAAAAGTTGAACGTTTTATAAATTTTAAGCTACTAAATAATGTCTAAACTTTCAAAATAAAACATTTTGTCGAAAATGGAGCTTTAAATAAATACAAAACCATTTCTATGTATTTTTAATGTTTTTCAAACACTTATAAGAACTTATATAAGGAACCTTGTATTAAATTTTCAAGGTTTTTACCGAATGAATAACATTTTATAGGCATTTATAGAAGAAAAATAGATAAATAAACATGATAGAGATTTTATGTATCTATGGTTATTTATTTTTAAATAACTACAATATATAAGGACATCGCTTCATGAGAAATCGAGTGTAAATTTTGTAAAAATTTGAATTTCAAACGCTCATAACAATTTTATTTTATTTTTAGTTGACATTTTTTATAAAATTTAACAAACTTATGAGGAATCTTGTATACAATTTTCAAACCTTGGATAAAAAATTGTGATTTTTACAAATTTTGTTAAAATTAGACAATCATAAAAAAATATTGTAGATTTACGCTCAACTATTTTTTTTAATTTCCACTTACAACTCATGAAATATCTTATATATTATATAATAACTATATTATATAGACTTTCAATTTTTTGACAAAACGAAAAATTAACATTTAAAAAAAAAAAAACTAATAATCAAAAATGTCATATGCCTATAATAAATATTTGATCTATAAGTAATTGACACTAGTCTAAATATTAAGAACATTTTATAATGTATAGGGAATGTGATTATATAAACAGTATTTATTTTTTTAAACATACTAGAAATGCATATATAATAATATATACATATATTATTGTTTTCCATTATGTTTATCATATTTTACGCGAAATTGTTATGATATAATGCCATCATTGGTAGATATATTATATTATAATTTTTTTATTTTTATAGTTTTGTTCATTATGCAGTGTAAAGACGTGCAAAAGAAACACGCAACGGTGGACGATAATAATCGTTGGACCGTTTTTATACTCGTGCTGTTTGCAATGTACAATTTAATATATTATTATGACGTTTATTCTGTTCACCGAGTCGTCCACAGCAGCAGGTAATAATAATGCTGCGTACGGTATATTGGCGGCGAGGGCAGCGGTGGTGTCAGTCAGCACTAATTTATATCATTATATATTATCAGTATTAGCACGCTACATATTGTATTATAATATTATAACGGTCGGACCGGGTAAAAACCGGCGAGTTGGACGTTTCGCGTTTCGGATTACCAATTAACTAATACACTTTCCAGCGTCCACCACTGCCTGTCACCGACGAAAACTATCGCATACCTACACGGGGCTACAATAATTTTCCCCGGGATTCTGTTACACGTCAACACACGCATACACGGGGCCAGAGCCGTAAACACACATACGTATAGTGATGGCTGGGTTATTGATCATCGTCATCTGCCGTAAGTTCGACATCGGCGGTGTAGGGGCCAAAGAGGAGTTTTCAAGGCGGCGGCGGTCGCGACTCGAACAGGTGTCTCGTTTCGGCAGCGAGCGTACATGTGTGCGCGCGTGCGTGCAGGTGCGCAAGTGTGTGTGTGTGTGTGTACTCACATCGTGCGTGCGCACCACGTGTTTGTTGGTATCGGGTGGCGCGCGCCGGCGTGGACAATGGCTTGGCCCGGAGAAGGTCACGTGTGCGCGCGCGGTGAAAACGGGCGAAACCCCGCGGAGTCAAACGACCGAGAGACGCGCGCGCTAAAAGCGGTACCGTTCGCCCGCGCCACTCTCGCTGCCGATGAGGTCACGTGAATCCCTCTCACGCACACACGCACACGCACACACGCACACACGCACACACGCACACACGCACACACGCACACACGCACACACGCACACACGCACACACGCACACACGCACACACGCACACACGGGGCTCGCGAGGCCGCCGTCGCTTGTGTACTTACTGCCGGTATAAAAATAATACCATGCAAACACTATATAATATATTATAAACGCACACCACCACCGCCAGACGCGCACGCACACGCTTTCCGGAACCACTTCCGCTGCCACTAGTGGGCGCGAAGCAACAGCTTGCACACACACAGGTAACTCGTGTGCCGGTGTATAATGGCTGGCTGTGCGCCGGCAATACTCGTGCGAAAAAACTGCCACCATAATCCTGTTTCTGTCGCGTCGTCCAACTTGATTTCTGCTACAGTTTCGCCGCGTCTGCAGCATATACTTACACTGCACCTACCCTCATAACGTTATCAATCCGTATTTGTATAATATTTTATTCGCTCGATCTTTGCAGAACATTTCTTATCTACTTTGAAATATTGCTATAGAATGATGCGTCTCGACCGTTTGTTTCATTCGACAAATACAAATAATGTATAAACGTATAAATCACCCTAGTAAGCGACCGTCAACAATCATACTCGCAATCATAAGACGGTGTAGGCCATGACTGTCCACCACTTGCCAGTTTGCCACCCGGCCCAAATCGTTTATTATCAAATAAATACAAAAATGTATACTCGTATTTCTTATTTAATCCATAATGAAGACTTAAAAAAATATGTTCAATTGAATACAGGCAACATGTAGATAATAATTTAATATCATAGTGTGATACAAAAATATCATAGAACATGTTTTTTCATACACATGCTGCAATTGGGCTTAATGCCCGTTTATAATTTAAATAAATAAAACAATGAATGAACTGACTCAAATATAGTGTTTTTCGTTCAGCAACAAAGGCCAGTATTTTGCGCCCCTGTAAACATATGTCTTTTATCGCCATACAGATCTAAAATAATAGGTATATATAAACTTGGAGCAAAATTATTAGTTTGGAAAATTAATTTGTTATTCGAAAAGACGTTATAAAAAACTATTTACAAGTGATGGAAATAATGAGATATTAGTACAAAAATAGAAAATGTTCAAGAAAAATAACCCATTTTTACGTTGTCTATTCACATTTTTTATTGCATTCGTGATTGAAACTACGAGTCAGCTTGTCATCACATAGAAATATTAGTGGTTAAAACCTCGGAGTAAAGATTTCTATTTACTTAAAATAATCGTGAAATTATAAGGAGAGAAACGCATTTTTTTTACTCATACATTCATAATATATTATAGAGACACAGTTTTTAAATTGAGAGCGAAACAATGAATGTATTGGTTTTACAATGATGTATGTTTTTATTCTTTATTTTTGTAAGTCATCACGTTTTGGAACAGTACAAATTCTTTAATATAATCTTTTCTGATAGGATATTGAATCTTAGTTCGTACTTTAGGGAGTTAAGATAAATAATTCCCAATAGTTTTCAAAAGCGTTAGGTAAAACTAAAGCAAAAAGTGAGATTTTTACGAAAAATTTGATTTTGGTTATTAGAATAATTCTAAGAAAATGTACATAGATATATGAATTTTTACTGAATGTTTAAATTAGCAATTTCTAAGCACCATAACAGTTTTAAATATTGCGAACTCTTTTTGAGGCATTTATAGGCATAATACAATTACGAGTTATAATTTTTTTTTTTAAATTAATGTCGATAAAAAAACTTTTAGTCGGTCAAAAACTTTTAAATGTAATTCAAAGTTCTATATCAGTTATTGTTAGTGGAAATTAAAAAAAAATAGTTAGGCTTATACACAATCATTTTTTATGAGTTTTACAAAATCATGAATATTGGCAAATTATTTTGAGTTACAAATTCAAGAAAAATTGTTTTATATTCTGTAATGATTTAAAAAATGGGGATAGTAAATTGTTATTTCATACCTCTCCAATTCTTGAATTGACTTCCCAATTTAAACCGTGGTTAGCGTCTGAGGTGCATGGTGAGGTAATCATCGATTTGTATTTTAAAATAATAAAAGCTTTTTCTTTGGTCTGTTAATATTACTTTTATTTAATTTATTTCTTATGCACATTAATTAACCTTTTAACTAAGTTATTAATTTATTTTTAATACACATATATATATTTTAGATTCTGAACGAAGTGATGAATGTATTGATTTTACAATGATGTGTGTTTTTTTTTTTTTTTTTTTGTGTCTGTGTACAGCATAACTAGTCGAAATAATGCTTCAATTTCAAACTTTGGGGGTGGTTTCCGATGTAAAAGTGAATATCCTTGGTGCATTATACAGGTCAAAATTAAACATTTTCCAATAGTTTTCAAAAAAATCGAGAAAAACAAAAAAAAAAAATAACAGAAAAACCGGAATTTTTACGCAAAACCAGTTTTCGACCAAATCGATTTTTTTATATGGTTGTAATTCAAAAACTAATCACTGCAAATACATGCAATTTTCACCAAATGTTTATGTTAGTGTTTTCTATATACAGTTTAATTTTCAAAACTGTTTGACTTTTTTTAAGTTATTAATTAATAGACCACTGAAATTTTCGATTTTTTTGAGAATTTTTTTTGAAGTGTCGGTAAAAAAATTTGAGATGACCAAAGAAACTTGAAAATTTAATACAAGGTTCCTTATGAGTTGTTCTTATTGTAGCTAAAAAAAATTAAAGATCGTTAGTCACAATTTTTTTTTATAAGCGTTAATAGTTCAAATTTTTACGAAATCTGTCAAAAATGCAAAAATTTGCAAGTAATTTTGAAGTTGAAAAATCATAAAATTTTTTGTGTTTATAACTATAAGGTTTAAAAATACAACACTAAGTTTTCCTTCAAGTAGCTATAGAGAAAATTCGAAGCATGTATGAAAAATTGTAAATGCGTTTGAATTTTAAAGTTTTACAAAATAGCGTAACGATAACGATTTATCCTCAAACGATTTTAAATATTTGTTATTATTCAAAAAGCATAAGCCGTAGATACTTGAATAACTAGATGAAACTAGATATTTTATAAGTTATTTAGATTGGCGTTTTCTTTACATGATTTAATTTTCAAAATATTTTGACTTTTTTATAGACAACTGAAATTTTCATTTTTTCTGAAAATTTTTTTTTGAAGTGTCGATAAAATTGTTTTAGCCCTATCAAAACACTTGAAAATATAATACAAAGTTTCTCATAAGTTATTCTTATAGTCATTAAAAAATTATAAGAATACATAGGCACAATTTTTTTTTATTAGCATTTGAAGTTCAAATATTGAATTATTGAAAATTATTTTGAAGTTGAAAAATCATAAAAAAATTTGTGTTCATAACTAAGGATTAAAAATATAACACTAAGTTTCCATAAGTTTTTTATCAAGTAGCTATAGAGAAAACTCGAAGCGATATAGGAAAAATGTTTTGAGTGTTTGAGTTTTAAATTTTTATGAAATCAGGTATTATGAATTATGATAAATACATGCAATGTTTTTGGAAAAATTGATTAACCATGCCTTATGCAAAATGCGTCCTAATTGAAAAATAAAATATTTGTTTCAAAATAGAATATATGACAATATTTAAATATAATATATCCTAGGCTGACAAATCATCTCCGTTCAGAATCGTTTTTCGTATACAATGATACCTATCATTGCATTCAAATCTAACCTACCCTAGTCAGATGTCCACCCCACCACCTAATGTACAGCAGAGCGACATCCACTTACCCGCTTTTTAACTTTAACAATAGTACGTCTTTCTGTATAGACGATCTGCGTGTAGTCTTTTACACTCGCTTATGATGTTTATACCAAAAGAACGATGACGACACGTCTGACCAGTGAATAAAGACGGAGCTCTTTATATTTAATGTTGTATGTGTGTGTGCGTGTGTCTATATGTGTATGTGTGTAATTATTTTATTATATATATTGAATTTAAAAAATAATATGATGGCTTGAGCGCACATCATTACAGTTCATAATATCTAAGCTTTGACAATTTTAAACAAGATTTATTTTAAGTTTTCAAACTTAATTTACAAAAAGAAAAATCTTAAAGAGATTTAATTTACTTTTTTTTTACTAGCGTTTGAAGTTAGATATTGGATACTCGTAAATAAATAAATTCTCATACAGCGTTTCTCTTACTTTTTGTTATTTAAAAACTGATAATCCTAGGTAATTGAAATTCACATCATCACATTAAATGTTTATTTTATTATTTTCTAAGCACGATACAATTAAAATTTTTTTAGTTTTTCTCCCTGCAGTAAATGTTAATAAAAATGGTTACGTTTGGTCGAAATATCCAACAATTTTAATTTAAGGTTCTTTAGTTATAAATTTATAATACTATAATAGCAGTTAAGAAATATTAAAAATACATTTTAGATTCTGAGCGGAGCGATGAATGTATTGATTTTACCATGATGTGTGTTTTTATTTTATTTTTTTTTGTGTCTGTCATCACGTTTTGGGGCAGTAAAAGTGCTTAGATTTTTTCCTTCAGTAACTCGTCCGATCAGAAAGTGTATCTAGTTGGTACTTTGGGGGGTCAAAAGTAAAAAATTCTTAATACTTTTCTAAATAATCGAGAAAAACAAACTAAAAATTAAGGGAAAAACGAGAAATTTTACGCACACTCATTTTTCGACAAAATCGATTTTGGTTTTTGATGTAACTTTAAAACAAATGACCATATATACATGAAATTTTCACCGAATGTTTATACATGTATATTATATCCACCATGCAATTTTCAAAAATGTTCGACTTAAGTTGAACTATTCATAGGCATTTGAAATTTTCGATCATTATTAGTTTTTTTTAAAATTAATATCGATAAAAATTTATTTGTTAGGCAGAAAACCTTGAAAATTTAATACAAGGCTCTTAACATATTGTTACAATAGCAGTTGAAAAATAAAATAAATTCATTGTTACAATTTTTTTTTATAAGCATTCAAAGTTTGAATTTTGACAAAATACGTAAAAATCACGAAAATTCACAAATTATTTTAAGCTAGAAATTCATAAAAAAATTTCTTTTTAAATCTAAGATTTGAAAATTTAATACAAGATTCCTTACAAGTTTGTCAACCTTTTCACAAATAAAAAGTCCACCGGAAATTCAAATTAAATTTTTATGAGCATTTGAAATTTAAATTTTTACAACATTGGATTTTCACTGGATTTCATATTTAGTGATTTTCTTATTTTAGTGTAATTCTAGAAGTCTAAAACAAATGACCGCAGATACTTGACATTTTCACTGAATGTTTATATAGGCATTTTATATATTTCATAATATATAATAATATATATAAAATTTTGAGCTGTTTATTGACATTTTAATTTTTCAGCTTTTTTAGTTTTTTTTTCTATAAATATCGATTAAAAATTATTTGTTCGGTAGAAAAGCTTGAAAATTTAATACAAGGCTTCTAACACATTTTAACAATAGAAGTTGAAGAATAAAATAAATTCATTGTCACCATTTTTTTTTACAAGCATTTAAAGTTTGAATTTAGACAACATACATACGTAAAAATCACGAAAATTCATAAATTATTTTATGCTAGAAATTCATAAAAAAATTTTCCTTTTATATCTAAGATTTTAAAATTTAATATAAGGCTCCTTACATATTTTTACAAAAGCAGGTGAAAAATAAAATAAAAATATTGTCACAATTTTCATTTACAAGCATTCAAATTTTGAATTTTGACAACATACGTAAAAATCATGAAAATTCGTAAATTATTTTAAGCTAGAAATTCATAAACAATTTTCATTTTATATCTACGATTTGAAAATTTAATACATGGCTCCTATCATATTTTTACAATAGCAATTGGAAAATAAAAGAAATGCGTAGTCTTAATTTTTTTTTACAAGCATTCAAAGTTTGAATTTTCACAACATATTATGTAAAAATCACGAAAATCACGAAAATTTGCAAAATTATTTTAAGCCAGATATTCATAAAAAAAATTTATTTTTAAATCTAAGATTTGAACATTTTTAATAATCTATAATATATCCTAGACAGATAAACCTTCTTCGCTCAGAATCGTTTTTCGTATACAATGATATAATATCATTGGATTCAAATTTAACTCCATCCATTACAGTAACCCACTTGTAACCTACTGTACAGCAGAGCGACATCTACGACTTACCCGCCTTTTTTTTTATTACTTTAATGACAAAATTTCATTTTATTTTATTGTTATACATAGTATACAGTTTATAAATTTTTAAATTTTTGAAGCTGAGGATTGAAAATTCTAAACAAGGATTTTTCAAAATAGTTCTGTAACCAACAAATCTCGTAAAATATAAGAACACAGTTATTTTTAACATACATTTTTAAATTCAAATTTTGATGAAATTACAAATTAAAACCAAGAATGATGATTTAACAGTTGTTTTTTTGTCACTTAAAAATATTATTTTTGTTTATATCGTATATGAAATGTTTAGAATATATTTTTTTGTGGCTTGGTGAGGCGCGGTTGTACGCTCAATCTGCAGAAACGCACTGAGCGTACGTACCGGCCGCAGTTGCTAGCTCCCAGATGGGTTACCACCGGGGATTTTTAGCAACATATCTTTGTCAAACATACACAAACACGTGTTACAACCCTACCCATTTAAAAACCTACTGACAAATATACAAAATAACACCTACCGTACCGTCCCACACCCAATGGCCTATGTTGCCGCGGGTTCCCCTTAAAAAAAAAATATATATATACATATTTATACATATTTTGAACACACGATAACATTTTCAAATTTAATGTTCTTGGATAAAAATTAATTTAACCTTCTGTATAGTACTAATGCCTAAGCGGCTAAGCCTAATAGTAAAGTAAAATAGTTTAAGCACAATAATATCATCAAATATACTCAGTATATTATTGGCCGACAGACGATATTCGTTTAGAATTGTATTTAGTTTTCAATTATTTTATATCATTGAATTCAAACTTAACATATCCATTACAAGACTCTCTATTTTTTATGTTGAAGCTTTAAGTGCTCTTTTTTTCTATATTACTATTTATTTCAAATTTATTTGTAAGTATGAGGTGTGGGTAATAGGTTTCTCCATTGTTTATTTTTAATTTACTCCAATTATGAATATTAATAACTGTTCTGTTTTATTTCATTAAAATTTCTGATTGTAAAAAAATGATGTGTTTCAGATAAAAATTTGTTTGCAATATTAGGCACATATTAAAAGTATTGTTCTTATTATTTTTATTTTTAGGTAACTCCTCTATTTACTTAAAAGTTTTCTCAGTTTATTTTTGTTAGTTTATTAGACTTTTTTATGGCTTATGATTTATTTCACAGTTGTAAAGTTATTGCATTTTTATAGATTTCGAGTTTTGTATTATTTTTCTATTTAAATGTTTGATCAGGTGTAAAGTATTCAACTCATAATTCATTATTCTGATATTGACATTACTTTTTAGTATGAAGAAGGCATGTCATAGATTTTAGTTAAGACTGATTTTTTCTTTCATTGAAACGCTTGTAAAAAGTTCAGACTAGATTGAAATACATTTTGTTCAATATTAAAAACTGCAGGTGCGTTAGATATTATGTAAAATAAACTCAAACAAACTTATCACGAGTGCATTGTTTTATATTTATTCTTAAAAAATATTTAAGACTAAGCACTTAAAAAAAACTTTCGGAAGTGTATATTGTTTCTATTTATATAAATCTATATAAATTAATAACATGTTGACTTAAAATGAGGATTATTGGTAGGTACGGAGTCCAATGATTCTATATATTTTCTATTTTTAATTTTATCAAACATTTTGTCTATAACCAAAAATTTTGAAAATTAAAATAAGCCTGTAAAAAAACTCAAACAATCGAAAAATTATATCGTGAGTAGATTAACTTTTTAGGTATTCGTGATATAATTAAATAAATAAATATAGATTCATGTGATTCTTCATAAAAATATATTGTACTATATACTATAACATCAGCAATTAATTATAAGTAGCTTCAAACAAAACGTTATTTGCTTCTAAAGTAGTCTTGTAGGACGTAGTTAGAATAAATAAAGTATAAAATAATAAATCTTAAATTTAATTTAATTTTATAAAAAATGTCTATACTGTTTATACTTTGGTACCTATTCTGTTTTATAATAAGGTTGAAAACGTTATTATATGTAATATAATTATTGTAAAGCATAATAATCTAACTACATTATAGTTATAAAAGTTATCACCAGTTATTCATCAGTTGAATTATCACTCATTTTTGACTTTAAAATGAAAAAAAAACATATAAAGTTATTTAGATAAGAATAAAATAAACTATAGTAATATTATACGTATATTTTAGGTTATTCTAATTTTATAAAATAACTAGTGACATTACCCGGCGTCATCAGGGAAAGGTTTTTTACTGTTTTAATCTATAATATAATGATCTATTTTTGAGTGACATTTCAGGTACCTATTATTGTGTACATTGACAATGAGTATCGATTGATTTACTGGCAACCATTCTGAGAAAGTCCTAATTTTTAATGTAAGATCAAGTGAAGCCTGAAGGCTGAGTGAATTTAGTATTCTTTAAATTTTATAGATTTGTATACTTTATATTCAGTGATAATTTTTTATGAAACGGCATTGTTTTGCATTTTTTGTACTTCCTAGCACATGTGCACAGCCAACAGCCAACAGTAACTTTTTGAATTAGATGTTAAATATTTAGATAAAGAACATCCATAAATCTACTATATATATGATAATAATATAATTAATATACTAAATAAACTATTGGTAATAATGTTATTTGTTACCTCGAGACCTACTCAAGTTGGTTTTACATTAGAATTCGATGAATATTTTCGATTTATTAATTATTGCCTGACCGACATTCGCATCATGCACTTGCATCGAGCGAGTTAACACCCTATGCATTATGGTTTTAAATAGGTTTTTGAAAAATACTATTTTCACTGACAGCGCCGCTCATAACCGTATCATACTTGATGTATTTGAGAGATTTTTGGAAACTCAAACTTGGCTTTCAAACGTTTCTGAAATAGATCGCCAAGGGGATAAGCCTGATCACAAATCCTTATCACCAAATCACAATTCTTATAAAGTTATAACCTCCTCTAACTTTTGAGTATTGACCAACCTTTTATAATTCCACGACCCCAATTCTGAAATCGGTACCCACATAGTGAGTTTCACGGATTCCGAAGTTTTAACAGCAGCCATTTAATTTTATAAAATGTTTACATTATAATCATTTTACGATTTTGCATGTAATTCACTTATAGTAAAAAAGTTTTATTATCATTAAAATTTTATTTATCTTTAAAATAACTGTAAAACTCATTTTTATTTTATACCCTTCAATTATTTGAAGAAGAAAATTTGAAAAATTTTCATTTATAACCTTATCTTTGATGATTTTATGTATATTCAGAGTATTATTCATTTCAATGTAAATAAAAAAAAAATTACACATATAGGTAAAAAACGGAACAAGTGATGATAAAAAGTTTTTCGTTTTATTCGTGTTTTCCCATTTTATTACACACACACTCACATAGATATATATACAATAAAAATATATTTTTGAAACCATAATAAAAAGGATATGGTTCTTTTTGAAAATGTATCTGTCCTTTATGATGATATCATACAAAGACTAGTATATTTTTACTAAACTATAAATAGTTTAAATTGAAGATATCTCAATATGAATTATAATATTTCAATTTTTTTGAACGGTTTATTTCTTGCGCTTATCCATTTTTAAAACATTGTGGCTTGACATAAAAACAAAATGCGTGAGAAAATTCTGTTAACGAGAAAATAAAATTGAAAATAACTTAACGAATGCTTTTTTTGACTGTGTACTTGTACAAATATTATTTCACTGTTTCCTGTTCCATACTTCAAAATCTGGTGCTCACTGGCTGATCTACTAAAACTTATTTTGCGAGTACATTATGTTTTGTTTACGTTAATTTTGTCAGGTGCCAATACATACAATTTATAAGATCTTCACATCATATGCGTCTTAATAATTAATTTTATCTTATTTCACACTCTTTCTCTCCTTATAATTATATATATTTGGAATATTTATATGACATACATTAGTTTGGTACTCGAATTTTAGACTTACTTAAAACAAAATATTATGGGTAAACTACACCATATAGAATATATATGATCCATAAATATAAATAAAAAATCATACAACGTATGTGAGGTATATAACTTTTACTTTTACGTTTTGTAAATCTAATATACAATAAATGTTTGATGAAAAACTTATAATAATGATTTTTGCTTTTAAGTTTTTACAGTAAAAATATAAAAGTGGTAAAAACATTAATTTTTAATATAGTTTATGATTATATCGTTATTTATCGTATGGTTGCCGGCGATATGTATAGGCAATTTCACTACATTGCTGTGGGTAAAAAACAACAATATGGCATACCATAAATTTATAATATTATAGTTTATACAATATTATAATACATTAGAGACGATAATTGTTTTTCATTGTTTCTGTAATAGGTCACAATTTTTATAGCACAAAAATGTAAAAAATGAGCACCGCATTTAATATGGAATGTAATTTTAGTTCTTCTTTATTTTGTGGTTTGGAAAACTTTTTCATTGTGTTTTTTAAATTTTGTCAATTATTGCGTTTTGTGTAATAATTGAGGGTCTTAAATTTTTCTTTTGTAACTCGTAATTTGGTATTTTTTTACATATATTATTATTTTATTTATTATGTAATATGTAAAATCAATTATATTTAAGTATAATATAAAATGTATTTTAAATGATCTCTAAAACCATAAAACATGAGTAATAATCTTCAAGATATTTTGTGGTATAACTAAAAAAAACTAAAAAATATTGGCGTTATTAGAAAGACATTTGAAAATTGGATATCGTTAAATGTGTAAAAATACCTGCAGGTACTTATAGAAAATTTTACAATAAAAATTTTGTGAAAATGTATAAATTATTGATTATTTGTTTTTTAATTACAAGACTATAAGAAAATAAATTTGAAAAATAAAAACTATTTTAAATATTACAATTATTAAAATAAGTTTTTATAGTAAGTCTTGCTTACTTAGAATTCTAAATTAAGTAACAAAAATAAAAAGTAAATACAGTTATTATGCACCTAATGAATTTTTGTATCTAGACCTGATCAATTAAAATGATTATCTTCAACATAGAATTTAGAAAACAATAGATAATTATTGTGTAGCTTATACTGGCATATTCTATCAATAAAGATTATAAGGTCCTTTGAGTACAATATTGTCTTCGGGCGACAATCATTAAAACACATAGGTTAGAGATTTAATTATCCAGTACTCCTTTGAGAGGGAATTCAATTATTTTTTAAATTACTTTATTCTATTTTTGGAGTATGTACGATAGTTATAATTAACTTGATTAATGTATTTATAAAAATAATTAAGATACTATAATTATATATTAGAGTTCATTTTTATTGTATAATAATAATTGTTATTGTAATAAAAGATAAACTTAGAACTTGTTATTGACATGATCAGCTGTTAAGGACAAAATGTTTTTTATATTTCTCCATGTTTCGAATATTACCACTCCATCAATAAATTGAAGAGTAACGATTCTGGAAAGCGTGAGAGCGAAGGGACGTGGGCCAAAAAACTTGATCTCAGGATTACGTTAGAAAGTGATAAATAATGACAATGAATGAGTAGTCTGAAAATAATAAATTACGTTTATAGCAAAAACTTAATTTCCTAGTTAGGTATATAATAAATTTAGCTATATATTTGTTGTTCAGAGTTTAAGTGCTACTGGTAGTTTTTAATTTATATTTGTTATTTTAGTCTACAATAATGTGTGTTTTTCATCGCCTTTGGAGGTAAGTAAAAACGACACTATTTAGTATTTTTGAGTTCTCCGTCAAGTATTTTAGACTTTTTAATATCATAGAAATTTGTTAAATTAGTGAAAAACTACAGACTACGTGGTATAGATTTCGTTTTTGTATATATCGACGACGCATCTCAGCAAAGACAAAAACTAAAGGTACATCCGTGTGGCGTGTATTTTTCGAACGTTTTAAAAAAATGCGGCATCGTCACCAAACTGTCATATAGGATGTTCATATATGTTCCCCTTCAATTAAAATCAGTTATTTTACATTCAAGTAATTCAAGATGGCCCCCGAGCCTTCATCAACATGTTACCACTTTCACATTTAAGCCCGGGAGCATCTCCTCGAATATAATTCTACTATCAAAAAACATCAAACGACACCGTGAATCAAGCACAAGTCACTCATCTACATGTTTACGTTCAATTCCAAAAAAATTGTTCACTGACAAATCTGACAAGATATCGGTTTAATTGGACCTAGAAATTTTGCAATGAACCCGATCTTGTGAACTGTGTCAAGGCGCTAATAACATACACACAAACAATACCCAAAATCGCGTCTTAACCCCTGCCTGAGCGATGTTTCAGCTACATTTACCTCAATTTAGTTGGTTCACTGTCGCCGTTTAACAATTTGCTTGTTTACAGTAATCGATCAATTCACATGCTGGCCTGTAACTGATCGAAAACATGTCCACCTAAGTAGTCATGCAGCTCCTAACGGCAACCTGAATCGCTCGTATCGGCGTTTCCGACATTATCACAATCAATATTAGGGTCGGTACTTTGAGTCTGAACTTTTCAAGTTACTCTCGCCTACTTTTGATATTCAATACATTAGGGCGTCGCGTTATCACCTATAGGTTAACGGTATGATAAAACTCTTTGACCGAACACTTAAGTCTGCGTTCCCCGCGCACAAGTACGTAAATTCACTGGTCCATCAATATGCCCATCGTGCTTCTCTCACTCCAAAACACAATTAAATCAGGCAAACTACAAATTACAGTTGAATTGGTTTACGGCACTACGCTTTGAATTCCAAGTGAATAATTCCACCCAGCTTTATCTGAACCACGGCTGCCTGAACTCGAACTACCTAGTTATGATATTCCATGAGCTAGCTTCAATAATACGGTACAGGTACGAACCACAAATTCTACATTATATTCGTGTTCATCAACCTTGAAAAGATACAATGCAACTATGCAACCGTTTCATGGATCTCCATTGATCGTCTCAGGCCAATATTCATAGCATGCAAAGACAAAAGAGTCGATCGCCTATCACACGTAATCAACTGAAGCTGTTTACATCAAAACAAAGCTGGCCTGTTTTTATTTTTTCAAGTTTTAAGTGAAAATGTTTTTGTTGACAGTTATTTTATTTTTATAAAAAAAATAAAATGCTCGAAAAATGTCTCAAGGGTATAAATAGCTCAATTGGGTTAAAACATTACCGAAAAAGTTAATATACTCGTATTTGGAAAATGCTAATAAAAATGTTTGGTAAAAATTAAATGTGTCTATGGTTATTTGTTTTTGAGTTACATCAAAAAAGTTAAATTAATTTTGATATGACCGACAAAAAGAAAAACAAAACACGTCATTAAAAAAACAATCAGAATCTGAAATATACAAACAATTCTTCATTTTTTTAATACGATTATGAAAATAATTGTTATGTAACTTTGGTTAAGTCAAATTCAATCTACCTATTAACGTATAATATAAAATATCCTAGGCTGACAACTCGTCTTAATCCTTAGGTTAGAATCGTTTTAATATACAACAGTATATCTATGAATTTAAATATTATAACACATTAAAATTACCCGCTCGACATTTACAGGGTACAACAGAGTGACACGTACCATTGGTTGTTGATATAATTTAATTAAGAAAAACTATTAAATTGTATCTATTAGTAAATACTTTGAAAAGTACAATTAAAAGATCTTTGAAAATTCTTTGAATATATTATAAAGTTATTTTAAATGTATATTCTGATGTCGCTCATTACCATCATACACAGTACATACTTACCACATAAACTTATACGAGTAATGTCTATATGTTTATTAATTAGTAACACAAAAATGAATGACACAACATGTGAGCATTTTGACTGAGCCTAGAGAAATTCATTATTAATCCGAGTACTACGCGCAAAGGAGAGTATAAATTGAAATACGGTGTAATAATATTATACCGGTAACGAGAACAAGGTAATCGTTTATTATTAGCAAACTCGTAATTCAATGTAATAATTGGAATCTCCTTCAAAGCACCTTATTTTAAATTTCATATTGACATTATTTCACAATTAAATGAAAATAATTATCTATAAAATTGAATAAAATAGTAATTTACTATGTTCTTAATATCATTGAAGACTTAATACTAGTATTAGTTCTATAGATATTTTAGACATAATAAATATTATATAGACTTATTAGGCGAATGAAGCTTAAGGTCCAAATGTATTTTAAATACAAACTTTCTACTCATTGCAATTTGCAAATCACTATTTGTAGTTTATTTTTCTGAAAATATTGACGTTTCAGAATTTTATTTTCCTGATTTTTAATTTTTTTTTTTTAGTTTTGAGAAATATTGCGAATTATTTAACACCGTAATGTTATCAAACATGTGACCCGCCGCGGTGCGTGGCGCGTGAATTCCTATACAGCCGGCCGAATACTTTCCGTGTTCCTAATAGTTTATATAATCATATTTTATTTCTTCAAAACAGAAAAAATATTAAAAATCAGGAAATAAATGAAAATAAAATTTTGAAACGTCAATATTTTCAGAAAAATAAACTCTGCAAAATGGCTATAGGATTCTTTAATTTATTTGGAAATAATTAAATAAAAAATATATTTTTTAAATTTTTTACAAAAACATTAAAATAAATTAAAAATGAAATAATTGTAGTTCTTATCCCTGTGAATCTTATTATGAAATCAGAATTTTTATATCTTCATTATTTCGTAATATTTCGCAATGGGTAAATCCTCGCGGAACACCCAGAATTTAGTATTTAGATACATTTATTTTACCGGTAAAATCTGAGTCATTTTGTATTGATTATGAGTGAAGTATTACATGTGTGTTTTAAAAGTCTGTATACCGTTCTGTATGAAAGAATTTATTTTATTTACCTACATCCTAAAGACTAGAGTGAATAAATATCAAATAATAAATCTGTGCAATTGTCTACAAAATAATATGAAATCTGCAATTACCAAATTCATATAATACAAATAGAATATTTAAATTTTAATAATAGTTGGGATGTACAAATTTAAGCAAATACAAAGTATTACTCGTGTAATCAAGTAACTTTCTTCTTCCGGAATGTCTTGAACTTATAAAATATATATTCTATAATTTGTTAATCTAAAAATATCTAAAATTATTAATTAATAAAAAAATATGTATAATATATCTTTTAGAATTTAGTATTTACGGTAACTTATGAATTTTTTTTTTAAATGCAATCTACAATCTATACCACTTTGGCACAACAAGTAGATGTTAAATAGATTAGTTATATTCATATAATTTAAAAAAAATACGTCTTATTCTTAATAACATTTGTACATAATACATGACATTTTTAGGAAAGCAGCCACCCATTAGTAACACTTTCATTTGCTATTTTAACTTATGAATTTGATAAAAAAAACTATTATCACCATAATAATATTCAATTAAAATTTATAATTAAACATAAAAAAATCAAAGTTAATTATATAAAATTTATTTTAAAATAATATCGTATTATACATTTATACGTTATAAAATATTTATAAAGTACAGAAATTGTGTTTCTATTGTGCATATTTTTCATATTAGTGGTTTCGTTGCAGGAAAAAATACAACAATAACTAAGATGAGACATTGCTAATGGAAATGAAGCAAAATTATTTTTTGTGTGAAAATGATGAAAGATTTTGTTTTGTTTTAGTACCAAAAGGAGTTTTGTCTTTTTCACAGCGGGAACCACCGTCGGGGTTCCAATTACCCTAAAAGCACCCCCGGCGGTATACGCAGTCTTAGGTTAGACGCAGATTGCTATTCCCCTTTGGTCTGTTGAACGTAGTGTAAAATCCTAAAACAAAACAATGACGTCACTTATCTTTATACCAAATAGTTCATTTTTTTTTATGCATTGAGTTTTATTTCAAAAGATCAAAATAAATCATACTGAATCTAGTGAAACTAGTAAAAATGAAATTATTAAAATATTAATATTTTAATATAAAGTAGATAAGTAAATACGAGTATAATGTTTGTTTCTCTCACATCTCTATATGTACAGTTGTATTTAACGTGCGGTATATGGTTAATACTCAATATAAATACAATTGTTGATTCATATTATGTATTTCATTCAGTTATTACAATTTTTTCTGTAGATTATTATGTATACAAATAATAGAAATTTTTGGTATAATGATATTATAGTATATAATTATCGTTGAAGTGTTTATATTAATCGGATACGAGTATTTGTTATTAAACGTGACATATAATACCCACCACATTACGTAACTTAGTATCTTTTACACCAGCTCAACAAAATAAAACCCAACAGGCGGATGAATGAATTCAAAAATCAGTCCATTAACAGAATTTTTACGTTTTTGTCGTAGATTTATTCCACCACGATATTATTAGATCACTAAATTTGTTATTGTTTGCCTATATTTTTGTGAAATTTAATTTTTTTTTTCGTATTGAGAACCGGAGGAGGAACCATGGTGCCACTACTTCTCCTCCAGCCGCCATCAATTATTAATAATAATTAATAACCAATTGCACATTTACGTAGCTGAGACGGGCCAATCTCTCGTTTTATGGCTATTACAATTATAGGAAGTTATTTCCAATGATACTCGAGAGCTTGCCGTCGGCTACATTTTTAAGAAACTTAAGTACGCAATCATTAGTTCGGTGAATCCGGAGGACTTTCTGCGGCCTAACGACGTCGTTCCTCATCCTCTTTTGCATTAAGGATGTTTTCCACCATTCGATAAAAAAGTTTGAAAACTTCCCAGGTGCGTACTGGGTCCATTTTCCCTACCGGAAAACAGGATATAATAGGGGGCCCACTTATTATATACAATATACTTACTAATAGCAATGGGTCCCATGTACAAACCTATACAAATCGCCAGGTTATCTACCCATTTCTTACACTAAGAAAAGACTATACAATTAACGTGAACCTAAATAATATACCAAATATACATTTTAATTTAAGTGATTTAATTTAAATTTAAGATAATATATCATTATTAGATTATTATTTAAGATAAATCCTTCTTGATTTTATATGAAAATTTAATTCGATATGGGTTTATTTGTGCTGTATTATGTTTATACGTATATTCCCAGATTTTTCACCGACTCCTATTATAGCCATTTATTAATGTATTAAAACAATAAAATAAAATACGTATAAGCTTTTTCTAAAATAAACATCATTTAACAATAATTTAAAATCTTGTTACATATTTTCTTGTGAATAATTATTTACTACCTACTCAAATTTTATTTAGAATAGTAATATTTATTAATATTTAGAATTCATTTTAAATCCGATAAAATTTTAATTAACTATTAAGTCTTTTTTTTTAATCACTGGTATGTTCTGTAAATTGAATTTATTACGAATGATTAAAGCTTATAAAAAAGTTTTTTGTGGAGAACAATAATTATTAAATTGACGGATCGAACATAAACAAAATTTAATGTGAATAAAGCTTAATGAACAATAAGTCGTTATTTCTCAAACTCAATTATTTTTGGTTTTGTTAGATATAATAATATTTCAACGTTTATACAAATTAATTATCAATTGAATTGAAAAATGAAATAAAAATACGTTAACTGTTAATTTCATAAAAAAGTTTTTTTTAATATAATTCAAACAAAATGGTGGTTATGGAATATATTATCATCATATTCTTAAAGGTATTGAAAATTGCTTTATTCTAGTGACTTGTAAACAAAATAATCGGTGTTATACAGGTTTTTCGAAAACTAGTATTATATACACCAGACAGGTAAAAAAGTTACTAGAACGATAAATTACGTTGTTTTTCTTGGTATTAAACTTGGTTTTTTAGCTGCAACTATAGATAACACTGTTTTCGAAGATCGGCCTTGGGACTGAAGTTAAGCTATGTCTTAAATGCAGGTTATAGGAAGGAAACTAATTTAGAACTTTGGCCTTGGAAGTCATAATTATGCAATCACCCCGTTCTTATCTTTGCACACTAAATAATACTAAGATACAGCATAATAAGTATTTATGACATCAATAATGGTTTAAATTCACTAAAATATCCATTGGTTATGAATTTATGATGGTTTATATGGGATTTTTTTTGTATGAAATTAAATCTATCCTTTGATATCTTTTACGTTCAGTTGACTTTTTAGTCCTCTCTATGATCAGTTAAGTCACTCTAGCCCAAATCTGGGGATAAGTTAGATAGATTTAAGTCCGCAGCTGTAAATATTCGATATGGTGTTCCTCAATGAGGTCACTTTTCCCATTAATTCTTTTGTTACTTGTAACTGGAATAAAAATTGAAGTCCACGATTGTAAATTTATTATATTTGCTGACGATTTGAAAATGTTTGGTGAAATTAAGTCTAATTTGACTGTTTTTCTGCAGAACGAGATAGATTTCTTTAGTTTATGATTCAGCTCTCTTTGATACTTCCAATTCAACACTTGTAAATGTTAGTTTGTGTCTTTTTCCAAGTACATTCTAGATGTATACGATAACAATTGGTTATATTTTATGCACTATTATTGATTTAATGATTGATTGAGTAATATCCAAGGATGACTTAGTCGTTCTTTTCAGATCTGATATTTAGACTTTTACATTAAGGCTGTTTCAGAGATTTCAAGAACCTCGACTATGTTATGTGTACATTGAACGAGTTCAAGCTATCTAGAACCTTCAAAGCTACTTATTAAACTTTAGTCCAATTTTATAAGAATATGAAGTTGGGCTCTAAGAGCCTTTTTCAGTAATATTGATTTATACCATTTAGACTTTAAAGAGAGTTAGAAAACGCCTATTGATATCTAAAGCTTATATGTTGAAAATAGACTATCCTCCAAATTATGACTATCTAGTCTTGAGCATGTTTGGTTTTAGTTCCTTAGCGTTTTTGACTTAATATAGTATATCTAGTAGTTTGTCAATAGTTAATTGGTAGTAAAATTCATTCTCCTGCTCTGCTCTCACAAGTGAAATTCAGTATTTTTTCAAGGAATCGAGTTTCTTTTATAATCCTATGCATAATGTTAATTATGGTAGAAACCAATTCTTCGTACACTTTTAATAAGAGGGATACTCATTGCAGAAGATTATATAATACAACATATTATCATTTGTCATGTTATTATAATTATTATTTTATTCTCTGAGCAGTACACTGATAGTATTAGCCAAGAATATATGTGCCCAAAGAACGTAGTATACAAGTTTACCTGGTTATCTCCGGATAGAAAATAGATGAATAAGTTAGATCATGTCCTTATTAGTATCAAACTTATGAATAGCATTTGGAATGTAAGAACCGTACGAGAGAATGACTCAGATTAGGATCATCTACTTTTGGAATATGAATAAAAATAAAAATAAGAATACATTTAATATAAAACAATGCATAACAAACATGGAAAGATTTGATATTGACAAACTGGTAAATCAATCACAAAATAAAGAATTCAATAATACAATCAAAATATTCTTCAAGTGAATTTGAATGTAGTTAAGACCTAAGTAAGTGTAGATAGATGTTGGGAAAAAATATGAAACGCTATTGGTAATGTAGAAACAATGATATAAGGAAAGAAAAACTAAAAACCCAAACTACGAATTAACAAGTAATGCGAAGTAGCTATTAGTAGCTATTGTAAAAAGAAAAGTGGCGAGAAAGAACTAGTCAAGTCATACGAATAACGAAAGCATCTTTAAAGATTCAAAACGACAAAAAGAAACAAGCAACATACCGAAGAACAGAAACATACTCCTCTTGATTTAATTAAAAACAACATAAAAGTTGTAGAATTGGCAGTTATAGTCTCATAGACAAATACATAGTAATTGTAGTGACTTAAATAACCGCCTAGAAAGTTATTCATTTTCATTGATTTGTCACTAAGCCACATTGGTATATTATAAGTTATGTCCCCATTGTTTCTAAGAGCAAAGATTTTTCACCAGATCTTTGAAATCATTTTCTGAGACAAATCCAGCTCATATCAGTAACATAGAGAAAATATTTTGAAAACGATCTATCCATCAGATACAATAATTTTCTATCTATAGAGGTTGTTGTCCAGTCAAAAAACGAGGTATTTCGAAAAATAAATGACACCGATGGTCCATGTTTAAGCTCCATACCTAAAACTAAAGAAATCTCAGGATCTTATCAAATCTGCCGTTGTCATTGGACCAAACTATTTAATTTGTAATTTCGTGTGTAAAAACTATATATCTATTTTAATAAGAGAAATTTAGTTAGTCAAATAAATTTCTGTTTCAGGTATTGGTCTGATTCACTATAAAATCTATAAATGTGATAGATATTATATAACTAGTGATTTATTGTTTAAGAGGTGGAGGTGTCTCATTATCATAGAAATGATTTTTGACCAAAATTTATTAGGGTACCACTTTCTGATGTTGAAAATTGTATTATTATACAAAACACAATTGCTTCTCTAAAATTTCTAATTATCGAAGTATACATTTTTCCAAATTATCCTTTACTAACAACCGATTAATTAAAATGAAAAATGAAAACACTTTTTTTTAAATATATAAATCTCGTTAGCAATAAGGTTTAACTCAATACTTGTTGCTTAATATTGATATATTATTATATTATGTAATTTATCGCCATTCTTGAAGACATATTTGATTAAGGTTAGTGTTTATTTTCTTAAAATGTTTCCTTTGCTAAAAATTGAATGATGTTTTTTTTTATATATTATAATATTACTAAATCATCTCCAGCCAAAAGACTAATTGTTTCTGTAATGTTTCATAATTTTAAACGAAAAACATATAAAAACTCTGTTTAATTCATAGCAGGTTTCTATTGTATGCCATCATTGAGTAGGTTACTGTAGTAATGAATTTGGTTAATTTGAATTTAATATATTATTGTTAACGATAAAATAGTTTAATTGGAGATGACTTGCTGTTTTATGTTCTTATAGATATTTTTATTTTATAATTCTAATTATAAAGATATTTGATTTATTTTTGACTATTTATAGGTTATATGGAATAAAAAATGATTTTTTTAAATCTTCAATTTTGAACATACTATATAAGTAAATGGTAGCAAATGATATTTGGCTCGTACTTTTAGTGTCAAAACTAAAAATAACCAATAGGTAATATTAAAAGTATTTAAAATATATTTTTAAATTTTCATACCATTAATTTTTTAATTTTTAGATTCTGAGCGGAGCATTAAATGTATTGATTTTACCATGATGTGTGTTGAATGTTTATATAGGCATTTTCTATATTTGATAAAATTTTCAAAATATTTAGATTTGTTTTGAGCTGTTTACTGACATTTTAATTTTTCAACTTTTTTAGTTTTTTTTATATAAATATCGATAAAAATTTATTTGTTCGGTAGAAAAGCTTGAAAATTTAATACAAGGCTTCTAACACATTTAAACAATAGAAGTTGAAAAATAAAATAAATTCATAGTCACAATTTTTTTTTACAAGCAATCAAAGTTTGAATTTTGACAACATACGTAAAAATCTCGATAATTCATAAATTATTTTATGCTAGATATTCATAAAAAATTTTCATTTTATATCTAAGGTTTGAAAATTTAATACATGTCTCCTATCATATTTTTACAATAGCAGGTAAAAAAGAAAAGAAAAATATAGTCACAATTTTTATTTACAAGCATTCAAATTTTGAATTTTGACAACATACGTAAAAATCATGAAAATTATTAAATTATTTTAAGCTAGAAATTCATAAACAATTTTTATTTTATATCTAAGGTTTGAAAATTTAATACATGGATCTTATCATATTTTTACAATAGCAATTGAAAAATAAAAGAAATACCTTAATTTTTTTTACAAGCATTCAAAGTTAGTATTTTGACAAAATATTATGTAAAAAATCACGAAAATTACGAAAATTCGCAAATTATTTTAAACTATAAATTCATAAAAATTTTTCTTTTTAAATCTAAGATTTGAAAATTTTTAATAATCTATAATATATCCTGGACAGATAAACTGTCTTCGCTCAGAATCGTTTTTCGTATACAATGATATTATATCATTGGATTCAAATTTATTTTCATCCATTACAGTAACCCACTTGTAACCTACTGTACAGCAAAGCGACATCCACGACTTACCCGCCTTATTTTTTGATACTAAAAACGATAAAAATTAATTAACAAGATTAACGTCAAGTTGTTAATTTTAGAAAAATAGAAATATAATAATACAATAAAATTTCTTCAACAATTATCCGAATGAATTGCGTAGAAAAAATTTAGGGTGATTTTTCAAGTATTAATCAACACCAAACATTAAATATTCAGCTGGTAATTGAATATCATAATTATATATCAATAAACATTTTAAAATATTTATATTAAATTGATTTTAATTTGGTATAGACTCAACAGTTAACTAATAGTAATAAAACATCATTCAATTGTATATATTTATAAATATATTAAATACAATTGTTTAGGTTATTCAACTTATGATAGTATTATTAGCCTTAAAATAAATTACTATTTATAATAAAGCATTTATGAATACATAATAAAATAGAACCATAATAATATGTAGCATGTTTTGATTCTCTCTGCACAGAATTTGTATATCTTAAAACGAAAACTTAAAAGATATTGATAATGAATCAAACCTTTGGTATTAAAAACAATTTGTATAAATGTTTACAACAATTTAAAAGGGACATTTTTTTTTTGAAATTTATCTTATAGATTGCAAAAAATCTATTTAATGAAGAATAATTAATTATGTATAATATGCTGTAAATAAATAGGTAATAAATAAAATATAAAAGTATAAAACCATTCTTAAGCGAACCATATTGTATTTCTTATTAAATTTAATTTGGTTTCAATATTGCTTTAGAATTTTATAAATTGTTAAATTCTATAGGTACATCTCATGTTTTAGTTAGGAAGTTATACAAGGTGCTATTAAAACAATTAAAATATTAAATACCTACTAAAATATTTACGTAATCATTTTATATATTATAAAATTAAAATTTCATTGATGTCAACTGCATTAATTTAATATCAAAACAAAATAAATGCTTTTGACAGCTAAAAATAATTTGTAAATTAATTAACTCTTATGATATTTGAAACAATCATGGTTATTATTACACATATATCATTTGTTTAATAACTTTAATAACAAACTGACCTAAAATCAAAAGTACCTATTAGATAGAAATAGAATCATGTATATTATTGTTACCTATGATGAGATTAAAAAATATATTTCGTATACTATGACGTAGAACTAGCTATCTTGTAATACTCGTATAATGATGACATTTCTAAAACAAAATATAAACTTTTAATATAATATAAATTATAATACATATTTAGTTCAATCAATTTTATAAATCAACGGTTAAAATTTATTGATGGTGTATTCTTATTTATTATTTCTGTTTGGCCTTATTAAAAATGTAATTTTTTAGGTTAGGCTAGATAATACCTAAGGGAAGAAAATAATCGACCAAAAAACTTTAATTTAATGTTCCTCATGAGTTTTTAAAACAAAAAATACAAAATTTAGGTTTTTTTTACAATCCAAAAATATTTTTATAGAAGATTTCAAATTTTTACGTATATCGTATTATTATTATCATTAGATATACTTAATAGTTATAGTAATTAAAAATAATAATAATGATTATGTACACATTTCTTGTTGTTATTCAAAATTAAATTACTGTAAAGATTTTAATTTTTCATTATATAACTATATTACGAGTATCATTTTCGAAAAATTATATAAATTTCAAAATTTTTTGGTTTCCGTACTATTTTGAAGTGTTTTACCTTTGTTTTACCTTTGTTTTGATCTTTTTAATTTAAAAACAAATAAATAAAATAATATGTGAATTAAAAATAAATTCAAGTGACATCTCGATTTAGGTACCTCTTGACGTAAATTCCATAAACTAAAATTATATTGCATATTTATTTATGTAATTTAAAAAATTTAATATTTAACTATATAGGTATGTATAGTTATTTTTTATGTAAGCAACTCATTAAAAAGTGTTTCCAATAGAAAAATACATTATTTATAGAAATAAATGAATGTATAACTCATATTTGAATATAATAGACTCAGCAAATATTTAAACCAAGTATCTCAGACATACAGTTTTTTTTCCCCGGAAGTGGTGGATATAGTCTGCTCTTCTGCACCGGAAATATGAGTGAATTTAAAATGATAGAAGGAAAATTAGTTTTTAAAACCAAACATCAAATTATCAAATACCTATATGATAAATACTATTAAATTACTAACTTCCTGAAAACTATATGAAATTATGAGTTTCAGTTAGATTATACATGAAAACAATTGTATTAAAGTGGTTTAGTAAATATTACTTTAGACATCCTATGAATTGAAAAGCATACCGTTTCATT
Source organism: Diuraphis noxia (assembly GCF_037042655.1). Classification (NCBI taxonomy): domain Eukaryota; kingdom Metazoa; phylum Arthropoda; class Insecta; order Hemiptera; family Aphididae; genus Diuraphis; species Diuraphis noxia. The sequence continues at coordinate 15,099,450 of NW_028301712.1, read as the reverse complement.
AATTTTTAGTATTTACTTTATAGTATCAAATTATGTATCAATCATTTAGATTAACTTGTTTAGTAACATATGACTATATGGACAGATACAATTAATTTAATTTAAAATTAAGAAAACTTTATTTATTTATATTGATTTTAAATAAAGCTCTGGAGGGTTCAAAACGTTTTTTATAACGTTCGAAAACGGACAAAGAATAACCGTACAAAACTGATCAACAATTATAATAATTATAATCATAGATCGGTTTTCTTATACAGAATATAATAATATACTAAATAAAATCGAATAACGTATCAGAAAACAATTAACAGTTAAAACATATCATTGACAGAAAAAATAAATATATTTATAGGCATAATACAATTACGTGTTATAATTTTTTTTTTTTTAAATTAATTTCGATAAAAAAACTTTTAGTCGGTCAAAAACTTTTAAATGTAATTCAAAGTTCTATATCAGTTATTGTTAGTGGAAATTAAAAAAAAATAGTTAGGCTTATACACAATCATTTTTTATGAGTTTTACAAAATCATGAATATTGGCAAATTATTTTGAGTTACAAATTCAAGAAAATTTGTTCTATATTCTGTAATGATTTAAAAAATGGGGATAGTAAATTGTTATTTCATACCTCTCCAATTCTTGAATTGACTTCCCAATTTAAACCGTGGTTAGCGTCTGAGGTGCATGGTGAGGTAATCATCGATTTGTATTTTAAAATAATAAAAGCTTTTTCTTTGGTCTGTTGATATTACTTTTATTTAATTTATTTCTTATGCACATTAATTAACCTTTTAACTAAGTTATTAATTTATTTTTAATACACATATATATATTTTAGATTCTGAACGAAGTGATGAATGTATTGATTTTACAATGATGTGTGTTTTTTTTTTTTTTTGTGTCTGAGTACAGCATAACTAGTCAAAATAATGCTTCAATTTCAAACTTTGGGGGTGGTTTCCGATGTAAAAGTAAATATCCTTGGTGCATTATACAGCTCAAAAGTAAACATTTTCCAACAGTTTTCAAAAAAATCGATATTTTTATATGGTTGTTATTCAAAAACTAATCACTGTAAATACTTGAAATTTTCCCCAAATGTTAATGTTAGTGATATCTATATACAGTTTAATTTTCAAACATTTTTGGCTTTTTTGAGTTATTTATAGACCACTGAAATTTTCGATTTTTTTGAGAATTTTTTTTTGAAGTGTCGGTAAAAAAATGTTGGACGACCAAAAAAACTTGAAAATTTAATATAAAGTTCATTATGAGTTGTTCTTATTGTAGCTAAAAAAAATTAAAAATCGTAAGTCACAATTTTTTTTAATAAGCGTTTATAGTTCAAAATTTTACGAAATCTGTCGAAAACGTGAAAATTTGCAAGTAATTTTGAAGTTGAAAAATCATAAAAATTTTTGCGTTTATAACTAAGGATTAAAAATACAACACTAAGTTTTCCATAAGTTTTCCTTCAAGTAGCTATAGAGAAAACTCGAATTATCATTATAGGAAAAATTTTAAGTGCGTTTGAATTTTAAATTTTTACGAAATAGCGTACCGATAACGATTTATCCTGAAACTATTTTAAATATTTGTTATGATTCAAAAAGTATAAGTCCTAGATACTTGAAAATTTTACCAGTTATTAGGATTGGCATTTTCTTTACATGATTTAATTTTCAAAATATTTTGACTTTTTTGAGATATTTATAGACGACTGAAATTTTCAATTTGTCTGAAAATTTTTTTTTTGAAGTGTCGATAAAAATTTTTTGGCCCTATCAAAATACTTGAAAATTTAATACAAAGTTCCTCATAAGTTATTCTTATAGTGATTAAAAAATTATAAGAAAACATATGCACAATTTTTTTTATTAGTATTTGAAGTTCAAATATTGACTTAATACGTAAAAATTACGACAATGTTCAAATTATCTTAGATCGAAATTCATAAAAGTAAAATTCATACGTAAAAATCACGAAAATTCGTAAATTATTTTATTCTAGAAATTCATAAAAATTTTTCCTTTTATACCTAAGATTTGAAAATTTAATACAAGGCTCCTAAAATATTTTTACAATAGCAGTTGAAAAATACAAGAAATGTATAGTCACATTTTTTTTTACAAGCATTTAAATTTTAATTTTGACAACATACGTAAAAATCACGAAAATTCGCAAATTATTATAAGCTAGAAATTCTTAAAAAATTTTCTTTTTAAATCTGAGATTTGAAAATTTAATACAAGATTCCTTACAAATTTGTCAATCTTTATCACAAAAAAAAATGTCCACCGGAAATTCAAATTAAATTTTTATTAGCATTTGAATTTCAAATATTGACAAAAATTCGTCAAAACCATGAATATTTGCAAATTATTTTGTAGTTCAAAATTCATAATATTGTTTGTATTTATATCTAAGGTTATAAAATTTAACACCAAGTTTTCCACAAGTTTTGCTTCAAATAGTTATAGAGAAAATTTGAAACGTCGTTATAGGAAAAATGTTTTGAGCGTTTGAGTTTTAAATTTTTATGAAATCTTGTAATGATAACGATTTATCCTCAAACCAGGTATATGTATATCTATTATAATATAAGGTATTATGAATTATGATAACTACACTAATTGATTAACCATGCCATATGCAAAATGCGTCTTAATTGAAAAATCAAATATTTGTTTCAAAATAGAATATATGACAATATTTAAATATAATATATCCTAGACTGACAAATCATCTCCGTTCAGAATTGTTTTTCGTATACAATGATACCTATCATTGCATTCAAATTTAATCCCATCCATTATAGTAACCTACTGTATAGCAGAGCGACATCCACGACTTACCCGCTTTTTTTAAATTATTAGTATCAGCAAAATATATTTGGCATTTTAAACAAAAAGTACGAGTTACTAATTTGAATTTATTAGGTAATAGGTTTTCATAGAAAGTTACACTGTAGTAACGGTGTCGGATAATATGTTGACGCAGAACCCCTATGGTATGTTTCATCAATGATATTTTTGGTCAACACCAATGATAGATACCTTAATATTGTACTAAGCGCTAAATACTAATTTTTATTTTTATTTTTTTTTGAAAAACATTCAAAGTTTCAAATGCTACACAAATTCAAATAATGTGTAAACGTAAAATGCTAAATTGTTTATAATTTTGTAATTGTTAATAATGCTAAAAGCATAAATTAAATAACGTTTAAATTTGTTAAACCCTTAAGCGCATAAATTGAATAATATTTAAATTCATTATAACAATAAGCCTTCAATTGATCGTAACGTTTAATATTCATTTAAACCTATAACGGTAAACGGTATTATTGTTTTTAAATTTAAGCTTACCTATATATACTTATATGAATTTCCATGGAAATTTTATAATTATTATTACCTATTTAAATTTAGAACCTTTAATATCTCTAGTAGTAGATAACTAAATGTATGCATGCTATTTAGTATTTATATACATCATATTTTACAAATATTAAATATTTAATATTTTCAATCCTATATTTAGATATTTTACTTTTATGTATACAGAAAAATATTTAGATCTCTATATTAGTAAATAGAGTGTATACATGTATATATTATTTATGGATATCACAATTTCACAAATTAAAAAATTAGATATATAACTTAAAAAATGGATGATATAGGTTTAGTAGGATTAATCTGTTTATTAAATTGGATATAGGTCTGAAAACGTATTTCTTTGAACTATGATGTTCATAATATTTAAATAAATAATTAAGTTGGGTTGTAAAAGAGTAATTACAAATCGCCTTTGGTTGCAAATAAAAATGAATGCAACAACATGCGAAATGTGTGAATACTATTTAAAAATATGTAAACATGATACAAATAAATTACAACATAACTTAAACTTCCCAATTAATCATTTGAAACAGCGTTATCATATAATATATTTGTGCTACTCAAAAGATATAAGTATTCAATTAAACAATTAGGATACTTCATTAGTTATAATTAATTTAAATATTTGTTTATGTTTCAAGGAATACAATAGTATTTATTTTTACGTTTCTAGTTTGACAAGATTAAGAACAGTTATAATGGTAGCTTAAAATTACTTTTGAAAGACTATAATATATCATACCAAGATATATGACGTTAAACGTTCTTCGTTTAAAGTTGTTATTAGAGTACTTCAGTAGCAGCATAGAGTGATAAACTTTTATGAAAGTTATTAATACAAATAAGTCTAGCAATGAATTTTAACATTAATATCCAATATAAATAACTATACATATATACATTAGTAAGTTAGTAAGCTGCGTACCATTTCCTATTTGTAATTACTATAGTAAAATATAGATATTACTAAAATATCTATACATGTAATTTATCAACAGTTAGAATCAGAATTGGGAAAAGTTTAAATTTTAATGAATACACCATTAATAATAATGCATTCCAAACGTAAACACGATATGTAATTAATAAACCTAATAAATTATTTTTCAAAAATAATTATTAATTTAAATTAAATTAATTATATAATAGTTAAAATTTGGTTGATCATTGGGCTATTTTTCAAAATCGTGTCTAATTGTATTTCTTTGTTAAAACGTGTTAAAATTATATACATTATGGTTTAATAAATTTTTAAATTATATAAAAATTAATATTAATTATTTAAATGTTTTTTGATAGTAACAATAATTTAAATTTTAATGACAAAAAATATCATAATCACGATCAGACAATTTTTAGTATAATGCAAAATATATGAAAAACTAAGTAAAGAACTAAACATAAGCCACGCTATCGGAATAAGTCCATGCCCAAATCCAGATAACAAAATATCAATTCAATCGATTAATTTTGAAATATCCAGAGGCAGTTGAATATAAACGATTTGAACGTTTTCGAAATTTCTTTCAATGTTTACTTCCAAATGTTTTGCTAATCTTAAGCTTGAAAGATTATTCTCTTTCATAATTTTTGCTCAAGATAATTATGAATATTTTTGTTTTTCAAATTTATGTTTAATGAATAAATTGCATGTGTTAGATTATAAATAATGTGGGACATTGAAATTTTTTATTAGAAATTTATAAAAAATATTTTAATAAATTTAATTCAGATTTAGTGATTAGGTTAATACATGATTTATGGTATTTAGATTGGTTTTGAACTATTATTATCTGGTGTAAGTTTTTACTATTTTAAAATTGAAATGGTAAAATAAATGAGAAAAGATATTTATTTTGGATAGTATGTACAGATAAACTTTTATGATATCTATTTGTAAATGTGCAACTATGAAAACACTTATTATTTATTCATCTAATAATTTACCAATTTCAAATTTTTTATTATTTATAATCTATACAAAATAATTACTTGAATTGAAATTATCATATATATTTATAACATAGGCGTGCGCAGACTTCTGAGTCAGGTATGGCTAAATTCAGTCTGACCACCCACCTCCTTGTCATGGTCACACAAGAAAAAAATTATAGAAATTTTCAATACAAACTTCGAAGTGATCCTTTGTTAGTGACTAGAAAATGTAAGCAATCATTTTTCATTATTACACACTAATAATTCATCAATATTTATTTTAAATTTTAACCAAATATAATTTAATAACGTTCAAAACATAATATATAATATTAAAAATTGTCAATTAACATAAATACTTATTTGTTATTATAAATTATTCATTAAATAATTTGTACGTATATACATAACACACAATTATAATGCAGTCAAATAAAAAAATGTAATTATTATACTTTATAAAATAATTCTTCATTATATTTATAAATTAAACATGTATACCATTGTAGGCTAATAAACCTTTGTATTTGAAGCCTTTAATTAATAAAAATGAAATAAAAACAATTCTACGGTTTCCTTCGATCAAAAGTTTAAATCTTCAATTACCTCATCATAGTCGATGTTCCCTGTTTCTTCTTATTGAATAAACATATATAAAAGAGCACCCAATTGTTCTAGGTTCATCGTGGATCGAAGCTTGGTTTTAAAAATAGTAAATTTAGAAAAGGCCCGTTTATAGCTACAACTTGTAACAGGAATGATAACGAATGACTTAAGAAAAATTGAAAATTGAAAAAAAATATTGACCGATCTCTCTCGTTGAGCCATTTTATCCAAAATCTAAACTTCTTTAGTTGATGTTCCTTTTAATGTTTCAGTGTTATCCATTTTTTTTAATAATTTTTTTTCATTAACATTAATATCAAATAAAGTTTAAAAATATAAAATATCATAATTTGTAGTCTCGAGATTAACCGAATTCCCAACCCCTTCGATTAATTTAAGACTTTCTTGGTTGAATCGAACGTTTAATCCAGGTATAATCTGGTCAAGTGCAAAATAAAAACCAAGAATGTTTCATTACATATTTTTTAGTTTCCTCAAAATATTGATGATCATAGTTGTCATCAACCTTTTTAGAAATTTTTCGTTTTTTGACATCGGGAATGTCAATATTATTTTTATCACATATTATTAATATCTTTAATCGTGTAAATATTATCTATGATCTTGATTTATTTTTTATAAATTTTCTATGGTTATAACACGTATAACACCTTATTACTTTTTTAGGTACCGAGTACCCACCCACGAATGAAAAAAAAAGGGTCAGGTGGGACTAAAGCCCAATCAGCTCTACCCGTGCGCGCGCCTATGATTTATAATCTATTTTATCTAATTTCATTATTTATAAATCAGACTTTGATTTAAATTTGTTTAAAAAAAGGTTAGGTTAGATAGTCAATTTGATATACACTATTCTTACTAAACATTTCTGTTTTTTTTTTTTTTTTATTATTCAAATATAGTTTGTTTTTTAAAAACAGGTTATGAAAAATTAATTGCATGCATTATTCAGCAGTAAAAGAAATGCATATAAATTATAATTAGTCAATTAAATATTAAATAAATATAATTCCGTTATATAATATATATTATGTTTATTTGATCTTTTCCTACTTTTTAAAATATACATATGGAAATTAATTAGTTTCATTGGACTCGTCAAGGAATACTTCTGTTTGAATCAATCAAAAATTGTCAACTTTTTATTAGTTTGTTAGAGAAAATTGATTTTTTTTCATTTTTGTATATTTGAGCTACTAGGACTATGTGCTGTAACAAGAGTGAAGAAAAACGCTCATTTAAAATACAATTAAATAATTTTTCTTATAATATAATTATTATAATATTATAGTATACTATAGTAATAAAAATTGTATGGGAAAAATAAAAATTTATTTTACCTAATATTATATTATTCCCGTATAATATAATTCAAAATGTCAATATAATATTAAATGTTTTGTAATTTCGTATTAAATATTAATAAATGCTACTATAATAATATGTTACTAAAATATAATATTGTTATTATAATAAATAAAAATAAAAATAATACATTTAAATGATAGGACAACAAATACTTTTATTTCTTAATCATATTTAACTATAACACTTACTTACTAGCTATATGAATATAGAATGTAGTACATATATTATGTTTAGGTATTACAATCATAACGATTTGAAAAACATATACCATATTATTTGGATTTGATTAATCAATTATTATATTTTACAAACATTTTTTTTTTTTTTTTTTTGTTAAGCATCAAATGCATAGGTTATTAGCTTTTACAAAAATTTTTCCATTTTACAATTTCCATTTTATTATACAAATTGATATTTTTTTTGATATAAGATTGTATTATGATAGTTGGAAAACGGACCAATTGCTTCGTACATGCTGTCAGGGATGTCAAAGTGTTCATTGAAGTTCGGGCAGTAGACGATGATTTACCAAAATTGTAACATCTCTTATATAGAACAAATTAAATACGATACAAAAGTCAAAACCTTTAAGGAACTTAAAGAAAAGGCGAGTAATTGATTATAATGGAGAATTGGAGTTGTACAACTTTCGGGTTGAAAAAAAAAACCAAAAATGTATTGAAACTTGCATTACTTCTAAAATAATGATTTTGATTTAACATAGAATATAATTCACGTAGAAAAATAAATACAGGTAATCAAGTACAGACAGATTGTAAAGTATTACTATCAACTACATCCACACATTTTTTTAAACAATATATTGATCATTTTTAAGCTAATAAAGATCCTTTCTGGATTGTTTTGAAAATAAGATAGTTGTTTTATATGTTTCAACAAAAAATAAACCTAAAAGATAAATCTTAAAGCATTATCACGAGGTAAAATGATAGAATTGTTAATTGTCAGTCTAAAACAGTTTAAAGTCTCCAATTCTCTAAGCTCACTTAAAATACAAGATAGATTATCACTAAGTTTTATTTTAAAACCTATTTATATGGTGTATACAAATAAAACTGCATATTATGAGGATTTTAAATGTAATGTAAAAAGACATAAAAAAAATAAAAAAAAATTAAAATATTAAATACTGATAGAGATTTTCTTTTCATTAGGTAGTTATTAAAAACACCTATTTTTATAGACTAATGAGCATGCAATATATTAAATCTATTTTTTATCTGAGGTAATTTTAACTATGATTGAGAGAATTTAAAAATAATTATAATTATGATTTATATGTGTTCATGTAATTCTTCATTTTTTTTATAAGTTACATTTTTATGTGCAGCAAATAGTCAGGCAATAAAATGTTAACTTTTTATTTTTTTCAATACAGATGAAGAAAGTGGTTTATTTATATCATTTATAAGGACAACACAACACTACTTTTACAGTAAATTTGTGTGATTTACAAAAATCCATTTCACTGGAAATTGAAAACAGCTTGGTTCTAATGGAAGAAGAAAAATCAAATACAATTTCAATCCCAAGATAAAGCTGTACATGACAAATGCCAGAAAACGTTTATAAATGCCATGACGTGTATGACAAGAAGATCTAGTACAATTTTGCTATTAATTGCTTTTTTTTTAATTGCCTTAAAAAATATCTTAAATTAGCATATAAAAACACCAATAAAAGTAATAATGGCTTTATAATTTTACGATTAAAGGTGTTTGAGAACGAATATAGTTTTTCACTTTCCAAATGTTATAAGTTATTATTCGATTGTGCAACGATGTTTATTTATTTAACATCAAGAAGGGAAATAAAAACACCAACATGTAAGTAGACATCTGTGGTAGAATACTGAAAATATTTGAGACAAATAGAAAAACATTTTCTAATGCAAGTGAAGAGTCAGAAGTAAAATCGAATTATAGGTGTGTTTGAGAAAATTAATTTCTTGATTTTCAAAAACCGTATATTGAATTAAAAAATGTCATCAAACATTTTTGTTTGATTAGATAAATTTGATTACTTACTTTTAATCCCGGGTTTTAAAATTGTCATTTGATAATTAAATATTAATCACCGTAATAGGGTATTACATATTTTGATACTGAAAATTTTAAATTATTGATGCTGCAATAATTATAAATAATAATAGATAAAAACGTTATACCATTATTTACACTTTTATAGTTCTAAATCTCTTGTAAATTTCAAAAACATTATTTTTTTATTTGAATTTTATAAAGTGTTCCTGAAATACATATTTATTAAACTTATTAATAAAATAATAAAATATTTAACATTTAGACAATTGATAAGCGTAATTAATTACAATATTTACATTTATTTGTGTTAGTACATTTGTGAATAATGATTATACACTTAGACTTGAGACGTCGTTCAAATATATATAATTTTATATACACGTCTTGTTTTTCAATAAATAAAAATTTGTTATTTTTAAATTCCTAGTGAAATCCACTGGTTTTATTTTTTCCAGTTTTCAAATTTGAAGTATAAGGATGGAAAAGTATTACAACTTGGGATTCTTTAGCGAATAATATACATGGTTTTTGGTTTGCATTGACTCTGTTCCCCCATTTTGAAATGGGCAATAATAATATCAATACGATTGATGACTACTAAGAGACTTAAATGGCATTATTAATAATATAATATTGATTTCTATATAAGTTCAGCAATAACGTACCGTAACTAAAACGTATTTCCCACTACGATTTAGCTCATTCTATATGTATACAGTACATATAATCTCAAATCATAGACCAACTGTATGAAAGATTTCTAGAAATGGCATCACATTCTCAAAAATAAAAATTTCATGGACTACCGGTAAAATCAATTTTTCATTCGTAATGTCCATTGTGTAGTGAACTGGACTACTCGAGTTTAATGGAAGGAGAGAATTCAGTAGCATAAACGTCATTATCCACTAACTGTGTTATTAATAACATTTCATTCGCTCACTTTCATTCGTCCTCTCGCTCTCTTTCCATCAATTTTCAGTACCTATACAGTAACACGCTAAACATGTGTATAAAAAAAGCAACAAAAAAAATTACTGTACCCATATCAGATAATTGGGTACAGGGAGAAGGGGGTCCGTTGTCTCATAGGGTTGCCCAAATATGATTAATGATGATAGCAAAATCGGTTCGGCCATTAATATCTTTGCGACATATTTTGCAGATGCGCCTAAAGTCCTAAATCAATTGATTTATGCAAATAGTACGTGTTTGAACTTTGATTGAACGATGACTACAAATCAACGATATTTTAAACAAAGCTTTGAATTAAACAAATAAAAATAATAATAACAATAAAATAAACATGGATCATATTGTACTGATTCAGAATGCATGTTTATTATTTAATATTAATTATTAAAATATTTATTCTACGTTTAACCATCCAATTATTTCCAAATTCGGACATAAATTTATATAAATAAAGCTGTGTTTGAACAAAACGATTTTTTAAGCATGCGGACAGCAATAATTCACAGCAGTTTTATATTTAAATTATACATATATTCAAATTTTGATTATTGAAATTTTTAATACACTATATTTTCGAATATTTGAGATATTTTTTACCTCTTAATTATATCCCGTGGTACAAACTTCTTTTTATTTTTTCAAATAGGAAGCCCACTTTTCATTTTTAATTATTCACTGTATACATATATTTTGAAAGAGTTTTTAAGTACCTAAATAAAAATTCAAGTAACTAGTTTTTGAGTTACATAACTTTGTGTACTAACTACTAAGGATAATACATAATTTATGCATATAGGTTAGGTAGCGAGGAGCTTATATTAGATAATTTAAAAATGTTAGTAATTACTATTGATCTATAAATATATATTTTTTTTAATTCTCTAAATATAATTATTACTACATCTAATATTACATGTATTTTTCTAAAGCCAAATTCAAGGATTATTATCCCTAGTATAAAACTTCTTACTAACTTAGAAACTACATATTAGTATTTTGATCTAGATACATTAAACTTTTCAAGAACATCCGCTGAATAATTTTCAGTAAAAAAGGGTGGAAGAAGAAATCTCATTTGAATAATAGAAGTTTTTATTACTATATGACACTTTTTAAGTTGTAAAAAAATATCAGGAATTTTAAAATATAGTACCTAGGTGTATATACATAAAATTCTAAAAAACAGTATTAAAAAATAATCAATTTTCAGCTTTAAAAATTGAACATTTAATTTATTTGATTAATTTTACTTAACTAATATTTTTAACTAATTCAAACATTTGATTTAATACAAATGTAAAACCTATTCGAAATAATTTGCTAATTTTCGATAAATTTGGTCAACACGTTTAACTTCAAATGATCATAAAAAAAATGTGTAGATTTACACTTAACGTTTTTTTTTAATTTTCTCTAATGACAACTTATGTGTAATGTTGTATTACATTTTTATATTTTAAAGTTTTTTGACCAAGTGAATAATTATTATTTATCGACAATAGCTAAAAAAAAAAAACTATAATACTATGAAATTGTATTATGACTATGAATAGTTCAAAAAAAAAAAAAAAAAAATGGTAATATTTCAAAAATATTATGATGCATAGAAATTGCTAATATAAAGCAGCGAAATTTCATGTATCTACTGCAATTTTTTTTTAAAGTTACACTAAGATTCAAAATATTTTAAAAGCTGGTTTTAAGTAGAAATCTCAATTTTTCATTAATTTTTTGTTTGTTTTCGTTAATGCTTTCTTTTGACTACACGGAGTACAAACTACATTCGCTTTTCTACCAAAAGGACGCTGTTGAAGAAATTTAAAGCACTTTTAGTGCCCTAAAAGTTGATGACTATCTATCAGATTTATATATTATTTATAATTGTAAATTGGAGCATTCAAACGTGTACTAAAAAATTCAAAATAAGCAAGAGATAATTGTACACAATGTACACACATGGTAAAATTTTAGTTTTTACTAAATTTTAAATTAAATTAATTTTATTTAACTAATATTTTTTTTAAATAAAATTCTTTGAAATATAAAATATTTGATGTTTAATGTACTTGTAATATATATATATATTTTTTTTTTGCTCTTCAAATTTTCGACCATTAAGTATTCAAGTGTATATTTATATGCTTTTACCTACAAATATACAAAAATATGCAGACCATGCACTAACGTTGGAATATGCAAAAATATGAATATACAATTGTGATGTTTAATCCATCAAGAAATGATTTATGGACACTCATTAACTGCATGATATTGAAAATAGGCAATAGCAACATGAACTTTATGCAAAATACGTTACTTAGTGATGACAGACACACACAATTTTGTTCTAAAGGTAAAATGCTTATTTTAATTTTTTTTTTTTTATTGTGTTAAAATATAATCTAATGCATTATTTATAATTTATTAAAAATCAATTTAAAAGTTAAGTACCTATTGTAATATTTTAATAAGAAATGAATACAGCGTGTAACAGAAAGACACGAAAGAATGTCATATGTTTTTATATGATTTATTTGCCATATTTTTCTGTTAAACCCTTAATACACAAATACCTCATACAACAAATTAACTGAGAATGTTATATTGTAAATTAAGTTTTAAACAACATTAGAAATAAATTAAATATCCATGTTCAATTAATATTTAATATGTACTTATGATTTTGTTCTAATTACTGGGTATACAATGTAACCTAACCATACAACATAATAATTAATAAGTAATATAAAAAGTATAACTTAATACTTTTAAGAATAGGTATCGGTTTTATAAAATATTGTATCCAATCTCATTTAATTTGTTGTTTACTGATTTAAATATTAATAAGTGTTATACTGTTATGCATATTAATATATTATTATGTATACATTGATTCATAAAGCATGCTTAACTTCCCCTTTTCTTATTCAATTTTGCAATTATTGAATTTTTTTTAAATACTAAAAAACTTATGATGGAATTTTCCAATTCATGAAAATTTGTTTCTGCTTAAAGAATGTTCAGTAGACATAAAAATGTCTGATTAAAATATTTAGTCATGGTTATGACCTTGTGGAGATATAGTTAATTTTGGGTCTCTATGAATTCGAAAAATTAGTAGTTCATATTAGAAGGTATTAAACCTCTTGAATTAAAAAAAGAATTTGCATTAAGTATTTGTTTATCTTTATTGTATGACTAATCTTTACCTGGTTAAGTTAATATATACATATATATAGTAAATTTTATGGAATTATTTATTACTTATTATGAATATTTTATCATTTTTAAATATTTATTAAACAGTTTTTAACCATTTATAAATAATTTTCTTTTCATTACATAAATAATCGTTTAATGTAAATAATATTATAATGTCACTTTATCAATTCACGAATCTAATGCTTTCGTGGATGGCAATTCATTGCATCTGATTGATGGATAATTGCTTTATTAATTACATCCTGGCATTCATTAATTATTATCGTGGTACTTCATTGGTTTCAATTTCAATTTGGTTGAACTTCGGTAGAACTTTAATTTAATTTATAAGAATTTTATCTAAATGTAGTTTTTTACGTTTCTTTGCATTTATGGGCATCGGAAATAGCCTACTCAAAAATACCTGTATATATTATATATATATATATATATATATATATATATGCATATATTCCATATTCTCAATATTTAATTTGGTATACAATGTCTCATTAATATCAATAATTCAGTCTTTCAACTATAATCAATAAACTTTTCATAAGTATACATATATTGATCTACTTCACATTTCTACATCTATATATTACTTTTTAAACTTTAAAGTGTTTTTTCTCGTAGTTAATTATCGGTACCATTATTCATGTAGTATGTTATCTGTTTGCAGATAATCTACAAATGTCAGTCATTGCTTTTTTAATGTAGATACTTGTAGAAAACATTATGTACTTATAACTCCGTTTAAAACATTTAATTTTGAAACAATAAATCTATAGAACATATTTTTTTTGATGTGATTATTTTTTTTTACAAAATTATTTTAATTAAATATATTTACTATTTACTATTTATAACTTTACTATTCAGACATTATATCAATTTCTTATATTCATTAAGTTCAGCATCTTGTTTAAGGAAGTTATTGTTAAAATCTCGATTAAAAGTGTTGATTGTATACGATATGCTTACTGCTTTAATGTAGATACCAACTATTATCTATTTTTAGTTTAAAAAATGTAAATTTTTAAAGTTGCTTAACTATATGAATGTTGAAATTGTATTATTATAACTTAAATAAGTTTAAAGCATTAATTGATATATTTATGGTATTCAAGTGTATAAAAAATATACATAAATATCTTCTTTGAATCTAATGTATGTATAGGTAATATTTTATTTCTTGAATATATTTTAGAAACTTGTTTTTTCAATATTCTTGCAAAATATTGGATGAAATCTGGCAAAACGGTAGAAGGTTAGGTATTGTTAAAAAGTTTAGGTTCCCAGATTTTATAGAACAATATATTACCCTTCACTCACAACCTCTGCAGTATACGCAAATAGTATTTACAGGAGTGAAGTCCAGGCACATACACCATTAGCGTATGATGAAACTATATATGGACCGAGCATTGCATTGAAGCTGAATGGTCTAAAACGAATTTCCCACCTGATGCAGCAGTTTAACAGGTCAATTAGCCAGGCTTCCGATCCACTAACAATCTGTACCCGTCAAACTGTCCGTTGCCCTTAATCACCATAGTACAATAGGGGTATTTTTATTGCAACACTAATTAATTTTCGACCAGTAGCAGACACAAGGAGATATGTTTCTAATGGCGATTAGACAAATGCTTCTGCTGAATTACGGTATTGTTCTATTTAGAATATAATATGTACTCCACTGATGTTTAGGTGAAAATCTATTATAATTGTACCAACGATATGCAAAACAAATATATTTTTAATATATTATTATGTATTGTATTACATTTTTATTGTGACACAATGAACGACAATAAAACTTAAATTGAATATTAATGTTTTGATTTTGATGCATAGTATTTAATAATTTTGTTAGTGAGATGTTTTCTATTTTTGTTTAGAAAGTATTTTAAATGGTCATAAATACAATTAATTGAGTATTCGAGTTAACACTACTTTATATTTATTAGCTTGAATAATTATAGTATTATTACAAATTAGAGTACATTAAATTACTTAGATTGATTAGATATACACTATACAGTATACACGCTTTGAATTTTAAATATTGATTAAATCTCAATATAAATGGTAATACAAAATGTACGTACCTATATATTTTAATTTGTAATTTGTTGATTGTTTTTTTTTTATTTGATGGGCTACATATTAATCAGGATTATAATCGTAGGGATCAGTATTTTTTAGGAAAATATTTCTCTGGAAATATATTTTAAATGGAACGATATTCCTAAAGAATTGTAAAGTGATATTTTAATTTTAAAACATTTGTTTATTACTTTAAAATTTAAATAATTCATATATACACAATATTATTTAATGCTGAAGATTCTTGAATCCTCATACTTATATATATAATTTATATATGCGCTTCAGTACTTTTTTTTATCTGTATTATATACTTGTCAATAAAATTTTTTTTTCTTTGAATTTTTATTTTATTTGATACAAATAAAAATATATTTTAGAATTTTTGTAAAGAGTTCTTCATTATTTTAAGCACTTATAATCTTTGAGTAAAAATTCTGAGAACAATGATATGTCAAGTTGTGAAAAGAATTCACTGAATAAAACAAATATCTCTCAGTAATCTTTACACTTGTTTATTATTGGTCGTAAATCATCAAATGTTTTCGTTAAAAATTTAGAATTCTCAATGCTACAGATTTCTTTTGCGTATGAACAATCGGGAACATTAACAATAATGATGAGGTTACACAATAGCATATTTTTAATATTATATATGTTTGTACACGGTATGGTATATTTTATTGAAATAATAAATTATAAGTCATATATAATATACAGGGTGATTCTTTTACCAAACAACACTCATTATTTAAAAAAGTATTTACTTTTTTCAAAATATTTTTTTACATGGTTTCAAGTTGTTAACCCGCCATGAGTCGCACCATTGTATGTAACACATGTGGTCGCACAAGGTCTTTTTGACCGTTCACTTATATCTCATATTTTTTTTAACATTTTACATACAAATGCATTTATTAATAATTTACAAAAATTATATTTTATTTATTTATTATATTTTACAATATAAATTGATATTAATGAACTATTATACTTAAGATTAAAATGAAAATAAATGAAAAATAATTTTATTGAATGAATATGTTTGAATACGATACGGTTTTGATATTATTCCGAATGTTCCTCATTTGAATTTTGACAGTTAACACATACTGTTTGTCCACTATGCTCTTTGCAAATATATGTTTCACATATTCCACATACAGTTTTAGTTTTTCTATTTTTTCGCCAATCACAATAACCACATCTTCCTGGTACACCTTGTTTTTCAAATTTTTCTTATTTTGTGCCAGTAATCTCATGTATTCTATTTATTATTTAAATCGGAATACATTGAGTTTGTACTCATTTTTTCATTTCTTGCAGAACTAATATCTTTGCTAAATCAGCGAGGTATTTTTTTCTTGGTAAAATATGTCGTGTATGTACAAAATTGATACCGAGTTTAGTCGCACACGGTCTTTTTGACAGGTTACGGACTTTACAAATAGCTATAAATTCAATGAACAATAATAGACTGTTCTAAATAGTTTTAAAAAATAGGTCAACGTGTACATTGAAGGTAACCAAATGCATGAATTAAAGTAAATTACTCACAATGATTTATAAGTAAAATAATAAACTCACGGTCTTTTAGACCGTGATGCGACTCATGGCGGGTTAAAAACCAACGTTTTTATTAAAAAATTATATTTTTTAAATATTTTTTATCCTAATCATTTTTTATGTTTTTTACTTTTTTGAATGACAACAAAGAGTTTTAATTTCATATTCCGAAGCAGAATATTTTTCTAAGTATTTTGATTCATAAAAATCGAATTTAGCGCTAGTAGTTTATGAGTTATAGGTATTTAAAGTTTAGATTGGCAGAATGGAGTGGTATGGGGTTACCCCGCAAAATGTTTGTCCACTACTCTGCTTGTCTATACTTAAAATACTTATAACTCATAAACTACTCCTAAATTCGATTTTTATGAATCAAAATACTTAGAAAAATATTCTGCTTTGGAATGTGAAATTAAAACTCTATGTTGTCATTCAAAAAAGTAAAAAACTTAAAAAATTATTTGGATAAAAATTATTTAAAAATATAATTTTTTAATAAAAACTCAATACTTTTTTAAATAATGAGTGTTGTTTGATAAAAGAATCACTCTGTATATTATGTACATATTGATCTATGTTCAAATGAGAAAAAAATAAAAATATTTTATAGTGTGTTAGTAAATTTGCATTCGTTTTTTTAAACATATGTATGTTTTATGTATTGGACCGAAGATAATTTTATATTATTAAACAAATTAACACTTAGTATGTCATATTATTTTATTAAGATGTTAAAATCATTACAGATATAGTAGATTACTAACATTAAATCATATTTTGATTTATGGAGTGCAATACACATTAAACTACAATATTGCTTGTGAAAAAAATGATACATATTATCACTCTATCACATAGTTGTAAGTTATTTAAATTTAAATATTGAATAGAAACTGCTATAGATATTGTGTCAAAGTTTAGTTCAATAATTAATCTTTGTAAACCTATAATTAAAAATCAACGAAAATAGTCTAACTTCAAGAATTTTTTAAATAGTAGCACTAGAATTTTGACAAATGTTTGTATGTTGTGTTAGAAAACAAATATTCGTACCTATTTAAATAAAAACCTACTGAAAATTTTCAATTTTTATCTATTAAAGGTAGCAACTACATCCAATAATTATATATTAGTATTCTCAATAGAAGTTGGCGATCAAATCATTTTTTTTACTAAAAATAATACAGATAAAAAAAACCAACATAATTGTAAAATAAATACATTCATTACGCCACTCATAATCTAAGACCATTGTTTATTAATTAATTTTTAAAAATAAAATAAATTAATATGTGTTGATATATGTGTTGACTATATAATATAGTCATGTATAAATAAATTAATATGTGATTTTGACAGTTTGACTCAGAGTATAAAATAAACAAATAATATTATATAAAAATTAATTAAGGTAAAAAACAAAAAATATTATGTAAAAATCAATTATTCGTCAGATGATTATATGATATAGTCATGTATAAATAAATTAATATTTGATTTTGTCAGTTTGATTCAGGGGATATATAAATGGGTAAGAATCATTAACTATTAAGCAGTATTATTTTTGAATATTAATGATGCACTGATATGATTTTGTTCTATTCTGCTTGGTGTTTCTAATACCTTTTCCAATACTTTCCTTGTTTTTTTAGTTGAGTATAAACGGCGTTGTAGTATAATTTTTTATTTGTTGGCGATGTCTGAGATGTTTTTCTTTTTGAGGTTGGTGTATTTGAATTGTTCCTTATTGCTGTTAATGTCGGTATTATAGGTAAAAAAGATTTTTTCAAGACATTTAGTTCTTCAATTGTAGATATTTCATTCAACACTTTATTGAATGACTCTTGTAGTTAAAATAAGTTAACATTATATTATATTAATTTATTTAACATCAAATAGAACAAAACAACAACAACCGAATCACAACATTTTCAGATATAGTAGAAGAATCATATTCAAAGAAAAATAATATTTAGAATGATTTAATAAGTTTTTCATGTTACATAAGCTAAACTATTATGTTAATTTATTTAACATCAAATAGAATAAAACAACAACAACCGAATCACATTTTCAGACATAGTAGAAGAATAATATTCAAAGAAAAATAATTTTGGATAAATTATGTTAAATTATTTAGCATAAAACAAAACAACAACAAATTAATTAATTTATAAATATTAATGTATAAACATTTAATTCAAAAATACATAAATCACCAACAGGTAACAATTATATGATATAACAATATCTTAAATTACCTTAACAATGGATAAATAATGTAAATTGTAAATTAAAAAATATATTATAGAATAGGTATTATAGCATTCAATATAGTTTATATTAATTATTATTATTTATCTTATACATAATAATAAATATTATGATAAAGTCTGTTATCAAAATTTTGTATTTTTCTTATCTCAGTGTAAATTAGTGATAAAAATCCACCATTTTGATTCCATTCGGTTTTCTGTCCCTAGACGCTTGTCATAAATATCACCTAAGTAACATCGTATAACAAGCACTAAAAACGTATTATTAGATCTTGAAAATGTGAACCACTTACGAGGTCTTGAAATATGAGCATTGAATTATTATTGCATATTTTACTAAATCTTAAATTAAATTAAATTAATTTTGTTTTTTTTTTTTGTATGTTTGGTAAGTAAATCTATGTGGTTAATATTAAATTTGATTACAATTTGGGACATTTGATAAATACCGTTTCAAATAGGTTGTCTATACTTAGGTATTTTTCACATACTCTGAATTATCGAATAAACAACAGCACTGACGTATAAGTACTGCTAAAAACAATTTAGGTGAATGCCCATGAGTGAAATACCGTAGCATTTATATCAAATGAGAGTTGAAGCTATATATCAAATCGTCAATAAAGTACGAAAAAAAACAAGTGATGGCAAATTATAATCGATTTCGGCCATTTCGTAGTTTCATTATTTGTTTATACCAGACGTAAGGTTTCTATATAAAATATTCATAAGACCTACGTACATTGTGGTCATTAACGCAATCAAAATGGTCGATAAACGAATTACCACTCTTCCTAGAACTATGAATGTAGAAAATATTAACAGCTTCAATTTATTTTCTGGCCATTTCACTTAAGACTTAAGAATACATAATAGTTAGGCCTTTTATTTTTTTATGACGTCCATAAAGGTCATATTCTGCTTTTACACTGAGCATCGAGTATCTACTGAGTACCTACATAATAAAATTGTTTTTATCGTTTCCAAAAAACCTATGCCTATCTTTATTCAAATGTTTTAAACATAGACTATAATCAATAAATAATATTTGAACTTTAAATGCTTATAAAAAATTGTATCTATATCATTCATTTTTAATATTTTTAAACAGCTGTGTAATATAAGTTTACAAGGACCTTGTAGCCTTTAAACTTTAAACTTTAAGCAAAAATTTGTTTAATAGTAAATATCTATAAATAATTTAAAAATAGAAAAATATTTTAACAAACCAAGTATAGAAAATGAAAACATAAGTGCTTAATACAAATTTCAAATATCTAAAGTTATTTGTTTTTAACTTACAAGAAAACATCAAAAATCGTGTGAGGGAAAATTATTTCCTTTACTGACTTGATTTTAGTGGTGAATCTTGTATCGTAATTATTTAACTTCAAACGCTCATTAACGATTAATACGATTTTTCAGTAAACTTTTTTTTTAGTAAAACTTATGAGAAATATTAAATTAAACTTACACGATCTTCGGCTGAGCAAAAAATTATTTATTGACAGTTATTGAAAAAAAGTACAAAAAGAAATTACTCATGCCTATAAATGATTCAAAACATATTAAAATTGTAATATGTATGACAAATCATTAAATTAACATTTGATGAAAATTTAAAGTATTTTTATATAGTTATATAATTTAGTTGCACCAAGAAAAAAAATTGTTTAAAACTTGTTTTGCATAAAAATTATGGGTTTTCCTTACATTTTGTTTATTTTTCCCGGTGTTTTGAAATCGAATGAGTATTTTTACTTAGTACCAGGAATCAAAACCGTATTTTAGAACAGTTATCCATATCTTCAAATTGTTTGGTTTTGGTTTCGGTTTCAAAAAAGGTTTTAAAAATTGTTCGGTTTCAATAACGGTTTTTGAAAAATTTCGGTTTTGGTTTTTGGAACGGTTTTATTAAAATTTTGATTTTATTTTCCTGTATCTAATACTGTAGACCCAATTTTTATGAACCTTATTATTATTAAAGGATCACACTATTCATAGGCCAATAAATTGTTAGAAATTCACATTTTTTAATTGTTTAACAATATTTGTGTTTTTATTACCATTATTCAATAAGCAATAAATAAATAATAATAACGTAATAAACACAATATATCATTATTTCAGTACTTGTATTGTAATAGTTAGAACACAGTAGGAAATAGGAATACATTTACAAAATAAAAGTACCATTATATTATGAAGTATCTTCTTTATTTGTGACATTATGTCTTTTGTCTGGTTTTCATAGAAAAAATGTGTAACTTTAAAAATGCAAAATTGAAACTTAAAATATGAACTATAGCTTCCTTATAATGTATGAATTTAGGATTTTAAATTCATCCTTCTTCATCTCTTTTGAACATTTACAAACACAACATTTTATTTGTTACTTTTTCCATAATAACTCATAAGCTATTACTAACAAATTGAAACAATGAAGACGTGTATAGGAGAGAACAAAATAACAATAATTGTGATCTTTGTATTTTAATTTTGAACTAATAAGTATAGTAATAATATAAAATATAAATAGAATAACATTAGTATTACAAATTAATATTTCATAATACCGAGTACCTAATAGCTTTGGGATTTTCATTAATAATCCCAACCTTATTATTTTCTTCGTATGAAAATCTCGTTTTAACTAGAATTATAAATAATATAATCAACTTTATAAAATTCGTAATCTATTTTATTTTAAATCTTAATCTGTTTTTCAATAACGGATCAAGAATGGTATTTCAATTCTATGGTTTCGGTTTGGTTTTTTTAAACGGTTTTTTAAAAACTTTGGGCTTCAATTACGGGTTTTTGACCGGGGTTTCAAGGTTTTTGGTGACGGTTTTGGTTACAGTGTTCAAAAATGAAAAAAAACGCAGTTCCAACTGGTTTTAATCCTTGCAGATAGTACCCTCATTAAAATATTACAAATTAATTTAAATTTCCTATCAGAAAAGATGCATTAATTGGATTCTAAGCACTTTTAGTTTTTACTGCCCCAAATGGCGATGACAGAAAAAAAAAAATTAATTAAAAATTTAAAATACACATACACATGTATCAATATAAAATCAATTCATTTATCACTTATCTTGATAAATAAAATGATATTTTTCATGAATAAATTTATTCCTACGTGTACAAATATTTTTATTATGATTATTATCATTTCTGTCTTTTTTTATATCAAAATATATTAATTAATAAAAAAAATAACTGTATGAATGGCAGTAATTTGTATTTAAATTATATTTTTTGTATATAATTATCAAAAATAACACTGTACGTTAACTTTTTTCATGTTTTACATGGGTTAATTGATAAAATAAATTGATTCGCTACTCGCATAATCTACAAGAAGATTGATGTTTAAAATGATTAAAAAATACGGGTTTTGGTTATCTGGTTAGCATAAAATTGTATTGGATATGTTAAAAGCATTTGACGTAAAAATAAACATTAATCTTGGCTTGCATCTGTACAGCGCAAAAGGGTAAACAAAGAACAAAAATACATAACTAATCCGTTGTTTTCCTAGTGTTATTTTTTTTTTTTGCTTTCTATAGTTTACCAAACTTTCAAACATATTGAAATTGATCTTCATCCCCATAAGGAAAGACACTATTACAAGTAGAAAAACAGGTGTCTCGTTAGACAAAACTGATTTGATTTCCACTTAGTATTACAGTTTCCTAGTCCGGTTGTTCAATGTTAGCTTTATAGTATTATATATGACATACGTCGTGTTTTTGTCAGATTACGTCTAATCATTTTTGTGATTTTATATTTTCTGATAGCATAATTTTTAATATATCATATATAATTTTATGGTATTTTATATTTACTATCCAAAACCAAAATATATAAAAAAAAGTGAATTTTTTGATTTGAAAATAAATTTTCAATGACATAAAACGATTTATTTATAAAAGTAACATACAACCTTGGATTTAAGATAAAAAAGCTCAATTTTAAAGTTACTAGGTATATTTTTGTTAACTAAAAAAAAAAATTAAATTGTTTTGTCACTAGAGTTTTTGTTTATTAGTTGTGGAAATGGAATTGAAACATAGATTTTTATGTAGATATATATCTGTACAAATCATGTCATAATATTATGGTATAGTAAATTTAATTTACTATATTATATAGATTACTAAAACTAGTAATATCGAGCTTTAACGATTGTAAAAAATATAAAAATGATTGTAATTGACTATATATATATTATTATTGTTTATAGAAAAACAGATGATCCATTTAACGTAAGTCACTTATTATTTCAAAAGGTATTGACATTTTTAAAAATATTCTTTGTATAATTTTAAGTCATTAAAATAACTATAATTATAAAAAAATATACCCACCTAAATTTTAAATTTTTTGGTCACCATTTATTTTTATATTTTTATGAAAACTTGCATTTTTGTTTCCTTATTGTAAAATAAATTGTTTTTTGGAGTACCTTAATATAGGCGTACAAATATAATTTTGGACGAGTAGCTTATGAGTTATAACTTAAAAGTAGGTACATAAAGTATAGATGAGCTCTGGTACTTTGCAAGACTTAGTTTCATTATTCGGTTCATCCAAACTTTGAACACTATACATAATAAACAACTTGTCCAAAATTTGATTTTCACGAATTGAAGTATTCCGAAGAATATTCTGATAGGGATTATATTAAAACTATATGGTATCTTTTAAAAGAGTAAAAAATTCAAATACAAATAAAAAGCAGTACAACGAATTTTGTAACTACCTTTAATCAAGAAAAATTAAATAATTTCAAAATGTTAATATTTTCTGAAATAATGATAGTCTTTAAATGGATCACCTTGAATAACTTTAAACATAAAGTCGATAATCTCAAACTATAAAAAAAGGAACTAAACAAAGTAATAAAATTACAATTATGACGATATTATAATAATTTATTTATAAATACTTATTATACACTTTGGTGAGTGTAATATGTAAAATATTTTATTAGCTAAAAAAAATATATTAATGCGCATCTCGTTGATGTATTTTATTAAGTTTTATCTTACAAATGATTTTTATGATATAACAACTCATCGGGATCACAGCGGTCATTTTTTCATTATTTTCTCAATAGGCGAAATGCTTAACATTTCAAGCTTTTTTTAATTTTCAGTTGAAATTGTAAGTTTATGGATACTAACTGTATATAACTTTGTTAATATTTTAATTAAAACCGCTATTATAAAAGATAGAATAAGAGTAAATAGAGAGAGTTCAAACATTTTATACAACACGACGCAAATGTTAATATTAAAAAGTGCGTATTTAAATTAAAGCAATTCTTAACATTGTTGTAACTTATACAATATAAAATAATAATTTAAAGACGAATTGTTATTTCAAATATTATAAATATATAATTTTGAATAACCAATATGAAGGTCTTATTTAAAAAGATCTTTATAAAATTGAGTTCCTAATAAGTTAAAAAAAATCATAATATTTTAGAGTCCAAGAGGAGTGGGAGTGGTAATTGTATTCATTGTATGCCTTGAGTAAGTATATACATGATATAATTACATGTAAAAGAATAAATGCTTTGTTTTTTAAAATTAAAATCTTTTTTGGTTATAAAATAAGTACTTATTTTATTCCTATTAGACTATAATATACGTATTATATACAAGGTTCATGTGTGGAATAAAATAGTATCTAAATTTATTTCCACGTTTTTACAAAAACTCTATAATGAAATCAATAAAATTACGATTTAAGAATAAAAATCCGTTATAACTGCAAATTATTGTCATGCTTACAATCCGTGTGTTAAAATACATATAAACTATCAACTTAATAACTAATAAGGAAAACAAATAATTATTCTGGTCGTAATATAAGCTTTATAAAATCATACGGATACAAACTTGTTTGTAATTTTGGCGGTGATTTCTTAAAAAAAAAATTAAAACGTGAACAAGTTAATAAAATTCAAATCATATAAATTCTTTAAAATATCGATATCTACAGAAAAAAAAGTAAATGCACTCTGTGAAAGTCTAATATTGTTTTTGTTGTTTTGTAATAAATTTTTGGTTTAATCATAAAATATTATTTTAATTTTATTTGTATCCAAAATATCAACGCTTAAGTTATGTTTAAGTTTTTAAATAACTATAAAGACTCCAATTAATAACTTTAATTTTAATTTTTTATGTAATCAAAAAAAACTATATTTTATTAAACTCTTTAATTAAAATACTTTATAAAGCATAAAATCTATATTTTTCACATATGAAAAAACATTTTTGCAGCTTGAATAAATAAACCGATACCCGTCGAAGTGGGGTATATAACCACCTCATTAAACATCTAACAGATGAGGATCCTCTTTTTTCCCTCTAATATTTTTCCTGTAAAAATTTCATTGAAACGTTATATTGTCACTGGTTATCAAAACACGAATGTTCAAGTAATAATTCAATAATTGTATATGTTACCGGCAAAGACGTAAATTAAGGAATTAATGTTAATGACTAGTCAATAACGATATTTCCGATCAAATTAGGCAGTACACGATATTAACTAGTAAATATCATTAATGTCTATTATAATCAGTCAATGATGCAATTAGAAATATCTCCTAGGTAATGACAATAACTCCGGGATTTTTCAGGCATAATTGACAAAAATATAAAATATTCTTGCGTTGTAAAATCGATTTATCTAGATATAATAAGTACGTACGATAAAGCTGATAAATCTAATCCTTTTTACATTTTTGGATTTTTGTAATATCTTAGATTCGAACAAAGATCAAATTAATAATCATAGACAAAGGGCCATAACTAACCTTTAAAAGCAAGCACAAAAAATGATGAAGTATTCTAATACTAAGTCAGAACTTCAAGTAGGAATTACTGTAAGAGTACTTATACCTGACGTGGATAGAGCACGTAGCTCACCCCTTAATCTTTTGGCGGTCATTGTTTCATATGAAGCTGATATGTATAAATTATGTAAGTACAATAAAAATTAATTGTTAAAATAAATTAATAACAATATTAAAATAAATTACTATGTAGGTACGGAGTATGGCATGCTAAAAAATAGGTTCACTAGAGCACAACTCGTTCCGTGTCCTGAAAATATATTGAATTATGAAAAAACAATCGCGACTGCCGGAGTAAAAGAAATTACGGTTCGTGAGGCTGCTGGAGATTGTGAAAATAAATAATTATTAATTATGTATAATTTATCTTGTATTTTTACATTTCTGACCTAATTAAAATATTTCGTTAAACATAATTATCAACATTGCCTATCAGTATTAGACATTAAAGTAAGTTCCTAGTCATAGTTCTAAATGTGTTAACAAAATATTTAAATTTTACAACCTTGCCTATGTTGTCAGTTAATTCCTAGGCATTGACAATATCGACTACTAATGTTAGGAATTTATAATATTGGCTAGGCATTTACGTTATTAACTAATTTACATCATTGACGGTAACATATACATCTTTTAGTACTTGCTCGGGTGTTATATAAATATTGCTATCGTAAAATTTATTAATATATTTTAATATTAAGTAAAATATTTATTTATTTATTTTTCTTTATTTGAAAATATACAATCTATACCTGTTGGCATAATAAGTATTTGTGTTCTGAGTACGATTTTAAATTACAGTAATGTAATTAAAATATGAATTTATTATATTACTACATAGTATAATAATATTATAATGTAAATAATAATGTAGTTTTTGGAGATATTCCTATTTGTGTCAATATGTGAGTTCGTGAATTATTGTGAAACGTACCTACAATAAAAACACCAAATAGACACAAAGCATATAAATATTATATAATAATAGTGATAGTGATTGTGAAGTTTATTATTGCATAAGTATATGTGATACAACATAGAGGTTATATGCTTTTGTAACATTTTATAAGCTCTGAGAATACTTATAAATATAAGATACTTAAATTCTTTTTTAAATGTATTAATTACTAACGATAAAACATTTTTTTCCTCGGTCAAAAGACTATTAGTAGACTCACATTACAATAATTTGCAAATTATTCTGAATTATAAATTTATTGAAATAATTTGTTTCAAATCTAAGATTTGAAAATTACATACAAATTATCCATTAGATTTTCCACCATAAACAAACAATCAAAAATTTACCGATAAGTCAAGTAAATTTTTTATGAGCGTTTAAAGTTAATTATTTTTCGATGTTGGATCATCCGTTAACTAACGATTTCTCATGGAACGATTTTTATTTTGTTGGAATTTAAAAAAAATAATAACCTGTAACATACTTAAACTTTCACCAAATATTTATATTATATTTTTTTATACATTTTAAAATTTAAAAAATACTTTGGCTCTTTTTAAGCTATTTTCAATTTTTATAGTTATTTTTCTATAAATATCAACTCAAGAACTTTAAAATGTAAAATAAGATTCCTCATAAGCAGTGTTCGGACTTATCTCGATAAATTTATCTAGCTATTTATCTAGATAGTTTTTTGTTCATCTTTTATCTTATCTAGATAAATAGTTATAAGGTATCTAAACGTTTATCTTAGATAAATAATTTACTAATCTAAATAAATTCATCTAGATACTTTTTTTATTGATGAAAATCGTAAGAATTGGCCAAACGATTTTTTTTAATTTTTATTAAATGTATTATTTATAAATAATACAATTTATAATAATATGAACAAATAACGTAAAATAGGTAACGACTGTGTTAAACTCATTTCCCATTGTCACATATCGTCATATCGATATCGTAGCCTGTAGAAATTAAAAATGTACAATTCGTCTATTTTAGGAATAGATGCTTGCCGTTGTCTGGTTATTATCGACGGTTGTTAAATTATAATTATTATTATTATAACAAAGCATAATTAATATTAACATTTAATTTAAAAATGTGATTTACTTGTTCTATATATGTTAATCCATTTTTACACACTAAAAAAAATAAAATGAACAAAAAATAACTATATTGTTATTTCAGATTATGGTACACCTATTTTAAAATAATTTAAAAAAAAATGTATCTTTTTTTTATCTAGATAAAAAAATATCTATCTTTATCTTTATCTAGATGAATATGAGTTTAGTCATCTTTCATCTCTATTTAGATACTTTTCAGTTGCATCATCTTTATCTTTATCTAGATAGAAAAATACTTATCTAATCCGAACACTGCTCATAAGTTTCATAACAGCAGTACATAATATTAATGATTCACTTATATATGATAATAATAGTTAATATATTGGCATGATTTTATTTTGAAAAGTATTTAGATTTCAAATTTTTACAAAATTCATCGAAACCACAAAAACTAGCAAATTATTTTGTAGTTAAGAAATCATAACATGTTTCATTTTAAAACGAGAGATTAATATAATGTTTCATTTAAGTAGTTTGTATTACCAAAATATGTAAAAATATATTAACACGTTTTTTATATACACAAAGTGATTCACTTATTTTTATAAGAATGCAGTTGTTTAAAATCTGATTTTTTGAACTTTTAAATAATATACTAAAAGACAATTTATAAATTCTTGCGAATGAAACTTTTATTCTTCAAAATGAGAATAACAAATTTTTTCTGCTCCAAATTTGTAAATGATTATTTTTTATGAGAACGTAACACTGGCATTTGTTATCTTCGACTTACAAGCTTGTAATATAGCAAGTTTACGCTCAGAAGATTATGTATATTCTGTGTTACTATAAAAATTAGAGTAAATCGATCTATTATATAACATAATGTCAAGCACATTACTTGTGTTTGTATGAGGGGTTTTACGGTAACTAATTTTTTTAGGTGAGTTATAACTTATAATGACCATTAGATATGAGCACTTTTAATATATGCTATATTATCATATTATCTATATTATACCCGTATAAAGTCTATGTATATTATATAGATACGAAAAACTTGCTAAAAAAATTGAAAAATTGAAAAAAAAGCTCATACATACATATTAGTCATATTACAAATCTATAATGTTCCTAACATCATATTTCATAAAAGGTTGAAAATTCCAAAGAGATGGTATTAGAATATTAAAAATTTTTAAAAATCATGATTTTCAATAATTTTATTATTTAAGTTAAATGGAGGAGGGGGATATCATCATGATTGGTGAAATAGCTTCTAGATATTTTGAGTTTGAATCTGTAAAAATTTGCTATTTTAATGAAGAATTATATCTTTAGTCATAATAATTTTGTTTTAATTTAAAAAATATTACTAGTAACTACTTATTATAGTAAAATAAATTACTTTAAAAACAATAAAATCATAAATTTTGTTAAATAATATAGACTGATAGACTTATCATTTTTAATGTACAATGATTTTATTAAATTTAATTCGAATTTATCCAAATATATTACTGTGACTTACACCAAATCTAAATTTACTGCAGAACGGTATCCACTAGCCCATTTTATTATATTAAATTTAATTAGAATAAAATGATAGCATACCCGATATAATAATTATTAATTAAAATAATATTCAAATCTCATATTTTAGTTTCAACTACTGTCTAACTTTATATTTTTGCAAATCCATGGAAATATTCATACAATATATAAATCCAAGTTTTATAATCATTTAAATAATATCAAATTACATTATTTTCTTAATAAGCACAAATTTAATAACAACTTTTCAAGGAAGTAATTTATTACATAGACGCTGATTTTCAGCAAGGAAAAAATTATAACAAAAATTTAAATAACTCATTAAAGTTTCTTATTTAATTTATATTAAATTTTATTTTAACGTTTTATTAAAATAGTACAAACAATACTTTTTGTCCTCTTCTCTATTTCAGAAATATGTTTTTTCTTTAAAGAAAACATTTTTTGTATTACTCTATATATATTTTGACTTTAACAAATGGTTATGAACTTTTAATATTTTATGCTTTTAAGTGCATTGTTATCATTATTATTATTTTTAGTTATATTAAGGTATATTCAAACTTTATACTTCATATTTTGAGAAAAGAAAAGTGTCTATAAGCTTATAAAATTGTTATGGAAATATATTCAGATATAAAGGCGAACAGACGTTGACCTTTTTAAAATGTATCCAGGACAAACACTGAATATCTAATAAATAACTAAAATATCTTACAAAATATAGTGGATGCAAAAAATATATATTTTTCACAATATTATTGTGTCACCTTTTTGAAAAGAGAACGTTAGTGTCCAGTATGCCAGTACTCATGCTACGTATTTTGTAAATTTTGTTATTGCTCACGCTCACATGTGTAGTGCAGGCAGATATATTTATTAAAAATAATAAAACCATGTGGTTTTTTCTTTTAAATTATTTTTAATTTAAAGTAACTTTATAATAATAGATTTTTCTGTTTTTTACTATATTTATTTTATTAAAACTTTACGTATCGATTTTTAGTTGAGTAAGGATGTATACGTATTTTTTAAAAATTTCATCTAATATATTTAAGTTAATAAACAACTTTGTTAATTTAAACATTTTTAGCACAACATTTCTTACTAAATATTAGTCATACAGTTTTTATATATAATATTATTATATACTTAAAGTTTTGACGAGAAAACTTGTGTACCAAAAGTTTACAATGTATTCTAAAATACTTTTCAACTCTTATCCAAACTTTATTATACTATGTTCATTATTTATAATAAACTATTTGTTCAATATTTAATATTTCTAAGTTATAGGTATATTGTATATATGCATAAAATATTATACTTTCATCTCATTTAGTTTTTAACAAATGTGGAACAACACCAAATAAAGCATATAGCATATAACTTCATACATGATGATTAAAATTAATTTAAAAAAAAAAAAAACATGTAACAAATTAACAACTTTAAGTGTTTGTGTTAAAGTTATAAATTAATTAAATCTTATAAGTTTGAAATATATTTCTATTACTAAATAGAAACTGTCAACTTTATTTTGATTGATTTTTAGTCCATTATTTTATCATTCTTCAAATACCTATTTATAAAGACTTTGGTTTTAAGTAGGTCACTTTTTCAGCTAAATTATCATTACTTAAATTCTGTGGAGAAAAATATCTGAAATAAATCTCGTTTGATAAAAAATTCTCAAATTAATATAATGTTATGCGCGATGTATAAAATGCTAATTAAAAAAAAATATTGGTTACAATTTAAATGATAATATGTAGGTATAATAATATATCGTATTAGCTACTAGATTTATGAACAAAAAATGTTTATTTGTTAAACGTATTTTGTGCCTCTCTCAAGTGTCATTCACGACCGGACCACACTTAGACTGCAGATTAAATGTCTGTTGTCTTCCGTGATTTTTGAATCCTAACCCCTTGGGGGTTGGGGGACACTCTGTTGAATGCAAAACGTGACTGTTATACTGATGCGTTCGATGTTTCAATTATTTAGCATTCTAAAGGATGGTCAAAAAGCTGTCACGCCAGATGGGGCCACGTGATCCGCATAATTTACTCCCAGGCAGCCCAGGAATTATTTTGTTGTTCGTTCATATGGATGCGGAAGCCACTACTCCCTGTACAATCTATCTGCACTTATTTTCCATCACTTAAGAGCATATTGTGCACACAATAGATCTTTTGTTCCTTGGAAAATAATTTATTTAGTATCTATTGGTCAGCCAACTTAAAAGCCCTATAAGTGGTTACTTGCTATGAAAGACATGAAACCCTACCATATCGTTATTAATTATATGTAATAATAATAATATACTATATATTATTATTAAAATATAATTATTATAATGATTCATTAAATTGTCTAAGGATTTCAAACTTTTTATATTAAAAATCTATTACATATTTTCTTCACTTGAATATATGAAATAGAATATAATTTATCTAAAAAGTGATATTGGAGTATTGGACCCTTTATTTATTATTGAAATCAAAATAAGTTACTGATCATTATTATTAGCAACTGATAAACATTTTTTTTTTTAAATATATCTACATTAAAAAAAACAAAATAAATTTTTACTATTTAGACGATGATTTTTCAATGTAAATTCTTATAATTATTTTGATACATGTATTTATATAATTTATTTACTATTAATGTGTTATACTATGCTATACCTAATTATTTCAAGTTATAGCAAATATATATAATATCAATCATTTTTTTATACATTATTTAATCCGTTACAAGTCTTAAGTTTTTGAAAATATTATTTTATAACACGATATTATGAGTTTTGATTTTGTGATATAAACTGTAGCTATGTAAAATGTAATGATATGAAACGCATATATTATACCTTAAAAATGTCTGCATGAAAACAAACCAAAAAAAAAAAATATATATTTTTATATCTTTGGTGAAATATTTTTTATATTATCGTATTAAGATTCACTTGAATATTTTGACGTGAAAAATGCTTTTAATTAATTTAATATATTAAGAGTTTCCAATATTCGATTACTTGAACAGGAACAATTAATTGATACAGACAATTTGTTTTGTTATAAAATGAAAACGTCAACGCAACGTTTTTGAAACTTAATTAAACAATAATAATTTAATTTTTTTATACAACGGAAACAAGTGAAAAGGCGCCGCTGTAAAGTGCTGTGGAATTTAAAAGCACAAGTACGGTAAACATAAAGCAAGTAGGTAGGGAAAAAATATTTCAAGAGATTATAATACACAAATATTACGTATTATAATAATTGTGTAATCGTGGAGGAAAAAACGGAATTATGTTTTAAAAAAATACTACAGTTTTTCGGATGAGGGGCTTTTGATCTTAACAGCGTTTCGTTATTTTAGGAAAATTAATTATAAGTTACTACATGATAGTGGTAAGGACGCGCAAATAAAAATATACGGTTGCGTAAATAGTAAACTATTAGATCGTTTTGACTGTCATCATCTTAATAATAATTATGATATTATAATACTAAATAATATTGTAGTGATTCATTTTATATTATAATCGCTATCGTGTGATGGTATTATTCAACACCAAGAAAGTCGTGTTACCAAATAATCGTATGATTTCGAATATAAATCCATCGCGCCCTTAATCTCTCTCTCTCTCTCCGTCCACGTTATGGCTGCTGTCATCGCGTTTGCTCGAGACGTCGTTGTCTGATATAGGCATTAACCGGATCGTTGGACCGTTTTTAAAAGGTAGTCTGCACGGTGGACTATAATTTGTAGATGGTCGCGGAATCATCTCTCTCCAGCAGTGCAAGTGCAATAGCTATGCGCACAATATACGACGGCGGTGGCACGTGGCGGTAGATATATACATCTGGGAGATACGTACATAATAATTTATACCTGGTATTAGGCGTTCGGGTGACGGCGATGGTAGTGATGGCGACGGTGGGGTTTGAAAAATCGCACGAGTTCGCCCGTTCCCGACGTATACATAAATGATGACAAAACAGCAGCAGCACAGCGCTAAACGGCTTAAACAATTATTAGAGAACGGAAGACGACGGCTTTTGTTCGAGCATAATAATGCCTGGCAATAAATAAAAATAAACGCAGCCGTGCCTTATTAAAAGTTTAACTACTGAGACGTCGGTGGCGGTTGTTGTTGTTGCTGTTGTTGTACACGCTTAATTGCACGCGCTCGGGCAACAAAAATATAACGCTATCGAGAAAGAGGTATAAGCAAACCTATATAACAATAATACAACCTTGTCGATTGCGTGTGACCAAATCGTTCGGTATATTTTTCCGAAGATATGTTATTATAATATGACGTCACTATACCCAATGCTACAGTAATGTGCGTTCGTGAACGGTTAAGTTGTACATCGATAATCTGTACAAGTAGGTACCCTCTCAAGTATATGTTTTCCTTGGAGGCGTTCAATTCCTCGGCCCTCGCATTAATATATTATATATAAGTTTATTCGCCACACACAAAGTTCATAGAAATTTTTTATACGAGAAACAGTACTAAAAACGTTCACCACGAGCAATTGAGAATTTTGTGGTCAACCTGCATTTTTCACGGCGACGGTAAACCCGTATGCAATAGGTAGGTGCCTATAGTGTATAATGTACAATAATATATCATTATATTATTTACCCAAACTCAATAACACAGCACACAACGGGAATATAATACTGTCATGTACGCGATCGTATTACCTATATACTTACAATAACTGATGCAACATTGTGTTATAAGACTGCAATTTACAAAACAGCGCGCCTTATCCTCCGCTCTGTATACTCGTACAATCTCAATAAATTCCGATTCGACAATGCCGTACAAAGAAAGCGACAATAGCGGCTTTTTATATCGACACGATGATTCGTATTCTTAGCGGTGAATGATGTTTTTTTTTTCGTTTCGTTTTGACCCAATCCACCAATACCTATATATGTAAAAACTATTACACTTGCGTGTTGGCGAAACCTATAATATATAAGAAATATTATAATTTTTTATTTTCAAAAAACAAAAAAAAAAATTGACCATGATTGATTGCGTACCTACCTAAATAATATTATGTCACAATATCCGATACCTAAAATTACTTTTGAATTTTGCATTAAATTAATTTTTATATAGGTAACTAAATAGGTATAGGTATATATATATATATATATATATATATATATATATACATTAAATATTATTTGAAATTAGAACATACGATGTATAACTTATATATTATACCTATAAACATTATATAGGCTGATTTTTTGAATATGCTTATTCCCCCTTTTTTCAGTTTTAGTTATGCAATTTATATACATATATATATATATATATATATATATGTATATATATATTTGAGAATAGTTTGAGTTACTTAACTTTGTGCAGCAATATATATGATGATGTGTCTCGGGATTTGAGTTAAGTAACGGCTTAGATGATTTCAAAATGTTAGTAATTACTATTGATTTATCAATAAAAATAATTTATAAAAATGATTTAAGTTTAATGAACATTACATCTAATCAGGGCCGAATCGGGAAAATCCAGCCCATTGAGTTTTTTGTACTTTATCACATTACTTACAAACTTAATATCAGTAACTCCTACAAACATATACTATGCGGTCTGTGTAAGTTCAACACTAATTAGACTTCATTTTGTCAACATTAAACTCTTAACACATTTTCAGTCAGTAGTCTCACGCAGTGGCGTAGCCAGGATTTTTTTTAGGGGGGGGGGGTTTAATAACAGAATACATTTTACCACGACCAAATGATTGTATTCCTATATTATAAACATAAAAACTACAATCTAAAAATTATAAACACTTAAAAGAATCAAAATTGTCGTGGCCTATAGAGTTTTACTCGGTAACTCGGCGGGTCAATACTCAGTGAGTTTAAAATTAAACATTTTAATAGCTCAGAAACTATTCATTAAAATTTTAACTAAGATTTTGTCGAAAATTGATCGTGTGTAAAAATTCCCGTTTTTTCCTTAATTTTTACTTTGTTTATCCTGATTATTTAGAAAAATATTGAAAATATTTTACTTTTGACCCATACAAAGTACCAACTAGATTCATTTTCTGATCAAACGAGGTACTGAAGTCAAAAATCGAAGCACTTTTACTGCCCCAAAACACACATCATTGTAAAATCAATACATTCCTCGCTCCGCTCAGATTTTAAAATTAGAATTAGGATTAATGTATTATAAAAGAAAACGATGGGAGTGTTTATGCATAAAAATCACCTATCGGTTATTTGCAATGGAGATCGTGCAATATTATTGAATTATTATCAAAATAATAGGTTATTGAATTTGAAATGCATAAATTTCAAATTAAGTAAATCTACGAGAAACTTAATAAGTATTATTTCAGGGTTCATTCAGAAATGGAGAATTAATAAGATATCATATGCTTTAATTTTAAATAAAAATATGATATGACTATTCTTAATAAAAACATAATCGCTCACTTTAAATATTATTAATCAATGGACTTTGATTCACTTTTTGTAATATAGTAGTTATGATGATATTTCCGTTGGAATATTTTCAGTCCTTCTCTGTTGTTTGACGATAAAATATAATCAAAGCACAAACGAACAAAATATTCATTATACTTGGTTTATGATAAAAAAAACCCCGGGATTTTGTTCCAGGTATCTTGACCTAAATAATATAGGTACGGTCTTTTTAGCCTCTTAGATGCTACACACTAAGCAAAAGAAGGAATGATAGATATGGAAAGAAATTCACAAAAGGGGTTCACCTGTTTTCAGGGATCAAAAAACCCAAGTTTTTCATAACATCTTTATTATAACGTTAACTTTAGCATATCATTTTATATATTCCTGAAAAATTCACGTCATATCGAGTAATATTATATTTTTGCATTATACAAAATTACATTTTTAAACGTTATTTGTTAACAAAAATACATTTTCGACTAATACATAATAGTGAAATAAATAAATAACCACAATAATATCATAAAATATACTTAGTATTACTCAAATTTAACTGATTTTTTAAAGTAGCTCTCTAAATACCAAATGCACAGCAGAGCGTTACTGGCTTATCTGTTCTTAGTTTTAATTTCTGATTGAAGTAGTAAATAATTCCTATAGGCTATAATGCATAAAATTAAATGTGGAAATCATTTTTGATAAATAATATGAAATAATAATAGTATAAATTATTATGAAATTATATATTTTGTTTAATGTTATTGATATCAGTTTATTTTTTATGAAATTAAAATCGAATAGTTATATTAATATGTGTTAATATTCTACAAATATCTATGAAATAAAATATTCGAAGTTTTGAAAATCAAAAATAATAAAACATTTTTTGCCTTTATAAATAATTATTATCTATGGCTCAAACCATTATTATTTGATACATTTATTTTAATTAGCTTAAGAATTTTAATCTCTTTCAATACTAACATTTTATTATCTCACTACAGTCTTCATAAATATTATAAAAAAAGAAATATCAAATTCAAATACATACAAGAATTTACTGTAAAATATTTCATGTCTGACCCTCAAATCTCATAAATCTATTTATGAAAAGGATATTATACCAATATTGCTACTGAATTCATTCCTTGAAATCTTCTTCGAAAACAGTTAAATACAATATATTGGTGTAGAGACCTTTTGGCTCTTTTGAAATTATTAGTTCTTTTAAGCTAAAGAGTTTCATACAATCATCGATGTATCATCATTTCTCTACTCACGTATTATTTTACAATAATTATAGGCAACTACTCAAATACTGATTGTAAAAACTAGTTAAAAAAATTGTGTCTTATTCAATAAAATTATACAACAAAATTAAAAAAAAGATACAATTGTGTGAATTATGACAACACTCTCATGTATTTAAAAACTATAAGAGCTACCGTCAAATCTACGTTATATTTATTATAAATATTAAACTCCAAAATCTTCAATTCAATTCTACTAACCTAATGCTCGTATACCTATAGTTTAAAACAATATTTTTTTAGTTCTTAAAAAAAATATCCTGCATAGTATTTTTTTAAATTGTTTTAAAAAATAAATATTAATTTGGCGGCTATGTAAAATTAAATCTGTAACATATATTTATATTATTAATTTTATCCAGAAACTAAGTAAATTATCTTTTATTTTAAATTGCATTGATTTAAAACTCAATAGAAATACTCGTATCCATTGACAATGAGATAAAACAATCATTTATTATTTTAGGGAAAGTTTATTCTTCACTTTGAAGAATGGGTGTCAATCAACAAAATATTGTTTTAAACGATTTATATTTTTTTTAATTAATATTAATCTGGATTATTTTTATCATGGACAAATAAAATAGTATTAATATCTAATCATAAGAATAATACTAAATGTGAGGGATTTGACATAATCTATACGTATTGAAAATCTTTATACAAAAATGCAAGAAATATTATTGAAAAGGAAATTGTAAAATAAACTATTTAAAAGCTTTGAATCTTATAGAAAATTAAATATTCAATTAGAATATCGTGTTTATGCATATTTTTATACATTTTTTTATAATGCTAATTTCTTGATTGTTATTTAATTTTAATTTGCTTCTCTGTGTTATTATTATTTGTTTTTTTTTTTGTTTTTAGTATTAAATAACTCATATTATATAATACATGAGTATTCTTGAACATTTTTTATCAACTATAATTCATTTTCATTTTCAATCTCTTCATTTTGTAAAACTTATTAAACTCTTTATATTAATAGTTGTTCAGTCATATTAGACGAATATTATACTATCCATATTAAGTTAGGCACCATATTAATAAGAAAAATAAAATTAAGCCAGTCCTAAGTGTAATTAGTTATTTATTTATTTTATTAATATAATAATATATTTACACTGAAAATTAAAATTCGGGCCATAAAATTGTAATTATAGTTATTTAATTAAATTTTAAATATTCGGTCACATAACATTATCTATAATATATCAATAATAAATTTTATCTAAAATATCTTTTTATTTCAGTTTTTAAAAGTTATATTACTAAAATTCAATATTGGTTTTGATAAACAGTTGAATTCGTATCCTTTTTTTTTAACATTAATAAAAGAGTTTTCAATTAATGGTTCATCTTGAAGATTTTAATGAAATTAAAAGAACGTTTTTGTTAAAAAAAAAAATAATAATAATGTCCTAATAACCATTATAATAATTCTTCACCATGTCGTTTTTCATCAAAATTAAGAAAAATATGATTAGTAAACTAAATGATTTTGTTTAAAAACTTTAAACTTTATAATTAATATTTTGTATAAACTTTATTTAGTAAACTGTACCTGATATATTACATTTATTGTTTTACATTTGTTAGACTCGTTACATACTACTATTATAATATAATATGTAGGTACATTAGAGAAATTTTATTATAAGAATTGTATTAACATATCATAAACAATTTAGTAATATAGCCAATATAGGTAAGCCATAACATATTTGTATAAATTATTATTTATATTAACTGTAAGTACATAATATTTAAATGAAGATATATTTTGTTGTATATTGTATTAGTTAATGACCTTACATTTTTAGCAAATGGGCTCAAAAATAATTACTGCTTATAACTTGTTTACTGTATAGTGTATAGATACATAATATATTTAGTATCTAGTGTTAACTATTTGTCAAACAATTTCATAATAATTAAAATGTATTAGGATCGGTTTCCTCTTCATTAGGTACCTACAAATAACTCTCATCAAAAACTTGCATACTTGCATTGATGCTGAAATATTTATGCATTTTATTAAACTTAGGTATATACGCTTTGACTACATAAATTTGAATGAAAATCCCAAGTATAAGTGCATTGTTTATATTTACAGCTGAGTAATAATAAACATTCGCTATAAATACACGCTGCAGCTTTTGCGAGCATCTAGAATATGTAGTAGATAGGTATCTACTACCTTCACTTTGAATTTTGAATGCATAATAGTTGGTAAAGCAGATAGGACCAATAAATAGTTTTTCTT
This sequence comes from Diuraphis noxia, assembly GCF_037042655.1. Classification (NCBI taxonomy): domain Eukaryota; kingdom Metazoa; phylum Arthropoda; class Insecta; order Hemiptera; family Aphididae; genus Diuraphis; species Diuraphis noxia. The sequence goes on along the minus strand of NW_028301712.1, from coordinate 15,059,357 downwards.
CACTTATTCATTTTAAAGCCGCAGCAATGGTTTTATGACAAACGGCTTCTGAATTATTAAATTATTAAAATGTATAAATATAGGCTTTATTTTATTATTATAAATATCACCAGTTTTCTCGCTGATGTCACTAGTAAAAGAGTAAAGGCCACAAGCAGGGTGAGGATTGGGTGAGAGTTTTTATCTCTACTTTTCAGACCCAACGGCGAAAAGCTCTAGGTATAAATTTCGGTTTATTGGCGATGACGTTTGCGAGTGACTCGATCGTGAGTCCTTTGATGTCGTAAAACAGCATTTATTCAAGCTCTTTATTCTGATAATGTGTTAAATTATATACATTATTTGGTTAAGAAATATTTCTTATAAAACAGATAATTTATCTTTTTTAATTAATGTTTTAATCACATAATTTAGATTAGTAGAATTTAGATACTATTATAGTTATTGAAGATTAGATTATTGATTTATGAAATAATCGAATAAAATAAATTTGTTGGATTATAGTATCACTATATGTTACGTATTTGTATGAATGTGAGAAGTCTTGTAAAATATATTTTTTTTAAATATCCAAGAACAAATACAGATATTTATTTTGAAAGGTATTTAAAAAACGTATTTGAATACTGAGTAAAATAAGGTATTTGAGTATGACAACAAATACTTAAAAGTATTTAATATTTATCCATACTTTAAAATATTTTTTTTAAATTTTTAGATTCTGAACGAAGTGATGAATGTATTGATTTTACAATGATGAGTGTTTTTTTTTTTTTTTTGTGTCTGTGTACAGCATAACTAGTCGAAATAATGCTTCAATTTCAAACTTTGGGGGTCGTTTCCGATGTAAAAGTGAATATCCTTGGTGCATTATAGAGGTCAAAAGTAAATATTTTCCAATAGTTTACAAAAAAATCGAGAAAAACAAAAAAAAAAATAACAGAAAAACGGGAATTTTCACGCAAAACCAGTTTTCGACCAAATCAATTTTTTTTATGGTTGTAATTCAAAAACTAATCACTGTAAATACTTGAAATTTTCACCAAATGTTTTTGTTAGTGTTATCTATATACAGTTTAATTTTCAAAATGTTTTGACTTTTTTTGAGATATTTATAGATCACTGAAATTTTCGATTTTTATGAGAATTTTTTTTTTAAGTATCGGTAAAAGAAATTTAGATGACCAAAAAATTGATTTTTGAAGCGTTGATAAAATTTCTTTGGCCCAATCAAAATACTTGAAAATTTAATAAAAAGTTTATCATAAGTTATTCTTATAGCGATTAATAAATTATAAAAATACATAGGCACAATTTTTTTAAATTAGCATTTGAAGTTCAAATATTGACTTAATACGTAAAAATTACGGCAATTTTCAAATTATCTTAGATAGAAATTCATAAAAGTTTTCCTTTTTAGATCAAAGATTTGAAAATCAAATACTATTTTATAGGCTCCTAACACATAGTAACAATAGCAGTTGAAAAATATTAAAAATACATAGGCATGTTATTTTTTTTTTATAAGCATTTGAAATTCAAATTTTGACTAAATACGTAAAAATTACGGCAATGTTCAAATTATCTTAGATTGAAATTCATAAAGTATTTTCCTTTTATACCTAAGATTTGAAAATTTAATACAAGGCGCCTAACATATTTTACAATAGCAGTTGAAAAATTAAATAAATATATAGTCAAAATTTTTTTTTATAAGCATTTACAGTTCAAATTTTGATTAAATACATAAAAATTACGGCAATGTTCAAATTATCTTAGATAGAAGTTCATAAATGTTTTTCTTTTTAATTCTAAGATTTGAGAATTTAATACAAGGCTCATAATATATTTTTACAATAGCAGTTGAAAAATAAAAGAAATATATAGCCACAATTTTTTTTACATGCATTCAAATTTTAATTTTGACAACATACGTAAAAATCACGAAAATTCGTAAATTATTTTATCCTAGAAATTCATACAAATTTTTCCTTTTATATCTAAGATTCAAAAATTTAACACAAGGCTCCTAAAATATTTTTACAATAGCAGTTGAAAAATAAAAGAAATGCATAAACACATTTTTTTTACAAGCATTTAAATTTAAATTTTGACAACATACTTAAAAATCACGAAAATTTGCAAAATTATTTTAAGCCAGATATTCATAAAAAATTTTCTTTTTATATCTAAGATTTGAAAATTTTTAATAATCTATAATATATCCTAGACAGATAAACCGTCTCCGTTCAGAATCATTTTTCGTATACAATGATACCTATCATTGCATTCAAATTTAGCCTACCCTAGTAATGAGGTCAACCCCTCCTCCAATGTACAGCAGAGCGATACCCACTTACCCGCTTTTTTTATGAATAATTGTTTATAAGCTAATTTGTTTACCTTATATACATAAACACAGAACATATTTTTACGTTATAGGCACACAAATTGTATAGAGCATTTATACCCTATTATTTGGTCTAACTATCAATGTAAACACGATTGATTTTTTTTCGTCTAAATATTAGAATTTTCGAATGAGTATCATTCATAATAAAAAAATCAAATAAATTCTTTATTATATTTCTGTACGTAATTAAAATTAAAACTAAAACGAATGAGTACATGAAAATAATTATTTGATTTTAAATAGAGATACTTTGAAAAACTATTTAAAATACAAGTACGTATTTGAGTACTTAAAATTTAAAAAGTATTAGGATACTTTTAAAGTCAGTTTTATTGCCTAGAACCAACTAAAATAAAATATTAATATTAATTTTAAAGAAGGTGTATCTGCTTGAGTATAGAGTTCGCTCATATAGGATTCTGCGTTTATTTATAAGTTTGAACAAAAAACCAGATGCAATAATGGTGATATTTTCTGTATGAGAAATCAATTGACGAAAAATATATTTAAGATACACTATATGGAGTATAATATTTTGGGAATAGTGTCTGTTAATTTTCATAGTGTTATCATCTCGGTACTATTGTGTTTTGTAGTCGATCGTCATCGATGTAATATATGGACGTCGATTTTATCACTACTTCACTTTTTTTTAAAGCGTTAGTTCTATTTTATTTCTCATAAAATGATAAAAATATTTTAAGTAATGTCTTAACATTTTAGGAGGAAATAGCATTACTGTATTTTCATTAAAATACTGTTCTGTCTACTAAGTAGTAATAAATAACCAATTAATTTTCTTATGGACACTTTTTTAAACATACAGTACCTACGTATATAATATTATCGTTTAAATTATTACTAAAAAGTTGCAAATTTAAAACGTTAAGTCTTTTGTGTTTTAACATTAAGATAATTTTTGATTTTTATATCATCAAAATGTGCATACTTACATTTTTACTCTCAATGTTTGATTAATTATTATACTGTTATATAAACACATTCGTTAAGTGAAAAAACATGAATTAATTCGAGTAAAATAAAAATATATTGAACTTAATACAGCGGTTAAGAGATTTATTCAAAACTTATCAAATTTAAGTGGGATAATTTCTGTTAATCGTCTAAAATACGTATAATAAAATTGGCTGAAACTTCGTAATGAGCACCCATCAGTGCGTTTTCTATCATTAGAGTACAAACACATCTAATAACGCGATTCCACAATTACATCTAGATAAATGGGTCAAGATTCTTATATATAAATTATACCCACTTTAACCGCCTTTGGTATATAATTTTGTTCCATAAATAATTGTAATTCACCAATTTTTCTTTGGACTCACAACATTTCAGTACAATACAAAATTAAATCAATAAGTGGGACGTGTATTGTAATTTGCACTCACATTTCCTGTGTTTAATTTTTAACGGTGTCTTTTGTTGAACATTTTAAACAATAGCTAAGTATCTACATAATAACAAAGGTAGAGATCAATCTAAGATTTGAAAGAATATTTGGTTCAAATAATTTAATAATATTTATTGTATTAAATATGATGTTAAATTTGAACAGTCTTTGATTCAATTCATTAGACGTAGTCTATATTATTGTACTCGGTGGATTACTGATATAAATAACGTTGAGTTATTCGTTTGATTATATTATTATTTAAACAAATATATGTTGAGATTTCTCAAGTTTTTAGTTCAATGACTAAGCTAGTATAGGTTATATCCAAAGCAATTTGTGACAACAGTAAGTTTATCGTTAATTTTTTTACCCTCATTAATAAAATAACTTCTATTGTAATTTAACTTTCACCACAGGCGTGGATTATGTTTCAATTGACAGTTGACTAGTCTTAAAAAGTGAAAATTACATTTGTAGCAGATATGTGTTCTTATCGGTTTAAAAGCTAAAAGTTTTAAAATAAATCGTCATGTAAAAAACATTAAAGTTATTTTCCCTTAAAAATGCATTACTTATCAGGTATAATGTTATAATAAAGTTAGATGTAAAGGTTTGTGAAACAGTTTAATTCCTAAATACCAGTTAAACGATCAATACAAAATCTTTCAATTATAATAATAAATTAATAACCGAATATCGTGCTAGTTTAAGTTTTAATTAATTTGAAATGCTCCGATAAATATACTTCATTATGTTGGTTAATTTATTTTTTACAGATAATTACAGTTAATTAACAGACTGTGATAAAATACTAATATATTTCTGCAAAAACAAATATAATGAAAATAATAACTTTTATTGAACATTTATACAGATTAAAAATGAATGTTTTTGCGATTCAATTTATAATTTGCAATAACAAAATTTTAAATATACAATACAAATTTCAGATTTTAGATTCTGAGCGGAGCGATGAATATATTGATTTAACCATGATGTGTATTTTGGGGCAGTAAAAGTGCTTCGATTTTTGACTTCAGTACCTTGTTCAATCAGAAAGTGAATCTAGTTGGTACTTTGGAGTGGTCACAAGTAAAATATTCTCAATATATATTTTTCTGAATAATCGGGATAAACAAACTAAATTTTAAGGAAAAAACGGGAATTTTTATACACAATCAATTTTCGACAAAATCGATTTTAACAAATAACGACCATAGTATACATAAGTATATTCTATCCACCATGCAATTTTCAAAAAATGTTGACTTAAGTTGAAATATTTATAGTCATATGCAATTATCGATCATTATTAGTTTTTTTAAATCAATATCGATAAAAATTTATTTGTTGGGTAGGAAAGCTTGAACATACAAGGCTCTTAACATATTTTTACAACAGCAGTTGAAAAGTAAAAGAAATACATAGTCACAGTTTTTTTTAACAAGCATTCAAATTTTAATTTTGACAACATACGTAAAATAACGAAAATTTGCAAATAATTTTAAGCTAGAAATTCATAAAAAATTTTCTTTTTAAATCTAAGATTTGAACATTTTTAATAACCTATAATATATCCTAGACATATCAACCGTCTGCACTCAGAATCGTTTTTCGTATACAATGATATAATATCATTGGATACAAATTTATTTCCATTCATTACAGTAACCCACTTGTAACCTACTGTACAGCATAGTGACATCCACGACTTACCCGCTTTTTTTATATATTTATTTTATAATAATGTGTGAGTTGTTTGCATGTTTTTATCATCACATTATTTGGATTGGTAAAAATGCTTAAATTTTCAATATTAATATAATAATATCTTTTTATGTGGAACATTGAATCTCGGTTAGGTAAATTTTATTATTTCTTGTGTATGGTAAAATTTTCAAATTATCTTGACTCGTTTTAAGGTATTTGAAGAAACGTGAATATATCTGGCTTTTTTTTTTCGAAAAATTCTCGCTTTGTAAAAGTGCTTAGTAATTTAATTCAAGATTTCTCATAAGTGTTAAGTTACAAGGTTTAAATGAAGGTTAATGTTATCAACTTTCTCCTTTTTTTTTGTCCTTTGGTTGAGGATTATTCTCTAACCCTTATATAGCATATGTACACTACTGAATTTTACTATATATATGTATTTTGAATTTTTGAGAATATTTTACTTCCACCTAGGTATGAACTAAATAATGAAAAATCAATAATAAAACGGTTACTAACTACTGAATAATATAATAATATAATCTAAGTAAATATACTCTTGGATGTTAGCCTTAAATATAGATGCTGATCTATCCATCCTTGTAGGTATCATTTTCTAATACAACGATTGAATTTTATAAACACTATACTGACTAATTGAAATGACAGATACTCAAATAAGATGTATCAACATGAAAAAAAAAAACCCCCAATATCCATATAGTAGCTAACGAAAAAACATTCGTTCAAAAACATCATAATGCACGATAAGATAATTAGGCTTAAGTTAAAAAAAAATAAAAAAAATACGGTATGGGTAAACTATTAGAATTGCTTACACATTTTTATGTGTGAATATATATACATGTATATAATATTCAACATAAGTACATGTAAATATTGTAAATACAAGTGAATGTCTGTGCGCAGTATATATTAAGAAATGGATAAAGGGAGATTGTATCATTTCTTTTATACTGATTTAAATCAGGGTATTCTGGAAGAAAATATAAAAAAGGATGGAAATAAATGTGGTGCCATGATGTGAAAAGCGAGAAAAAATATATTTAATCAAATATTCACTACGTCGAAATTATGGCTTTGAAAATCTATAGGGAGTTTTCGTCCCTCAAAGTATTCATCGTGTTCTCTTATGCACTCGTTTATTTCACAATATGGCCCTTTTACGTATATTTTCAACCGTATGTACTTTGGATTTATATACCCCTCTTCTCCCTTTGTTCGATCTCCCTTTAGACGTATCGTTATGTTCTGGTTTAAAACTTAGTTTTCTGAGCACCTGTAACCCACAATTTTGTCATTTTCCTCTTCTATTATTAACTAGCTGTAAAAAATTTAAATTGTATCAATTGATTTACATTTTTAAATATGAATTATACAACGAATAAATTAAAATAATATTTCTCCTAAATAGTTTTCTAATCTACTCAAATTATTCTTCTGTTATTTTCTATCGATGTTATTGTTCAATAGTAAACATTATTCAAATGCTTTATAATAAATACATTTTAGATATAACTTATTATCCTACACTCAATCGACACTACTTATTTAATCAAAAATATATGTAAGGTACAAAATATAGTTTTATATATTGACAAATAAATCCATTTAGAGTGCATTAATGCACCATATATTAAACCTGTTTCGTGAAAACAATTATTATTTTTGTTGGTGATTTATGGTATAACGTAACAATTTCATAGGTATTTTAAAACATTTGATTTAAAATTAAAAACAAAAATACAACTTGGCTGTAGAGGAATACCAAACCATATTATCCATATACACTTTATAGATTATATTGTACGTTATGTGGTGAATTTTGTTCCGCTTTTTATTTGAAAAGTCTATATGATAGTGTGCACATGTATTTAATAGTTTTCATCCTGCTTTTGTTATTTATTACAATTTAAAAAAAAAAAATAGCAAATTTGTAGTATAACTATCCGTTTTATTGTCTCGTATTATTAATTACTATACTTGTATTGTGTATTTATATTTGAAGTTTTAAAGAATGTAATTGAATTTTGTTTCAAAGTTTAAATTTATTACATACAAAAAAATAAAGTTAGTATCGTTATATACTTCATTAAAATTGTAAGCGTTTGAAGGATATTAGAACATGGTGTTATATACCCTAAAATGTATTAAAAAATATATAATATAAATATACATATAATAATAATACAATCAGGTTCAAATTGTTTTTTCTTTATTGTATTAATATTAAAAAAATTCAAACAAAATAAAACACAATTTTTTTAACGATATCGTTTGGTTTAACTACATCTAAAATTGAATTAGTACAACAGTCCTAAAGATAAGCCTTACTTACATTTTTATTTATTTTATTAACTCCGCATATTTTATATTCAAAACTTACGGAGACATCTCAAGGTAACAGAGATGTTTATTTACTTGATTTAATATACAATATACTTTACTTTTATTTTCAAATTCGATTTTGGATTAAAAAATGTGTCATATTTTCCAGTAATTATTGATATAATATGTAAAATATATACCTAACATTTTTTAGTAGAATAAAGTCTATACTAGCCTTCAAAGATGTAAACACAGTTGCAATCAGTACATTTTTCCATAACATCAACACTAAATACCCATTGTAAATAATAACTAGAATAATGTAGTAAAATTTAATGTATACATACATATATTTTCCTTTATTTTTCTTGTATAAATTTTGATTAAAGTAGGCTTAAAACCTGTGTTTTTGAAACCTTGATAAACTATTTTAAAAAAAAGTCTATACTACATCTTATTTTAGATTCTTTTGTTAGCAAAATCTTCATTCAGAAACATTTTCTGCGTGCAATCATGTATTATTCAAGTCAAATTCAACACATCCATTAAAGTGATTCAGTATGCTGTATGTACCTCTGCTGTACAGCAGAGCGATATTTCTTTTTAATTTTAGATTTAAATATTTAATATTCGATTTGCAAATTATTTCTCCTTATTTTTAATTACTTATTTTAAGGCAGAACTCAATATTATATTTTTTGTTTTTTTCACTCTGTTATACTTTTTTGCCTTAAAATTTAAATTGATTCAACAGCATATAAATGTCCTTAACTTTATAATTTCATTAATATTACCCTTTATTACTGAATTCGTTGTACTATTAAAGTCTAAGACTCTAAGTATAACGTTCAGAGTTGATTATTACATTTTATTGATTCTGACGTGTTATTAGTTGTTGTGTGTTGGAGACATAGCCGTACCAAGGGGGGGGGAATGGGGCAAGTGCCCTAGGGCGTCAAAAGTATTATGAACTTGGGGGGCGTCATAAAATGAATAATAAAAAGACAATTTTGTGTTTTTATTTTAGATAATAATATTTTCTTTTTATATTGTAATATCGAAGATAAGTACCTATCAAATATTGTATATTATATTATATGCCTTCAATAGTATATAAATATCAATATCAATATTATCTTATCTGTGGGCACTGGACTGTCCAACCGTGGTTGACTGTGAATCATGATTATTAATATTAATAATATTAATTTCTTACCCAAAGATATGATACATATGTACATTTTATGTACATATGTATTAATATCACTATATTTTTTTTTTTTATTAGCTATTAGTTGAAACTATGATAGCTCAATATATCACTATATAGTTGTCATTGGTTAATGATTATACTAGTATTCAATAATAAACTCATTATCAATTTTACCCACTTGTAAAAATAAATCGGGTTACAGACGTTACAGTGGTTCGACTGAATTCTATAAATAGACATCGCTTATTCACTTGTACAAATGTAGAATCTACAACACTTAATATGACTTTCCCTAATGTTGAAATTGCCCTTAAAATTTTTGTTTGTATGCCATGCTCTAACGTGAGTGGTTAAAAATCTTTCTCTGTACTCAAGAGAGTTAAGAATTATTTACGTTCATCTTTGGCAAATGAAAAAACATCGGCATTATCTATTATAGCATTGAAGATGAAGTTGTCCGAAGCATAGATTGGAATGATATTGTGGAGAAGTTTGCAAAACTTAAAGCTAGGAAAAAATCTTTTTTATAACCCAAATAAGTTTATACATAATATTCAAATATCGGAAATATTGTAAAATATTATATCTACCTGTTATAAAGTTATTAAAACATTTAAAATTATTAAAATTAATTATTTGTTCTTATAAATATAAAAGGTGTAAAGTACTTTGAATATATATGTTAATATATTATAAATAACTCATAATTATATGTACCTTATGAATAAAAAGATTTTTTATAATTTTATTTGGATATACTGTTATGTGTAAATAGTGATAATATATTTCTTTCTATAATGTACTCAGAATAATGAAATCAGTGTCAACTTCAAAAAATCATAAAAACAAATTAAATTAATTTATATAAATAAGATTACAATAATAATAATAAAAAAATAAGCAGGAACCTTTAATGAATAAGTATTAAATATATTTAAGGTAAGAGGTTAATTAAAAATATGAAGTCAATTTTTTTTTTTTTTTGGGAGGGGGAGGGTCCCGGAGGGTCGTCAAATATTGTTGCCCTGGGGTATTATTAGTGGTTAGGACGGCACTGGTTGGAGATTATGTGAAATTTACAAAAGTTTGCACTTCAGTATATAACAAAAAACCAGTGTGTGTGTTATCAGTACGTGCGCGGGAAGTTAAACTTCTTTTGAACGGTACACGTGAGTGAGTGAAAAAGAAAGAAAGGCGTGGGTAGATTGGGGTAATGAGGACAGTAAAGAAAGAAAAGAAATAATGTAAATTATATTTTTTATATTTATTTTTTATTTTTTATGCTAATGATTGAACGACCGTCGAGGCGTCGACCGAATGGGATTGGCGAACAACGACGACAGCGAATTGGCACACCTAGTTCGAACTCGAGATTATTATTTCGGTAATATTATATTGTAATTTATAATCATTAGGTAAAATAAAAATACCTACTATTTTTACTAAATCCAGTCGTACGTAGTACGTACAAAAATCCAAGTAACCATTAAAATTTAAAATATTAAAATAGGAACTACTTATTACTTAATAACAATATTATTATATTAACAATGGCTAAAAGCACACTGGGTGCGTGTACAACTTAGCCACCATGGGAACGCGGGCCGCTGCCGCCGCCGCCACTTCCACTCACCCGCCAATAGAAAAACCACCTCGCCGCACGACGTTGACCTTTAATCGCAAATCGCAACTGCGCGTGTATGATATTATTATTATCATCGTCGTCGTCTTCGCCGTCTTCGAAACCATAGATAGTAGAAGAATTCTTCTATTATCTATGGTCGAAACCGCATCGGCTGTCACCGAACAACATTATAATTTATAATACGTAATATTATTATTATGTCATAATATTATGTACATGACGTACTGATACGCTTCGCACCGCCGCCCCGACGAGTATGAAATCATCCCGGACGATCATTCCATTTTTATCTAAATATTTATCTCATTAATATTATTGTTGAGTATTCTTTGTTTAATAACCCAACCAAAAATACTGTTGCTTAATGACACAACCCATAGCCGTTTACAAAATACAGCTACGACAATCCGCGGCTGCGCACAACGACATGTCCGTGTTCGCGTTCGTACGGCCGCCCGTTAGCTTTTTTTTTCCTCACTACCCTGCGTAAAGAAGTTTAATTTCAAAAAAAAAACATTTTTTTACCGAGTTACTACTGAGAATTATAAAATGTTTGCTATACACCGACAGGTGGAAGACTCACAATTTTACACACAGACATATACCATATAATATTATGGTCTCTCAATGTTTGGCTCTCTCGTTTTTCCTCCCTCACTCTTTCTCTTTCTTTCTCGCTCATTCCATTATAAAGTTCCATTCTACGTTATTGGTATCTTGTCGTCGTGCTGCGTTCGTTATAGGCAATAGTATTTTTCAAGATTCCGCTTTTAACGTCAGCCATCGCATATTATTAAAATGTAGCAGTGTGAAATTAAAATTTAAAATTTTTCCAGTTCTGTGAAGCGGAATTTCGATGAAAATACAGTCATCGTTAGCCATAATAATGTCACTAAGCCTGTATAACAGTATAGTAAATATGAGCTTAAGAATAAAATCCGAGCGCCTTGTGATTTACTTCACACTGATTTATCGTAAGCCAAGACCTAATATAGAAATGATGAAGAGTATAACGGCAGAAACGATGATGAGATGATACACATTACAGTATAATATATAGACATATGGTGAATTGGTTTAGGAGGTAGCGTTAAAACCTATAAAACAAAAATGTCACGGCCACCCTAACTGCAATTTGAATACATGATCTACCTACGTATATATGAGTCATATATTATGGTAATAATAATAATAGTAAATATATAAGTTACAAAATTACCATTAAAATATAAATTCTTTTTTTAAGTTCATAATATTTGAACGAATAAAAACATACAATTATTTCTGTAAGTATTTTATTATATTTTTAATATATCTATTACTAGGTATATATACGCATAAGATTCACGCTAGCTATATGTTATGTGCTGCACCACAACGATGACAGGACCTTTGAAAAATGTCCATGGAATAACAAACATCACACTAGCCTTGTTTCTTGTGTTGGGGCTACGCCGACAGCAATACCTAATGATCGGAGAAAAATTTTCGAAACCTTGTGGTGTCAATGATGGTGTTTGTTGAATACTGAATTGTACTTACGTAAGAATACCAATCCAAAGCTAGTCACGACCAGAGATATTGTGCGGAAACGTCGGGTACCCTAGTACTCACTACAACGCAGTTGAAAAATCGACTTTCAACTTAATGGATTTGTTGTTCCTCGTCCCAATAATATTACCGTCTAAAAAATCACGCTCGTAAATTAATATACGCCTCCACACATAACTTAACTCTACATCTACTAGTATTTTATGTTAGAATTTGTTTAAATTTACAAGAATATTTGTATAATGCGTTGTATACAGTAGCATAACGTATAGTTCAAACAGATAAATGTACAATACTCAATTAAAACTAATAGCGATCTGATTTACAGGAAAAGTTAGATAATGTGAATCATGAAATTGATGAATTTGATAATTATGGCGTGAATTAAAGATATCTTCCAATGAAGGCACTTTTACAGTTGAAAAAAAATATATGAGAAAAAATGTGAAACAACAATGTTAGGAGATATTAAAAGACGGAAGATAAATAGGAATAATAAAAAGTTAACATTATCTGGATAATATTGATATTTCATGTTTATAAACGAAAAATTACACATTATAGTCAAACCGAATGGCTAATGTCGACTTTATCCAAATGTTAACATTACCCGTAACATAATATGTATATAAAAAAAACTTATTTGATGCTATACAAAGATAAGTAAATTATTTCCACTGACCAGTTAGTTGTAAACCATTATTCGAAATAAATCATCTCTCTTATTGTATATTTCAATAATCTTGATCACTTTACACCTAACGTCGTCTAATTTCACGGCAAATAGAGCTCCAACAATTAATATTTTATAAAAGTTTTAGGAAAAATTTTTAAAAAATATGTTTAAACCCCCTGATATACTAATCGGTGGCAAATTCATAATGATACTCTTTGTGCAGCAATAAATAAATAAAATCCAATTCAAAAACTTCTGTTCAAAAATGCAAAATTCTAAATGAGTCCAGTATTCAAACCTAAAACCTAGAAAATAAAACAAAAATTAAAGTTACTATTTTTAACTATATTATATAATAATATTATTCACTACTACATCTGACACTTAATACTCTTTACAATTTTAGCCACTATCACAATCTTTTACGTATATTTTATGTACTTAACAATCACATTTTCGAAAAAATAATGTTAAATTCATTTATTTATATTTTATACAGTGTAAAAGTATTATTAAAAGTAAAATGAATTACTAAAACAATTAATAGCAATTTATTAATTATATGATAATAGGTTGGTAGACCGTCTCGGCTTTGAATCGTTTTGTGTATTCAATGTTTATAATTGAATTCAAATTTAACTCGACATATACAGAAGTGACTTACTCAATGACGAGGTTACACTTCATATCGTATGTACAGCAGATAGTGGTTACCTACTTAACCTTTTTTTTTAAATTCCTTTAAGATAAACTTTTGATGAATTTTTTGTCACTTTCTCAACCTTTTTGGATATTTTTTAACAGTGTTTATGGAAAAAATCTTGTGTGATGATGTATAATAGCTTTAAATTATTCATCATAGTATTTTCCAACTATTTTGAAATGTGTAGGGAATTTTGTACTTTATTTTTACTAGAATAAACCAACCTTAAGTTGAAGATCGAAAGGTTTTTTCTGATTTAGAACATGATGACAGCCATACAAAAGAAATAATTAATAAAACACATTGTAGTGAAAAATAATCAATACAGATGAAAATCTAAAATTTATCAGGTTTTGGTTTAATACCTATGTTTTATAATTTTATATTTTCGATGTTTAACAGTTTCGACATTTGTATTAAACAATATTAATTTTATTCATCAAAAATAATTGTCTTATTATTTTGTTTTGGCAGGTATTCAGCTTGATTAAAACATGAAGCTTATTAAGATCTTAATCGACTTTGTTTTACTGTTTTAGTACCATTCTGTTTTTTTAAATCGATGTAAAATTATATAAGCTAATAATAATTTACATAAATTACAATTTATAAATTATCTTGAAACCAACAACTGTTGTCTAATCCATTTTTTTTATTGCATTATTATTATTATTGTTACATAATAATAATTAATAATTAAATCTTCTTCTTCATCTTGGCTTTATGACTCTTCAAGAGTCTTCGCCGCCACCGTCAAAGCCTTACATCTCTCCCTATCCTGGAATATATCCTAATTAATAATTAAATGCATTACTCAAATGCAATACTTATTAATTTCCTTTAAGTGCATTTTTAAAATACTACAAATTTTATTTTAATTTGATTTGACAAAAAAAAAATAATAATATACTAACAGAAACTTAAAAATACTTATCTTTTTAAATTTCATAATATCGTAATCATCAGATTTTTACTCACGGACGAATTTAATAGTATACTGCAGCCAACCGTAAAAATATATAGGTACTTGTAAGTTATAACGCATAAATTGAATTTAGAAATGATTATTAAGTTTTCGGAGTTTATCATATATGTATAATATATTATATAATGTCAAAACATTGAGCAAAATTATTTTGACGTTTGTTTTATGGCTCAGATAAGAGCTATGAACTGTTGACGTTCAGAGAGGGAACCGAAACCTGAGCAATTAAACTTCAGCTTTACGGATAAAGGATAAAGGGGACCACATCCACCACTGGCATCACTATTTCCACATTTCCACCTCCAAAACTACTCAAGTTAAATATAATATAGGTGCGTTGACGCATTAAACGTTTGCTAAATTTACATTTATTTTGCTTTGAGAAGCGGCCTAAAGTCGGTCCACAAGGTTTCACCCTACTATTTCGTTGGTCTATAATCTGCCACCACACGTACTTTGCTTACATATATCGTCTAATTTAACTTGGGTTAAAAGGGCACTATCACTACCTCCCCGAGGCATCGTAAGGCTCGTATCAACTGGGTGGTTTTAACTCTTGGGAGTCTATGTTGGTCATGGTGTAAGTTTTCGACGTTAACGCCAATGACCGTGTTTTCACCACGAATGGTATATAATAATGACTGTGTAAATAATTATACACATAATATACAGGGTGATTCTTTTAAGTTGGTACACTAATTATCTCGAAAAGTATTAACTTTTTTTAATTTTTTTTTTTTTAAAACTTCTAGGTTTATGTTTTTCTAAAACCGTATGATATTAAAATTTTTTTTACCCTTATATTTATTGGTGAAATCACTATCAACTTTTGATTTTCAAATGGTAACATATAATAAAAATATCATGAATTAATAAAACCATTTTTACTATAAATTTACACGTTAACATTTTTATATTTTGTTGATTGGTTTGCGAGTTACAGCTCCTCAAAGTATTGGTGTTTGAAGGAGGACATCTGGTGTTATAGTTGGCAAAATATGCAGCATGTTTATACTATTTCTTCATTTGTGAAGTCCAGGAGCTATAACTGATAAATTCGATACGGTACGAACTAATAGGTAACAATATCGATAACTGATGTACTTTGTACCTGATTAGTCTTATTACACCTATAATATGCTAATTTTACCATAAAAGCTACGTTTTAACGACCTTGGCTGTCGTATTGGATCCCCTCCATTGTCTTCATTACATGACAATATTATGATATCATTACGACGTGTATACGCATACACCTATTTATTATTACCAAACAATAATAATAATATTATCAATATTTGGCGATACCTTTATCATTATTTATAATTATTTATGACCACGGTTTAATCGACTGCATTTATAATGACCCAAGGAAAACCAATCAGTTGTGATAAACTGATACTAAAACAATTAAAGTTCAAAGCACGGTTTAAGATAGTACTATCTTAAATCGTGGTTAAAAGTAAAATGTAAATTATAAACCATGTGGCCAGCAGCTGCATAACACTTATTAGTTATTGTTATTATTTAAATAGTCAAATAGTTAAATAGGTATTAAATGATTTAAATGTATGATGTAATTAGTAATTAAACTAATTATTGTATGTTTTATACGTGATATCATTAAGGATACCGACAGTTTAAATTTCATTAATAACATAATATACTTAACGCAATAGTTTTTGAATAATTAAGTTTGACGAAAAAATTCCATTGATGACATCGGAATTTGTGATTTATGTATATTATTAAGCGTGGCGTAAATTTTATAATACCTACCACTTGGAAAGCACAACGTTTGTACATAAAGTTTATTGGTAAGTTTTTTTTAAATAAATAACATGTATAAGTAGAAAAATAAATTTGATTAATACATAATTTTGTGCATGAATTATTATACATCATTGCATAATTAACAGTTTTTAATTAAATTTTATTTTCAGTTTAATCAGTTTTGTTCATTCAGTTACACCACCAAATGTTATTCAAAGTTTGATGACACAAAAGTTGTTTTATTCTAAAAATTAATAACTGACACCATAGCACAAACCTAATACAGCATCATATATTCTTACCCCTATTATTACTTATTACCATCTACTTGGACACATCAAGATAGCAGATGGCTGCCTATCTATTTATACCTACAATATACTTAAAAATATTATGTTCTCTGTTCAGAAGTACTTTTAATTTGTATCATTCAAATTTTGCATTCTGTCAGTGATTATTATTAAGAACTAAGATTATCCATATATACTACAAATATACTTAGTCAGATGTCTTGAGAGATAAATAATGAAATCACATAATTTCCTAACTCCCATTAAATTTGCAAATTAGAACGATGACAAATAAAAATATTGTTTCCATTGTAGAATTTTGATAATTGAAGATACTACAAAATAATTATGTACGTAAACATATTTTTTACTGTTAAATTATTTGGTTATATTTATTCTTTCTTAACTTATTAGATATTCAACAACTCAAGTTAATTTCAAAGAAGTTAAACAATTAAGCCTGACAATAATGCATTCCAGAAAAAAACTAATCCCAATAATATAGTAAATATAAAATATTTAATATAAAAATATGTTAAATGAAAATTGTAGATTCTAATGTATTTGTTTAATTTTAACAAATATTAAACAATTAAGTTAAATTAGCTAACAACATCCAATCAATCATAAATGTGTGGTAAATTGTATGTTTCTTTAAAAACTAAAAAAAAGCATAGATTTTTCACCCACATTTCTATACATGGTATTATAAAATATTATACTTAAATAACTACTTTGTTGTAATATTAGGTAGGTATGTCTTAATCCTAATATTTAGGTATCATAAAAATATTTTTATTTTAAACTATATTGTATTTAGTGTTTTACAATTGAATAGTTCCTTCTGTTTAATTGGTGTTGTTAACTATTTAGGTATTACCACCTACTAAATCTAAGTTAAATTATTATGAGTCCCACTTTTAAATTTTACTGTAGTTTTTTTTAGTTAGAGGGTTAAGTTGAGTTTGTTTCAATTTTTTGAATACATGTTATGATCTTAACTCATATTTTGCATTTTTGCATTACGAATATTTTGATTTGACTGTATGAATTAAATTGGAATAGATTTATCATACTCCTGAGCTTTTAAATTATGGTAAAATTTTAAAGGGTATTTGTCTAGCAAGTACTCTATCAAAATTTATAAATATTTTACCACAGTTACCTGTGCATTTCTTTTATAGTAGTAGTAATAAAGTCAATCAATTTCACTTCTACTCCTTTATTATTTACTTATTAATTATTATAGTTATTACTTATTAGTTATTACATATTCTCAATTTCAGCCAATAGCTATTATGTATCATAATAATTTTGCCATGTAGGTACGCCTAATTTTGATAATAATAGAAATCTAGTTTTTATATCGTTTCAATAGTCAATGATAGTGAACTGTGTATTTTTAATTGAATTTTTATTTGATTTGATGATCCTAAAAAAAAAATATTTTAATAATAAATGGTGAAATATATTTTATACCTAATATGTACAATTTATATATGTAAACCCTGTGGTGGACCATTTCTAGTAAATTAGTAGATCACTTGCCAAAAAATGCCTTTTATAGTGACTCATAATAATAGTAATATAAAATGGGGTGATTTCAGTCAAGATATATTAAAATAGGTAAGTTGTTTTCCTACATATTACCTTATTGTTTTTAAAAATATTCATAATTATATTGTTCAAATAATCTTAAAATAAAACATTATATAAATTTAAATTTGAAATATTTAGCTATTCATTGTCTATCGATTTTAATAATTTGAAATAATTTAATTGGTTTGTAATATTGTAAATATAATATGGGGTAATATGTAGAATTTGCAATTTTGAATTAAATGGTTTTCAATAAAATAACATGAGTGAAAAAAAGTTGTAAAATTAGTATGCATTTAAAAAATACAATCTACTAGATGTATACTTAAAGGTTAGGTGCTATATTATGTATATTTAAAATTATGATTATTGATTTGTTACAGTTTACTCAAAACTAATGTGAAATAGTTTTTAATAGAAATAAAAATAAAAAAAGCGGGTACGTCGTGGATGTCACTTTGCTGTACAGTAGGTTACTGTAATAGATGGGATTAAATTTGAATGCAATGATAGGTATCATTGTACATGAAAAACGATTCTGAACGGAGATGATTTGTCAGTCTAGGATATATTATATTTAAATATTGTCATATATTCTATTTTGAAACAAATATTTTATTTTTCAATTAAGACGCATTTTGCATAAGGCATGGTTAATCAATTAGTGTAGTTATCATGTAGTTATCATAATTCATAATACCTTATATTATCATAGATATTCATATACCTGGTTTGAGGATAAATCGTTATCATTACGCGATTTCATAAAAATTTAAAACTCAAACGCTCAAAACATTTTTCCTATAATGACGCTTCAAATTTTCTCTATAGCTATTTGAAGCAAAACTTATGGAAAACTTAGTGTTGAATTTTATAACCTTAGATAAAAATACAAACAATATTATGAATTTTGAACTACAAAATAATTCGTAAATATTCATGGTTTTAACGAATTTTTGTCAATATTTGAAATTCAAATGCTTATAAAAATTTAATTTGCATTTCCAGTGGACATTTTTTTTTGTGATAAAGATTGAAAAACTTGTAAGGAATCTTATATAAAATTTTTAAATCTTAGTTTAAAAAAGACATTTTTTTATTAATTTCTATAAAAATCTATGAACTTCTAGCTTAAAATAATTTGTGAATTTTTGTGATTTTTACGTATTTTGTCAAAATTCAAACTTTGAATGCTTAAAAAAAAAAATTATCACTATGAATATATTTTATTTTTCAACTGTTATTGTAATAATATGTTAAGATCCTTGTATTAAATTTTCAAGATTTTCTACCTAAAAAATAAATTTTTATCGATTTTAATTTAAAAAAAAACTAATAATTATTGAAAATTGCATATACTTATGAATAGTTCAACTTAAGTCAAATTTTTTTTTTAAATTTCATGGTGGATAGAACATAGGTACTTATATAAACATTCGGTGAATATTTCATGTATCAATGGTCATTCGTTTTAAAGTTACATAAAAAATCAAAATCGATTTTGTCGAAAACTGATTGTACGTAAAATTTCCTGTTTTTCCGTGAATTTTTAGTTTGTTTATCCCGATTATTTAGAAAATTTTATCGACACTTCAAAAGAAAATTTTCAGAAAAATTGAAAATTTCAATTATTGTTTCAAATCGTTTCAGGATAAATTGTTATCGTTACGCTATTTCGTAAACATATTAAATTCAAACGCACTTAAAATTATTTCGACTAGTTATGCTGTACACAGACACAAAAAAACACACACATCATTGTAAAATCAATACATTCATCACCCCGATCAGAATCTAAAAATAATAAATAAACAAAGAATTTGATTTAGTTGGATCTTTATAAATTTTCTCTTTTAAATCCTTGTTTATTAACGGTCTTGGACTCTCGGGATTCCGATTTAATTGTTAATCAAATAATATCACTACATTAATTTGATATTACTTTTTGTACAGTAAAAAAAAAGTTATAAGATTTTTAAAACGTGGAACTATATAATACGATTATAGATAGATAATTAATTAATTAAATTCTTAAATTGTACTGTAAAATCATACCTACCTATTATTCTATTCCATTTTCTACTATTATCATACAACATTCATATCATTCACAATATCATAGAACAATATATTATTTAAGATAATTGATAGGACTATCTTAAATAGTGACGCAGTATTATCACCTAAATTAGATTAAATTAATGTTCTGTTCTTAAATATAATATGTATTTATTATTTACTTTCTGCATGATACTATAATCTTATTACCAGTCACGGACTTTCAATGTATACCTTAATCCTTAGCGGTAATCAGATATAATTATGTGGTGATACCATTTTAATTTTTAAATAGTTATCTGTGAAATTGTGATTAAAATAAAATGCCACAATATATTTCCAGTTTATCATTTATTATTCTTGGGTAATTCAGTGTGTCCAATTAGTCGATATTTCGATAAGTTAATAAATGATTAGGGTTCAAAGTACAATGGCAATCTTTAATTAATTGTTATTTATGTTGTTACCTTGGGTTCAACGATATCAAATTTATGACTAGCTCCTGGTCTTCACAATTATTGAAAACATTTTGAAAACTACCAATACTTTGAGAAGATGTATCTCGCAAACCAATCAACGAAAAATACAAATGTTAACGCGTAAATTCATAATAAAATTGGGGTTATTAATATATGATATTTTTATTATATGTTACCATTTGAAAATCAAAAGTTGATAGTGATTTCACCAATAAATAAAATGGTAAAAAAAATTAAAATATACGGTTTTAGAAAAACATAAACATAGAAGTTAAAACAAAATAAATAGAGAGAGAAAGAGAGAGAGAGAGAGAGAGAGAGAGAGAGTGAGAGTAGATATATCATATATGTCATAGTCGAGTGGAGGATATAGTGTATAAGTCATAATATTATAGGTAATGGTAATTTACGAGTATATGATTGAGGTTGCGTTAGATGAACTAACAGTGTATTGTATTTAATCCACTTGTGACTTAAATAGCTAATACGGTCAGTAATACTTACAAGGTTAATTTAGAGTCATGGTGAGTCAATGCATAATATATTATATGTTAGTTATATTGTATGAGGTCCCGCTATAATAAGTAATTGATAGATCTTGACAATCAACAATTTACCACGATAATAATAATAATATTAGTAAAGTTTATTTTACTTAACTGTCGGTGATAACTTACTGTAATAACGATTAAATGTCACAGTCAATAGTTTGACGTTGTTTAGGTACAACCAATATTTTCCTGTGACTGTGACTCGGCGGTACATAAAGTCATAATTATGAAAATATGATACAATTCATAACAACTAATCCGTATGTAAACATTATCACAAGCTTTTACTTGGCTCATACCATGGCCATAGTACTGGATACCTACCAACCAGCTAACACAGAACTAACTATTCTGTTTATAATAAAGTATATATTTAGTGAATAGTATTACACTATTGTTTACTCTTAGAACTCATAAACGCATATAAAATGGATCACTCGACTGTTGGGCATAGAAAATACACTAGAAAGATATCTTTACTAATGATTATAATATTATAGTCGACAATCGGTAACTTGAACCTTAAAAATCCTTGGTAACACATAATTTCTCTAAATTCTCGTTAAAATCTCGAATATGAACAATACTTTTTAAAATTCAACAACACTTAAGTAGTGTTTTGCTATTCTATATTTTTGAGTTATTTATACACATTTTTTTCATTCTCCACGAACTTCAAGTAGATAACTGAACATCTACAATATTGTATCATATGTTGATAGTATAATATACACCTGCACGATGCTGAAATTGTATGCCCTTTTTGCATTTTTACTAGGGAAATGCAACCTGTAGTGAGGAAGTATACAAGAAAGAATTTATATAGCCGTGTTTTTGTTTTACGTACATACCAACTATATTTTTGCCGGTGCCGAGTTGATGTTTCCTTTTGATGTATGTGGTAAGCTGGTAACATGAAGCTGCAAAACAATATCTATGGAATCCCATGTATAACCCACTTCCACTACACCATCTCTTTTGTGAAAACGTATACACTCATAAAATATGGATACATCGACCACATCAACAGTGGCCACGGCGAGTTGTTTACCGAACACTGTTTGTTTACGGTGTCCTCCTTGTTGAGAACGTGGTAGTGTTGTTGTTTTTTCCCATCGAATTCTACCCTCCCCGCTATTGTATTATTATATCCTTAACCAGGCTGTAAACAATAAATTTTAGTTGAAAATAATTTTATCTTGTAAAAATAATACTAATGTACGTACAGTTAAGTGGGTGTATATGATTATCAGTATGCCGTCGGAGTTCTGTCAATATGTTAAATTAGGATAGGTAACCTATACATATAATACTATAGTATATTTTAAGAAAATGCTAATAAAACTAATAATGATAAAATATATATATATATATAGCTTCATACTGGATCAATAGAAAAAAAATACCTTCAACATTGGAATTCTAATTTATAATATCCATTATTGACATATATGGCTTATATCATTACTTTACTTGCTTGTGTTCATGGATGACAATATAGTATCTTGTATATGATTTGTGTATAGCATTTTGAATTTCATATCTAAAAGCAAATCATTTATATCTAAATATATATATATATGGTTTTCATTTAGATTTTATATAATGTTTGAGAGAATATTTTATATCAAGTAATAATTCAACGAGAAATTTAAGGGCCTTTGGAATTACCATTTTAACCCTTGTCAGGAAGTTTCAGAAAATGCATTTCAAAAATTTAAATATATGATCTCTTCCATAATATACAAGATTAAAAAAAAAAAAATAATTTCGCAGCATATGCAATAGTTCTGTACCAGCTCATATCGAAAGTTGAGTCTGATTGAGATCAAGATATATACCTATATGCATATCTCTGGTGTACCACACTTGCATTTTTTGAGCACTATATTACTACTGATATATATTGATAGAATTCAATTTCTTCTTTAAAATTATTGATATTCATTATTATTGCACATGGGTAATCAAAATAAAACTGTGTACAATGTTACGAAAGATTTGTAATTCATCTGAAATTTTAGTGTAAATTATATAGAAGAGCTATTGAACTTTACATATTACATGTATTATTTTTTATTAATTAACCCACGGCAACATAAGCCATAAGATGGCTATTTTTAGTAGATTTTTTAACTGTGTGGGAGGAAACGGTTAATTTGGAACACTTGTATGTGTGACAAGTTTTTTGCCATCGAGAACTTAGGTGGTCACCCATCCAGAACTAGTGGCAGCGGGTGGTGTGTACACTAAATCATGTTGCATACCTTTACCAGTTATTCCACATAGATGGGCTAGATTTCATTTTATCGTTTCTAAATATTAAAGCTTTTTGGAAATCGTACCTATAATTGTATTATGTTATTTTACTATATCTGATCAGTGATCACGTTTAATACCAAATTGAGAATTATAATTTATTCATAACCTTAGGTAAATAAAAAACTTATTCTTTACCGATGTCATTAAGCATTATTCTGCTAAATGAAAAAAAAAAACAATTTTTAAATTAACATTACAGAAAAATAATATGCTTTTACTTCCTTTTTGACGCAATATGGTAATTTTTATACACAAACTTCAAATTGTTATGGTACAACATTTAAATTGCAGTGACCTTTGGTTTCATAAACTTTAAGTAGGCCTGCATAGTTTTTTCTATTGTTAAAATGACAAGAAGTTAGTTTTTTTACCAAATGGTTGTGCTCTACTCAACGTTTGTTTTTAACAATTTATGACGTACATATATTTAAATGTCAAGCTCTGCAAAAAGTTAAAACAGTGTTATGACAATTTTAAGGAAAAAAAAATACTTTGGAATGTCAGGAGTTATCTAATAGTAAAACATATAACACAAAATAAATGTGGTATATAGGTAAGGTAAACGCATAGATAGTATTCCATAAATTCATTTTTTATTTTATTTTTTAGACTGCAATCGGTGTTTCTTATGAGGTTCATCCAATTAATATCAGTATTTCTATTAAAAAGTCATTAAAATAATAAAAATAGCTACTATATTATATTATTATGATATAATATCATTTAAAATATAAATATATTTTATGTATGGGTATCATTGTATATTGGATATCTTAATGATATGTCGAAAACATGTTTTATAAGCAATTCACAAATCACATGTAAAGTGAGGTAAGTATATATTGAACAATATTATTGTTTATATTTGTATCTATTAATAATTTTTAATATTCACTTTTTGATATAAACATGACTCTAAAGCCAACATTTTTTAAAGATTTTTTAACATATGAATATCGAGTATTTTATTATTTATATAATATACACAGTCTAATACAGAAGAAACTGACTAATGCAATAATTTTTGTTAGAAACAATATTCAATAATTATTTTGTTTTATACATAATTTTTAAAAACTTGTGCTTTGTTTATAGAATAAATTTTTTTTTATTCCTTGAAACTCAAATAATCTGATTATAAAAACAACTTTGATGATAAAAACATTTAAGTCAATTATCTAGTTATATTTTTAGTATATTTTAAAATATTAATACTTTTTTTAAAATTAATTAATTTTACAAGAGATTGCTTTTTTTCGAAATATTGTTTTTCGAAATTTACTGACTGAGTATATATCTTAAATTATTTATTATACGTTTAGCTAGTAACACTTTTTTCAGATCTTTCTGTTATACTCTGTGCGGTGGAGTGAAGAAAAAAAAAACTTTTGCACATCTTTACATTTTGTGAAAATGCAATTATAGTCTTATATATTATATTATTGATATGGTTTGTATAGCGATTGGTCGTTTTTTACTTCAATCAATATTATACACGGATATGAATACTAAGCAGTTTTGTGTGTGAATATACTTTAACATTATATAGTCTATAGTAGCAATTATATTATAATATTTGAATATTCATTAGAAATATGCCGAATATTCATGTTAGAAGATAGATATATTATTATTATTGATCGTAACATTGTTTCATTTTCATTGTCGCTCACAATCAGTTGTTTGTTTGTCGTATCTTGCATTTTTTTGTTCCGAATTTTCACTTTATTTTATTATTACTTATATATTAGATAGATCTTTTGTCAAATTTTTGTTCTAGTTTTATTTTTATTTAGAAACATTTATTTTATTAATTTTATTAATATGTCGTCTGTCTATTTGTGTTATATGCTTATATTTTATGTGTACCATGTATACCACAACTTTTTATTTTTACTTGTTTCTTTTTTTCCATCATGTTTTTTTTTTATATATAATATTATTATTTTATAATTGTAAAAACAAACAATAACGAGTATTAAATACATTCTTCGTGTCCCTTAGTTAGCAATACACACACATATATACTCTCTTTAATAATTTCTTTTGTACAATATTTGTTCTATAATATTTTTAGTTCCCTTTTGTTTTGTTTTGTTTAATTAAAGCCCCCATCGGATCTAAGCATGTAATCGAATGATATTCGTTGCGGCGGAAGTTGTTCGTGCGTTATTTTTTAATCAATGTAATTTATGTGTTCAACACCACGGCCACCACTCTCTCGATTCGAGCGTTAAAAAAAATTTTAAAAAAAACCTCCAAGCACATAACAAAATGAATTACCATGGCGGTGACACCAGTGTGTGCAAATAGCTTGTATGTGTGTATACGTGTTGGACGTTGGTGCACGCGCGCGGATGTGTATGGTGTTTAAGGGTAAGCAAAGGCTATACCATACATACAAAGCGTATGTGTTAGGGTGGATGATATGGTTCACGTTGTATATATAGCTGTTTATCACCCGAGCACACACTCACACACTCCTAGCAAGAGAGATTGTCCCCTGGAGACTATGGAATTTAGAAAATATTCGTTGAAATCTTCATATTGTCAACTTGTATAAGTCGAGTATGAGTGGTATTGTACATGTGTAAAAAACTACTTTGATGCATTTTAACCAAGTTAACTCGCATTTGTGCCTATATCATAACCGAATTATAATTTTGTTAGAAGCATTTTATTATTTTATATTTTTATGTAGCTAATTTATCCGAAATGATATGTCAAATTTTCATATTGCCCTGAAAAAAGTTTTAATTTTAATTTATTTACTGTTTTTTTTTCGACGAAACAATACTCACTTAACCTGTGTTTAATTATAACGTCGTGAAATGTATTTGCCACCACAGCTAAAATATTGAAAAAATAATAATACTGATAGCAATATCATGAAAAATCTTGTGGTTGAAGCGGCTGCTATCTCGATAATATAATAATAACTTAGTGTAGATACTTACCAATTATATCCTACGGCATAGGTGAATGAATTCAATATAATCATTTTCATATTTAGGTACATGTTAATTGTTATGAATATGGTAATTATCACTATCACTATTTTATTTAAGTATAATCTTCAAGTTATCTATGCATGCAAAACAACTATATCATTTTCTTCATAAACACATTTGACCTCTAAAAAGTATCTATTAAATTCATTTTTTCATAATGAAAGAAGCTAAACCTAAATATCAAAGCATTATTTCTAATAGAAAAAAATGTTTACAGACAGAAAAAAGAACACATAATTGTAAAATAAATACATTTATCGATCTGTTCAAAATCTAAAAAAAGAATTTACGGAGATTATAACCTAATACGAGCAAAACTGGAACAACCTGTTTTAATCTCAACAATAAACTTGCCAACGACCAACTTAATATAGCTTTCAACGGAGAGACTATAAACCATAATCATCAATCTAAATACCTTGGCTTAACATTGTACCACATATTCTCTTTAAAAACTCATCTAGAAAATACCACCTCAAAGCTTAGTCCCAGAAATACTATTATACAACAACTTTTCAGTACATCTTAAAGTGCTTTAGCTCATACTATACTACGCTTAGTCCTTGGTCTGGTATACTATCCAGTAGATAGATTATGTACATCCGGATGGCTAAACAGAGCTCATATATGTAAAAATTAGACACTCGACTTAATATTAGCTTGTGACTAATTTCTGATACAATAAAATTGACTTCCACTCATTGGCTTCCGAAATTAACAGCACTCACCATTTTCCCTCACCGAAGAGCAAATGCCTTGATTTAAGAGTTTTCAAAAATAAGTCTCAACCTCGAACAGTATGTAACGTGATCAGGAAACCGATAATTCAAATATAAGATATACAATGAGAGTAGTAGGACCATATAAGATCTAATTACCATAGCCAGCGGTAGATGAATATCAGAACTTAAGATATATTTAAATAAGCTTAAGTATGTTACTTATAGTAATACATACAAAAAATATTTCATTTACGTTCTATAGTAGGTACCTAACAATGTAACTGTATCGTAATTCTACGGAGTTCAGTATCATTAGTGTGTTGTAATCTAAGATGTACGGTGAACTAACTTACTTATGCATTATGTGTGCTAGACCTTAAAATTGTGTGTGTGTATCTGTTAATATTATTTATATCAGCATTAATATTATATAAATAGATGGCATGTAACATATTATATACATTTATAATTGTTACAAGTTCATCAACAATTTTACTGTCGATATGACAATTGGAATCTATAAATCACTCAATAAAAAAAGATATGGGCTTAACCAACACAAAATTTGAAATGATGGCATAATACTGAAGACAAATATAGATAGCTACGGTAAAGAACAGAAGCCCACTACATATCACCAGATTACCAGAATATACAACCGCAAGCTTTGATTTACCACACAGTCTGTGGTGCACTCTTAATAGAGTCCGTATTTCTCATGGTAGATTTGCTGAACCCTTGCACAAATGTGGCCTAGAAAATTCACCGGAATGTGATTGCGCAGAGTTGAGAGGCAGTTGAGCATCAACCATATTGTTTTGAAATGCCCAATCTGCTTCTACCGAGGACAACTCAGAATCAATTGTCTTACTGCAACTATTCTCTTTCTTTTATTCAATGGCTAGAAAATCTAGAACTCAAACTTAAATATCAGCTACATTGATTTGTTGTGCTATTAAAAATATTATCCACTGATATTCATTTTGCTATAATTTTATATATATATATATTTATTTAAAACTTTTTTTTCGTGTTCTACATAATAAATATATTTTTTTTTATACTACCATGTATCATAAATTTGTTGCATGTAATCATAATAAACACTGTGCTAGATAAATGTACCACAGAATGCCTGAATACGCCACTGATACTGTTATCTATTGGACTATTAAACGTTCACATATTATATACTATTCAATTCAATTCAAGTAATCCAACAATGTTTAAAATAATTATAAGCTTGTGGTGAAATGAAAAGCCTTATTGGCTGTTGCGTCCACAATAATAATAATAATGATATTATTATGAAAATATCGATGTTAAAAAAACGCGGCGTACTTATTCTTATTCAATCAATGGTAATCGAGTTAACATTCACCTATTTTTACCATTTGTGATTTTCAACAAAATTCACCAAAGAAATCAAATCTTCTTCGGACGTGCCTTGCATGCCCACTATCACTACTGCTACTGTTACCGCCATAATATACCCGATAAACGAATCGATTTGCCCGTTCGTACCAAAACACCACATACAAGCATACACCAATAACATGGTGTAATTGTGTTTTTGTATTTATTTATTTTGATTTTTATTGTTTCTAACGAGAGATATAATAAATACATTGTATATATAATAATAACAAAATGTATACATATAATATATTATATACGATTGCGAGTAAAATTTTTAACAGTTAATTAAAACAATTATTTACATTAATATTGTGTGATGTTGTCCAATATTCATTTATTTTATCTCCCGTTTTAATATGTTAATAACAAGATTTAAAAAATATTAAAAGGCGTGTTAACGAAGGTCGTGTATCTCCTGTGTAAAATAATTTATCAAATCATATGTTAAAAACATACAATTTTTTTTTGAAAATTGCAATTAATTAAAATTGCATTTTATTTCAATTGAGCACAATCCCAACTCTATATTGCCGTCAATGATGAGATTTGTGTTTTAAATTAAAGCTGTTAGTCGTTTGTGCAACACTTTTGTTCATTATAACTTTTTTTGTAAGACAGATTGTGCATCACCTGTTTACCTTACGGCAAACTTTATTATTGCACATCATTTGCACAACAAAATATATTAAAATAAGAATGGAACTGGCAGAGATGAGCAGAACCCAAACGCATAAGTTTTTTGCTTATTTTCAAAATAAATTCAAAGGCTAGTAATATTCTTTATTTTTTTATATATTGATCAGATATTTCTGTTTAATAATATAAACGTATATTATATCAATATTAATTATACTTTAAGTCCATATATTAAATATACACTATTTTGTATTTAATACAATAGTTCATTAAATTTTAATAATAATTTATGTAATCCAAAGGTGTCAAATCTAATAAATTAAAAGTACGGAAAACAAAATGTGAATGTCTATGAGCTATGATATTTTATAACTCCAGAAATAATACATTTTTAAAATCTATTAATCAAATAAATGATTATGAACAACCGTTTTAGATTCTGAGAGAAGTGATAAACATGAACGTTTTTATTTTACAATAATGTGTGTTTTTTTTTATTTTTTGTAAGTGTGTACATGATAATAGTAGTCAAAATATTGCTCCGATTTTCAACATAAATAGCTTTCTCGTTGAGAAATTAAATCTTATTGGGGTATTGAGAGATCAAAAATAAATAGTAGTTTTAAAAAAAGCAGTAAAAAAAAAATATTAAGGAAAAACGGGAATTTTTACGAAAAATCGGTAATATTCTAAAAACATGTTATAACTCTGTTAACTCTGAATATTAATTATATTAGCATTTTGCTATATATCATAAAATCAAAATATTTTTGCTTGTTTTATGATGTTTGTGGATATTTTCAGTTTCCAATTTTTTAGTTTTTTTAATTCTATAAATATCAATTCAATTTTATTCGTTAGGTAAGAATTTAAAAATGTTATACGAATCTCTTAATATATTGTTACAATGGTTTTTAAAATATATTAAAAATACTTTGTCACAATTTTTTTTTATAAGCATTTAAAGTTCTAATTTTGACATAACATGTACAAATCACAAACATTAGCAAATTATTTTGAGTTAGAAATTAATAAAAATGTATATACCTTAATATAAGATTTGAAAATTCCATACAAGGTTATTTATAAGTTTTTCTACCTTTATCAGATAAAAATGTTTACCGGAAAATTAAATTAAATTTTTATCGTTTGAATTTTAAATGTTTATAATATTGGATACTCGATTTGTCTTGTACATATCGATTTTTTTTAAATTCAAAAACGAACAACTGTAGAAACATGATAACACCATGTGTTTATTTTATCGATTCTTTTATTTGATACAATTTTAAAAATATTTTGATTTGTTTTAAGCTGATAACGGATATTTAAAATTTAAAATTGTTGTTACTTTTTTTTTCTATGAATGTATATACAATTTTATTTGTTCAGTAAAGAAACGTGAAAATGTAATACAAGAATCTTGATATGTATTGTTACAATGCAGTTGAAAAACGTTATAAATACATTGTTACGGTATTTTTTATAAGCTTTAAAGGTCAAATGTTGATAAAAGTTATTAATTTTAAAATGATTTTGTATTTAAAAAATTATAAAATGTTCAATTTATATAACTAAAAATTGAACATTTGAAACAACAATTCTCATAAATAGTTAATACTCTAACCAAAAAATATTATAAATACATAGATACAATTATTTTTTACAGATATTTTTAGATTTGGATAGAATTACATATTAACATAAAGAATAACGATCTTAGATATATAGCTGTAATTTAAAAATATTATTCTTGGGCCGGTGTAACCGCAAATATTTACCTCAGTGATATTTTACCCCACTAAGGTAAAATATCACTAGCGATTATTTACCCTCGGTAAAATATCACTAGTGATTATTTGCCCCCGGGTAAAATTTCACTAGGTTAATTTTAGCCCTCCACAGGTAAAATTTCACTAGTTATTATTTACCCCGATAAAATTTCACCAGTGATATTTTCACTAGCGATTATTTAACCCCGATGAAATTTCACTAGGTTAATTTTACCCTGGTAAAATTTAACTCTGTGATATTTTACCCCTCCACAGGTAAAATTTCCCCAGCGATTATTTACCTCAAATAAAATTTCGCTAGGTATAGTTTACCCCGGTAAAATTTCACCATCGATATTTTCTCTAGCGATTATTTACCTCAAGTAAAATTTCACCAGCGATATTTTCACTAGCGAATATTTACCTCAGGGTAAAAATCCACTATACTTAATAAAATATTATTTATTTGAAAATAATAAGTTTGGTTTAGGTATTTATTATGTGTTTGAATTCTTCATCTAACATCACCCTCTTTATAGCGGACACCTCCAAATAGTGGACGAAATTTTGGAGACCGAGAGTGTCCGGTATTTAGAGGTTATTCTTCATTGTATACTCATTCATCATTGTACTGAACAGTAAGTTGGGTCCGCTGTATTTCTTATCGAATAAATAAGTTAGTTATATATTACGGTGATCTCCCTTAATGGACACCTCTCAATAGCGGACACCTCCAAATAATGGTCGACATTTTGAGTACGGCGACACGTGTACTCATTTTATTTCCCCTCTTAATAGTGGACAAATGTTTTGGTGACCGAGAGTGGAAGGTATTTTTAGAGGTTTCAATGAAAAGGTTTTACTTTAAATGTTATAAAATGTCTCATTCCCAACCAAAAACCATTTATTTAACAGGCCCATTATCATTATAAATGTAGGTGCTAAATATATGGGTGTATTTACTATTTATGTTATATTATATCATTATGTATGTACCTAGACATAATATTATCATTTATTACAAAATACACATGGGTACTGTCTTGATTTAAATTCTGAATAATACAAAAATCAGCTATTAGTAAACCTATAAGACAATAACACATAATGTTATCATTTAACAAGTTGACATTCGGGTAGTCTGGTCGTCTTAATGAGTCGCAAACTCCACAATAGGCAAAAAAAAGTAATACATATGTATATTGCACTATGGTACAACGGTATTTACGACAGATGCTGATTCAAATAGGTAGATTTTTTTGAATACTAATTTATTCTGCTTTTATTTTTCCGGTCGAATGATGTAACA
This sequence comes from Diuraphis noxia, assembly GCF_037042655.1. NCBI lineage: Eukaryota > Metazoa > Arthropoda > Insecta > Hemiptera > Aphididae > Diuraphis > Diuraphis noxia. The sequence goes on along the minus strand of NW_028301712.1, from coordinate 15,026,757 downwards.
ACTATTTTGTTGGAGTGCAACGATTTTAAATTATAACATGTAACATTATAATTAATTAATTAGCATTTTGACTACATACAATAATTTTTTTGTCACTTAAAGCCCAATGGCCTATGTTGCCAAGGGTATATGTACAATTTAAAAAAATATAATAATAATATTTTTGATAATATAGATTTTAAGATAAAAAGGGATTATTATTACTATTTATGAATCTCTGAATAAAAGTCCGGTGAAAAAAAACATAACGATATGATATGATATTTGTTAGATCCTTTTATCATTTTTTTTTGTTTCAGACATTTTGTACACTACCTAATACCTAAATCTAATTGTATAAATACTATATTACCTAAATAATTATTATCTATTAAATACAAATTTAAAATAACATTTTACTTTAAAGATACAAGAATATTTCTAAATTTCGTGTTAGTGAAACCAACAATATAGGTACCTAGCCACTAATATTAACCATACATTGTAATGTATTACTTCTTGAACAAATTATACTATTTTGGCGTCTAGTTGAACAAAAAGTCTGGATTCATTTTTTTAATGTCGGACAAAAAGTCGGTGCACATTTTTATTGACACATAAAATGTCCAAAAATACAAAATATTTTATTTGAATTTGATGATTATTCCATAAATATAATGGGGCATCCTCTCCTTCTCACATAATTGGTCTTTACCGAATTATTTTTGTTAACAAAGTATATGAATATCTTTAAAACAAACAAATTCCAAACGATAATTGAAATTTTAAAATTTGGGGCGTTTCCTGGCTCCCCTAAAATAATTGATTTTTAATCCTCAATGGATTTTATGTATATGTAAATGAAATAAGTATCATCATAAAACATTCCAAATGGAGGCTGAAGAAAAGAATTGGTAAAATTTATTTGGGTTTTTTATTGGTGGGGGGAAATGGACCTTATTCCTAGTTAAGTTAACGTAAAATATTAATTTATATAAAAACATTTTAATAGCGTAAATTTATGAATTTGCAAATATTCATGGTTTTGACGAATTTTTGTCAATATTTGAACTTCAAATGCTAATAAAAAAAAATTGTGACTATGTATTCTTATAATTTTTTTAATCACTATAAGAATAACTTATGAGAAACTTTGCATTAAATGTTCAAGTATTTTGATTGGACCAAACAAATTTTATCGATACTTAAAAAAAAAATTTTTTTGGTCATTTAAAATTTTTTTACCGATACTTCAAAAAAAAATTCTCATAAAAATCGAAAATTTCAGTGATCTATAAATATCTCAAAAAAAGTCGAAAAATTTTGAAAATTGAACTGTATATAGATAACACTAACATGGATATTTGGTGAAAATTTCAAGTATTTACAGTGATTAGTTTTTGAATTACAACCATATAAAAAAATCGATTTGGTCGAAAACTGGTTTTGCGTAAAAACTGGTTTTCCGTTTTTCTGTTATTTTTTTTTTTGTTTTTCTCGATTTTTTTGAAAACTGTTGGAAAATGTTGAAAACTTTTGACCTCTATAATGCACCAAGGATATTCACTTTTACATTGGAAACCACCTCCAAAGTTTGAAATTGAAGGATTATTTCAACTAGTTATGCTGTACACAGACACAAAAACAAAAAAACAAAAAAAAACACACACACACATCATTGTTAAATCAATACATTCATCTCACTTCGTTCAGAATCTAAAACTTAAATGTTTATGCTATAAAATATCTAGTTTTGAAATACAAATAAATATAAAAAATTTTACAAAAATAGAAAAAAAAATTTAGATAATAACTGGTAAATATCTTGCACTAATATTTTTGTGAGTGCGTTTGTGTCGAAGGAGATTTTGATCTTAAATTTGGAATAAAACGCACTTTTTGGCATTTTGAGAAGAAATTATTATCAAATCGTGAGTATATACAGTTAATTTTAAATTACACCACTTATATGCCACTTCGACAACATTGAATGTCTCGACGCTCATGAAAAATGTTGGTCTATACGAGTATATGCAAAATATTTAGGTATACAAAATTCAATAATACTAGGTACTTAACAAGTCTTAAATCGAAAGAGTTCCTGGGGGTGTTTAGATGTTCTTATAGACTAATCTATTTTACCAAATTTACGAATATCTAAATTAAATGCTACGTCGTTACTGGCTTCTAGTCATTATGACCAGTGTTGAGCCCAGATAAATACTTTTTTATCTAGATAAAGATAAAGATAAAAATGAACAAATCCAAAATTATATATTTAATAGATAAAAGATAAACATAAATTATCTAGATAAAAAGCAGATAAATTTTTAAATAACAATGATTTAAAATAAAAATTGTACTAGAAGTTGATTAAAATTTAACAGACTTATCACATATAAAACATTTATAGCAATTGTTTAAGGCAAACGTCTAATTGTAGTGTAGCTTCTATAATTTAAAAATTATTTTTTTGTTTAGAATAAAACATAGGTACATTTTGCTATCCAATATCTTTATTTTTGAATCTCATAAAAGTTTTTAATTTTATAACTAAATTTGTATATATTCAATTTTAACTATGTTTGATCTCTATTAACAAGACAATAAAAGATGCACAAAAAATATATATATTAGGTATATTGTTATATAACCTTTATTGCTCAAATTAATAATCATAACCTGACATGCTAGTTGCCGGACGTCTGCATTTATAAAAATAATATTTTATAATAAGTTGTATTTTATTTATATTATGTTATTAGACTATATTATTATGAACATATTTTATATTGGATAATATATTAATATAATATACTCTAATATTATGTCCATCGTTAGTAATAGAAATATTATTGTTTCCGTATTTGTTGTTCTTGTAATCTTAGTGGCTCAGACACAGACACACAGTGTCCGGCAACTAGAGGGGAAAAATTGTATCTTCTGAAAACACTCTTGGTAAAAAAAATTATTAATAGAATCACAATATTATAATTTATAAAATATAAATCGTTACCGACCCATGCGATCGAAAATGGTACAATATGGTAATAAGTAATTATCAGACACAAAAATAAAATATTTTAAAAATAATTTTTTCAACATAAAATATCTAGATAATTTTTACTCATTTTAGCAGATGACTGAAATTCTTATCTAAGATAAATAAATAGATGACATTTATATTTTTACCTAGATAAGATAATAGATAATTAATATTTGTATCTAGATAATTATCTAGATAAATTTATCTAGATCAGTCTCAACACTGATCATGACATATCTAGTAGGTATCTACGTAAACATCTAATAATCATCTAAATAATTTAACATGGCGTATCCAGTGAAACCGTGTTCACCGGTTCCAAAATGACCCAATTTTTCAAGCATCACTGATAATATTTTAGGATAATATTATAAATAATATTAATTATGTTTGGTGGCTACCGTATTAGTAATAATTATTAACAAATTAAATATAATCTAAAATATATTAGACTGACCAACCACCTCTGTTCAGATTCGTGATATACAATGATATTATATAATTTAATTCAAATATAATACACTCCATTATACTCATTACCTACTTGTAACATATAGTAATGCAGAGCGACACTCCTTATTCAGAATTTGAGGTTCATCTACAGGTTATATACAATATCATTGTAATAATTTACAGGCTATAAAAAAAATTGTTTGTTATTTTTCTTGATTACTCAGCCATTGTCATTTTTTATTGTACTTATAATAAATATTATATTATGTCCGTAAACAATAGTAGTAAATCGTACAAAATGCAATTTTAAATTTAAATCTAATAAAATCTGGCCCTTGAAGATTCGAACATCCTTATCAGCACCCATGAGAGTTACATGTAAATCCTAATAACTGTGTCGGATGTGGATGTCTTATTAAAGACGAAACAAAAGATAAAAACAAACTTAATTTTAAACGTGAAAAATAATATTCAATGTTTTCATAATTTTTATAAGAATGTTTAATCAGTGTTCATAATACACAGGTGCCTATATTTTTTCTTTAAATTGAACATTTTTATAAGCCATAGGTTTGCCCCGAGGGAAATATATTTTGTTTGACATATTTTATGACATTGTGTTTTTGTTAGTATGGAGAAAATATATTTTGATATTGTCCTTTAGAAACCAAAGCATTTGTAACACGCTTGTTAATAGTAATCAAAAAAAAAAAATATTATTATTTTTCTTTAAATAAAACAAATTATAGTAAAAAAGGCGGGTAAGTCGTGCATGTCGTTCTGCTGTACAGGTTACAAGTGAGTTACTGTAATGGATGGAATTAAATTTGAATGCAATGATAGGTATCATTGTATACGAAAAACGATTCTGAACGGAGAAGGTTTATCTGTCTAGGATATATTATAGATTATTAAAAATTTTCAAATCTTAGTTTTAAAAATAAATTTTTTTATGAATATCTGGCTTAAAATAATTTTGCAAATTTTCGTAATTTTCGTGATTTTTACATAATATGTTGTGAAAATTCAAACTTTGAATGCTTGTAAAAAAAAATTAAGACTACGCATTTCTTTTATTTTCCAATTGCTATTGTAAAAATATGATAGGAGCCATGTATTAAATTTTCAAATCTTAGATATAAAATGAAAATTGTTTATGAATTTCTAGCTTAAAATAATTTACGAATTTTCATGATTTTTACGTATGTTGTCAAAATTCAAAATTTGAATGCTTGTAAATGAAAATTGTGACAATATTTTAATTTTATTATTCACCTGCTATTTTAAAAATATGTAAGGAGCCTTATATTAAATTTTAAAATCTTAGATATAAAAGGAAAATTTTTTTATGAATTTCTAGCATAAAATAATTTATGAATTTTCGTGATTTTTACGTATGTATGTTGTCTAAATTCAAACTTTGAATGCTTGTAAAAAAAAATGGTGACAAGGAATTTATTTTATTCTTCAACTTCTATTGTTAAAATGTGTTAGAAGCCTTGTATTAAATTTTCAAGCTTTTCTACCGAACAAATAAATTTTTATCGATATTTATAGAAAAAAAACTAAAAAAGTTGAAAAATTAAAATGTCAGTAAACAGCTTAAATATTTTAAAAATATTATCAAATATATAAAATGCCTATATAAACATTCAGTGACAATTTAAAGTATCTGCGGTCATTCGTTTTAGACTTTTACAGTTACACCAAAATAAAAAAATCGCTAAATGTGAAATCCAGTGAAAATCCAATGTTGTAATAATTTAAATTTCAAATGCTCATAAAAATTTAATTTAATTTTCCCTTAATTTTTAGTTTGATTATTTAGAAAAGTATTAAGAATTTTTCACTTTTGACCCCCCAAAGTACCAACTAGATTCACTTTCTGATCGAACGAGTTACTGAAGTCAAATATCGAAGCACTTTTACTGTCCCAAAACGTGATGACAGACACAAAAAAAAACACACACATCATGATAATATCAATACGTTCATCGCTCCGCTCAGAATCTAAAATAAAATTGTTGAATTTTTGGTATGCAAATAAATAAAATTGGTTCTTAGTAATTCAAATTTGTAATATAGGCAATTCATTTAATTGAGTTGTGTAGCAAATGCTATAAATGTATTAGATTATATTCGAAGCAATCTGAATCTCAATCATTACTATGCATGTATGCATACATTGTTCTATCAAAGATGATGAATTGCTTAACAGCTAATCACTTATTCTCTTCTTTTAGAGTATATATTTTTACACATACTTCAATGTAACTCCCAGATTTTTCCCAATTTTTCATATCAAAATCCACTGAACTAACAATTATCGTAAAAAAAAAAAAACAAGTTTGATAGAATTGTTACGTTAGGAGATAAGTCCAGATTGGGCTTTTTCCATTATTAGTTGATTCGGTCATGCGCGTTTTATGTTTGCAATTTTATTTATGCCATATACTATTACTATCTTTTATATCAGTACTTGCGCATTAATGACTTTTATCTTAAATAAATAAAATAAAATACTTTAATATTATAATGATCATTATTCCATCAATACATTTTCTATTATTGTCGTTAGAAGCGGAATCAAATAAAGATATTTGTATACAAATACATAAATATTAAGACAACAGAAATACATTTGTATGAATAATGTATTGCAATTTTTATGTAAATTCAATTTTTTTTAGTCAATGTCAATGCCCTAGCGGCCTAGCTATTGAATACCTCAATTTTGTTTTTAAACAACAAAATATCTATGCGTAGTTATATGTTGTTATTGGTAGACTACCAAAAAGTCCGTGTTTAAAAAGTCCGATATAGGTACATCATATAATTAGGTAAAAGGAAAAATTAATACTTAATTTAATTAAGAAATAATTTTAATATATAATATTATTATTTATTTGTATGATTAATTATTTTTATTGTTTTATATTTATTTATATATTATAATTATTATCATTTAATTTTGAAGAATTTTTAGATAAAGTTGGTCATAATATCAGAACAAGGCCTAGATAAACAATAAAATTATTGAATTTTTTTTAAATATAATATTATACAGGACTTATTTTTATCTCCGACTTTTTGTTAAATACCTATATTATATTTCATATGACGATAGTAAATACTTAATTTAATTAAAAAATAATTTTAATATATAATTATATTTTATTTGTATGATGAATTATTTTGATTGTTTTATATTTATTTATATATTATATTATTATCATTGACTTTTTTTGATAATATTATATTATACCGGACTTTTTTTATCTCGGATTCTTTTATCTTGGACTTTTTTTCCGCGATTCGTTGTTATTGAATACAATAATGATCTATATTCTATAAAATAGGATTAATACAATTTTATGATTCTTAATCATTTCCACCGTGATTCACTGCACTCGACTGCTTAAGTGACTTTTTAAATCTTTGAATATAACAGAAATTATCTGTCCCAAGCTACACGTCAAATTTAATAGCCAACCGTATTACCGGAATAGTGGTCAGTTCAAAAGACTGCTGAATACTCGACTTGTGTGCTTAAAGAGGGGTACTTATATTTGTTTATTCGCATAATAAGAGGAATACGACTAGAGTTTAAAAGTACGCGCATTTCCTGATTTCTCAAGGGACGCTCGCAGTCAAAGAATCGAGCTCGCGTATAGCCCGAAACGCATCGATCGATATTATTATATGCTTAAACATTCAGCACGGTGGGATAGCGGTCGTCTAAAAACAGAAAACGTTAAGCTTCCCCAAGAAAATGGTTAGTGTAAAAGTGGCCATTGCATCGATATGATATGTTTCATGCCGTTAGCAGCATCTCAGAACCATAGGACTTTCAAAAGATATAAATCACGTCATCTATGCGAATCCGAAATGTTTCAGGCGTGAATGAACCATTGAGGAAGAGAGAGGGTTTTAAGACTATTCTATAAAACGTATTCGTCGAACGCAGTGTGTGAGGCAGCGGTCAGTGGTTGTAGCTGAGTAATCCTCTGGGTCGTGTGTACGGGTGGGTTTTTGCGGGTGGGTACGCGCGTATGCGCATTTGTGTGTTTAAGGGGCACACCATGAAGTTTACCTTTACTGTAGTTGCCTCGGGACGTGTTCGTTCGTTTGCGGTTTTAGCTATAAATCACTTGTCCGGCGCGGGTGCCACTGACTGTTGGCCAACGCAACATTATATTATTGTTATATATACATATCCAGTGGGTGTATACATTATCGTAGAAGATTGTTTTCAAGCACATATCTTATCATCATGCTTACCTCATCTATCTATATATATATATATATATATATACATAATAATACCTCCCATCCATAAAACAACGGCACACCTATATAGTGGGCTGTGGCCATTTTCCTCCAAAAACGATATACCGTTTTCCTCCACTGTCCATTTTCCACCAGTAAATAATTTTAATAAAATAATAAAATAGCCAGTATAAATAATTTATGCATATTAGGAAAAATATATTATAACTAAATTGATTATAATCGTATACTTTTTTTACAATTATAAGACATTTCACCAACAAATGAATACCTGTTCAAAGGTTTAAAGAAAATAAAAATTAGATATTATATGAATAAATAATTATTTTACTTTTTGTGATTACTCGGACCTGATATAGATGGTTTATATCAGAATGTAATTATTAACTAATAAGCACATACTATGATTCTAGCCTTACTCTATCTTTATAATATGGAACGTAATACTATAACACTGGCTAAAATATTGGAAGAAAATAGTCATGATTTTTTAAATAGTAAGGAGCAAAACGTAAACAAACCTTTTTTTTTGCGGAGGAATATGGACAGTGGAGGAAAAAGGTATATCGTTTTTGGAGGAAAATGGAACTGCCCATATAGTGTGCCCACGCAGAATGCCTAAACCGTAACTTATGAGACAATATCTTACCTTCGACGTCGTCTCGCTTATCTTCACTGAAAACTATAATAATTGTTAACATTATAAAGATGACCACTATGAAATCAAAGTCAACTTGTGAATATATAAATATAAATATTTATGTTATATTTTCATCTGGCATTAATGATTGATTGATTGGAGGGGGGGGATTTGCATGTTTATACATATTTTCATGTTTTATAAATTTTTATATATGTGGATTTTAAATGCATAAAATATTATAAGATTTCGTGAACCATATTTTATCTGTTTCATCGTATTTGGCGAGATCTAAGTGCTTCCAATAAATAAATAATTTACATTTAAAATGTTGAAAATTAGTGCAACTGGTCTAGTAGGCTACACAACTTTAAAGCCAAATATCACTGTATTTTTTGTTTACAGATATAGGTACTAGTTTTGTTCAGTTTAAAATTTAACATTAAAGGGAATGATAAGTAAAGTTTTATAGTTTTTCAATATTTTTGAAAGTGTAGTTATTCAGATTAAAACACGTGATACCAATGAAAAGTACAATTACTTTCAGATTAATCTTAACAACAATAAAATGATATAAATTTTGTTTTACATATTTTATATAATAACAGTGTCTTTGAAAATTTATAACTGCATATTACGTTTAATTATCAATAATCTGAAGTTAAATTTATACATTTAATTTTTATTTGTACTTAAAACTATTATATTAGATTTTGCATTTGTACTTATTCGCTCAAAGAATTTGAAAAATAAACACACGTTTCAAACATTTTCAGTCCGATAATTCAATGATGTGGTTTATTAAATATAATCATAATTTATAATAAATTTATTTTTATATTTTCGACTCATTGACTGTATGAAAATTTCTTTGAATGAGATATTAAAAAAACGTATAGTTTAATATTCTTTTAGCGAGTGAAAAGGTTCCTTTTGAATTTCACTTCACTTTAACAACAGATTATAATATAGGTATAGTGAATACGGTTGGTGTTGTATTTTGTTTTTGTTTGGCAGATTTTACATATTGCTTACAGCAGGCTACATAGAATAAATTATTTACTTCTTAAAATTCAATAGTATAACACTATTTCTACATACATCAATGACGACTTTCAACATTAACAGTAACGTTGTTTTATTTTTTTTAATACTTAATAAAATTAACTGAAGTACAGATTCAATACTGTGTAGAAAAAATATTGATTTAATACTATGATAGAATGTGTATTTAAATACAGTTAGAATGTTTTCTGAAACATTGGTTGAAAAGCAACGAAATTCGTTTTATACGTCAAAGAACTACAAAATAAAAGTGTTTCACTTTTTTTTTATAGAAAGTTTTTTTTTGGAATTTTTAAGGGAAGTTGTATATTTTGATTACATGTTTATTTTATTTTTTTTATTGATCTCGAACCCAGCAACTATGGTCTTTAGTTGTTGCAGGAGGGAGCGCCATCAGCTCCTAACAGTTAAAACACATTTATGACTGAAGGCAGACATCATGCCACACCAAGCCGCACATGTTAATTTCATTTTTTAAGACTCTATACAATGTTGAAACAATTTGCCATAATATATATTGCTCGAAAGAATAAAAACAGAAAATAGATTTATTATTTTGCTTTATGTTATTATTTGTATAACTGTTTAAGTAGGTACCAGAAAAAAAGAGATGGCTTCACAATGATGTGACAAACCAAATTTTTTTTATCGGCAGTCATATCTACTATAGATTACGACAAATCAGTAAATTTAAATAACATAAGCAGATTTTGTTTAATCAAATTTTTTTTAACAGTATGTCAAAAACTATTCTAAATATAGTTTTGTTAATCTTTTGATATTATTAGTGTATTAAATTGTATCTTTCAAAGCCATTTCTTATTTTTTAGGAAATTTAAATCCAAGCCTTTAGTGTTATAATATTTGAATATCATCTAAATTATATTTTTGGATAAAATTGTATTCCTTAATTTCAATTTAAACTGTGAATATTCAATATGTAAGATTCAATGAAAACGAATAGATTAAGATTAAAATTTTATATCATGAATGTTTGTAGAATAACAAAGTGCGACGCTAATATTGTCTATATTCAAGTAAATCTCAATTTTTTGTGTTGGTCTATATTATAATAAAATATATCGGAAGCTGTCATTATTACTGTAGTGTATAACACATGATATTATTATATAACATTAATGTTCTAATACTCTATAGTAAAACTAAAAAGCTAGTTGAATTGTTATATAAAATGTTGAGAAAAACCGGTGGTCGGGGGCATAGATAAAAATATTTGTTTGAGTTTACACACCATACATTTATTAACAATAAAATCAAATTGTGACATATTTTATATCGTTTGGATAGTTGTATTATCAACCTACATTAAATATGTAATATGACTGTCCAGTGCGGCAATGCATTTAACATGCATTTAATGCATTATGCATTTAACAGAGCACAATATCAGATCAAAAATCGTCATACACACCCGTATACTCATTATAATATAATGTATGGTATTTGATTAGGCACAGTCAAAATGTGACTCGTAATACCATATAATTTATGTTATTTAAAGATAAAATATTATTTTATGTGTTATTATACGGTAGGGCGCGTCCAACACCGCCATCGTCCATCGATGGTGTCAAATGTTACGGAAAAACGTCATCAACGGTATCTGCGATATGATAATAAATATTAATATATTATGATCATTTATTGTAGGAGAAAAATTATTAGTGTTTTGACAAACGTTTTTTCTCTTTTTTTCTTTTTATCTTATCTTTCTTCGTTTTTCTGCACGCCAGTTCGTTTGTAATTTGACGGATTGTCGTCTGAAATCTGTTTTCCGTCCGGCCCATTTGATCTGGAAGCGAAGCTCGTATATCTTTCATGGTCCATGTGCCGTCATCTAATAATAAATTCACATCGTCCAGATTATAACTGTGGCTCACAGCCTCTTCTGTTCATCATTTCTACGATTATCGATAAGTCCTGCACCGCCACATACTTACGGACTCCGAAGACGAATATAATTTGCCCCTTTTAATTTCTTTGTTTTTAACCTCGGTGCCGATTTTTATTTGATTTAAATTCGGTCAACTGTGATTCAATGATAAATAAGATTGGATTAGGTTTTTACTAGCCTTGTACCAGACTTTTGAACATTAATTTATCATATATTTTTGTTAACAAATATGGAATGAATATTGCAAAACAAAGTTGAAAATTAAATTCCATTTTCTACTTAAAAAAAATGTGGAAATAGTCTACAAAACAGACTGTAGATTAATTTATTATTTAATTTAATTTTAATAGGCATGTTTTATTACATGCGAGTAAAGATTCAACAGTAATCGCGTAAAAAATATGTTTCCAAAATTCCAAATAATATAATGACGTTGAATTTTTAATATTATTTAGAAAAAATTTATCGGACTAGTCTCTCCAGTTACCATCACTTACCAGTACCAGCGACCATTAGTAAAAATAATAACGTATTTGTAAAATTATTATTATTATTATTGTTAGTATTTTGGTTTTCTTCAAAGTATTATATAGTTCATCCTTAACGTCTGGGAATCTATTCTGAGATTATTTTATGCATTTAAGATTGATTTTTTTTTACAACCATTAGAATTATTATTCAAATCTCAATATAGTCAATATCACATTTTCTTTATCTTAAGATATGTTGTTTACACTATAAAGTCATGTACATAAATTGGAGAGTATTAAATCTTATACATAATTACACAAACACACACACACACACACATATATATATATATATATATATATATATATATATATATATATATACATAAATACATATATTATAATATACAGTAGATAATATGTATAATATGTACCTACGTATAATACCATTTCACAATATTTTGTTTATTTAACGTGTATTTACATTTTGTTTGTCATTCTACTTTGGATGAAAAAATCTCATTTTCTTTCTTGTTATCTCCTATTTATACTTCATAAAGTAATCTTGCATTTATTTAAATTTAACATTTCAAGAGAGAAAAAAATATTTATCCGCATACACCAAGTTGAAGTTTGTTAAATATGAACTATTAACATCACTTTGTTATTTTATATTTTATAAATGAGATATTTGAATACATTTCAAATGTGTTTACTAATAAATGTTCGCTTTAGTCCATATCAAACCGTCACTTACTTTTGTTAATCATTGCAACAAGTTTGAAATGTTTGAATAAGATTTATGATAATATAATAATTTATTTATGTTAATTGTCAATCTAAAAGTCATACATCATACTTTCTCCGTAAACAAAAAGTTTAAGTTCTTATTATATATATTATTTCGAATTTTTTTTCTAAAAAAAACTTGTTATTTTTGTAGCAGATATATTGCATTATGTTAAAAATACTTTAATTAAAAAATGTAATAAACCACGTAAGAATTTTTTTTTTTAAACAGTCATTGTTTTCATTAAACTTAGCAATATAATGTTTTTTAGATGGAAATTTTTGTTGGATTCGACTAAAAAAAGCAGGTAAGTGGATGTCGCTTTGCTGTACATTAGGTTGTTGGGTGGACCTCTGACTAGGGTAGGTTAGATTTGAATTGCAATGATAGGTATCATTGTATACGAAAAACGATTCTGAACGGAGATGATTTGTCAGTCTAGGATATATTATATTTAAATATTGTCATATATTTTATTTTGAAACAAATACTTTATTATTCAATTAAGAGGCATTTTCTCTATACCTATTTGAAGCAAAACTTATGGAAAACTTAGTGTTGAATTTTATAACCTTAGATATAAATACAAACAATATTATGAATTTTGAACTACAAAATAATTTGCAAATATTCATGGTTTGACGAATTTTTGTCAATATTTGAAATTCAAATGCTAATAAAAATTTAATTTGAAATTACGGTGGACATTTTTTTTGTGATAAAGATTGACAAATTTGTAAGGAATCTTGTATTACATTTTCAAATCTTAAATTTAAAAAGGAAAGTTTTTATGAATTTCTAGCTTAAAAATAATTTGCGAATTTTCGTGATTTTTAGGTATGTTGTCAAAATTAAAAGTTAAATGCTTGTAAAAAAAAATGTGACTATGCATTTCTTTTATTTTTCAACTGCTATTGTAAAAATATTTTAGGAGCCTTGTATTAAATTTTCAAATCTTAGATAAAAAAGGAAAATTTTTTATGAATTTCTAGGATAAAATAATTTACGAATTTTCGCGATTTTTACGTATGTTTTCAAAATTAAAATTTGAATGCTTGTAAAAAAATATTGTGGCTATATATTTTTAATATTTTTCAACTGCTATTGTAACAATGTGTTAGAAGCTACAAAGCTTTAATTTTCAAAACTTAGATTTAAAAAGAAAAACTTTTATGAATTTCTATCTAAAATAATTTGAACGTTGCCGTAATTTTTATGTATTTAGTCAAAATTTGAACTTCAAATGCTTATAAAAAATATTTGTGACTATATGTTTCTTTTATTTTTCAACTGCTATTGTAAAAATATGTTAGGAGCCTTGTATTAAATTTTCAAAAATGTTGGACGACCAAAAACACTTGAAAATTTAATACAAGGTTCCTTATGAGTTGTTCTTATTGTAGCTAAAAAAATTTAAAAATCGTAAGTCACAGATTTTTTTAATAAGCGTTTATAGTTCAGATTTTTACGATATCTGTCGAAAACGTGAAAATTGGCAAGTAATTTTGAAGTTAAAAAATCATAAAAATTTTTATGTTTATAACTAAGAATTAAAAATACAACAATAAGTTTTCCTTCAAGTAGCTATAGAGAAAACTCGAATCATCATTAAAGGAAAAATTTTAAGTGCGTTTGAATTTTAAATTTTTACGAAATAACGTAATGATAACGATTTATCCTCAAACGATTTTAAATAAGTACCTACTATTTGAAAATTTTACCAGTTATTAATATTGGCATTTTCTTTACATGATTTAATTTTCAAAATATTTTGACTTTTTGAGGTCAATTAAAAATTTTGAAATTTTCAATTTTTGTGGAAATTTTTTTTTGAAGTGTCGACAAAATTTTTTTGGCCCTATCAAAACATTTGAAAATTTAATACAAAGCATCTCATAAGTTATTCTTATAGTGATTAAAAAATTATAAGAATACATAGGCACAATTTTTTTTTATTAGTATTTGAAGTTCAAATATTGACAAAAATTCGTCAAAATCATGAATATTTTTTTTTGTGTCTGTCATCACGTTTTGGGACAGTAAAAGTGCTTTGATTTTTGACTTCAGTACCTAATTCGATCAGAAAGTGAATCTAGTTGGTACTTTTTGGGGGATCAAAAGTAAAAAATTCTTAATATTTTTCTAAATAATCGGAATAAACAAACTAAAAATTAAGGGAAAAACGGGAAATTTTACGCACACTCATTTTTCGACAAAATCGATTTTGGTTTTTGATGTAACTTTAAAACGAATGACCATAGATACATGAAATTTTCACCGAATGTTTTCACCATGCAATTTTCAAAAAATTTCGACTATTCATAGGCATTTGAAATTTTCGATCATTATTAGTTTTTTTTAAATTAATATCGATAAAAATTTATTTGTTAGGCAGAAAAGCTTGAAAATTTAATACAAGGCTCTTTACATATTGTTACAATAGCAGTTGAAAAATAAAATAAATTCATGGTCACGATTTTTTTTTATAAGCATTTAACTTTTAATTTTGACAACATACCTAAAAATCACGAAAATTCGCAAATTATTTTTAAGCTAGAAATTCATAAAAAATTTTCTTATTAAATATAAGATTTGAAAATATAATACAAGGTACCTTACAAATTTGTCAATCTTTATCACAAAAAAAATGTCCACCGGAAATTCAAATTACATTTTTATTAGCATTTGAGTTTCAAATATTGACAAAAATTCGTCAAAACCATGAATATTTGCAAATTATTTGGTAGTTCAGAATTCATAATATTGTTTGTATTTATATCTAAGGTTATTAAATTCAACACTAATTTTTCCATAAGTTTTTCTTCAAATAGCTGTAGATAAAATTTGAATCGTAATTATAGGAAAAATGTTTTGAGCGTTTGAGTTTTAAATTTTTATGAAATTGCGTAATGATAACGATTTATCTTCAAACCAGGTATATGTATATCTATGATAATATAAGGTATTATGAATTATGATAACTACATGCAATGTTTTTGGAAAAATTGATTAACCATGTCTTATTCAAAATGCGTCCTAATTGAAAAATAATATATTTGTTTCAAAATAGAATATATGGCAATATTTAAATATAATTTATCCTAGACTGACAAATCTTCTCCTTTCAGAATCGTTTTTCGTATACAATGATACCTATCATTGCATTCAAATCTAACCTACCCTAGTCAGAGATCCATTCCATCCCCTAATGTACTGCAGAGCGATACACACTTACCCGCTTTTTGTTTTCTTTATTCTACATCTAAGTCTGTTTGGACAGTTTTTTCCTCACTCTAAATAATTTAGACAAGTTAAATTATTATCTTGTCCGTACTTTTTATCATTAATTAATGTATTAATTGTTTTATATATCCATTAATCATAATTGTTTACGCGCCATCACTCTTTGTTAAAATTTGTTTATTGTTATGGGATTTTTTTATAAATACCGTAAGCAGTGTTGGGATTAGTTAAGTACTTTTTTATCTAGATAAATATAAAGATAATAGGACAAAAATGTATCTAGATAAAGATGAAAGATAAATACATTATTATCTAGATAACAAGAAAATTAATTTAATTTTTTTAACACATTGAAATCCAAAACATTTTAAGAGTACACCTTTGATACTACTTACAATACAATACGTACTTCAATATTATATAAACTTTGGCTATTTGAGTAAATTAATGTTAGCAGTAAACATTATTATTAATAAATAACTAAGGTATAACTGAAAAAAAAACATTTTTTAAATTAAGTATAAAAATCAAGAAAAAACTACACATTTTACACGATTCGTAATACTCGTAATGTAATGTAGGTATATTTGATAAGTTTCCGGGCCCCTAACTAAAATATCAATAATACAATTTAATACCTGTATAATAAATAACATTATTATGAACATATATTTTTTTTTTTTTTACTGAGATGACTCGACAATTCAAATTTAAAGTATTGGCTAGTTATCATAAAATAAATTGACAATCAAAATGTGTATTATATTTTTTTGTATAGAGATGAATTTTTTATCTTAGATAATTATTTAGATGAAATTCAACTATTCATCTAGATAAGATAAAAGATAGGTAACTAAATAATAATCTAGATAACTTATCTAGATAATTCTCAACAATGACCGCAATTAATAATATTTTATTGTATTTTTCACTCAAGCTTATGTGATCTTTTGTTAAAATCTGTTATTTATCCTTATGTTGAGTAGTTAAATGTACATCTAAATTCCCACTAAAATGCAAACCTACCTCTTACCCACCACTCCCACATAACCCCGAAATTCCTATGCTCAGATTACCTCCGGAACAAACTATGCCCTTCACCTTTTTCTGACCGATTACCATGGTAATTACCACTGTTCCTATAACAGTAATCACACGGCTTTTTAAAAACTTCAATGATAAATAATATTAGATACTGTTATCTCACTCTTCGTTCTGTTTTTAAAATTCAACTGAAAGAAAGGTCCTTGACTATATTTTTTAACACAATTCAATCTTCGGAGTGTCGCTAATATGTGGCTTCTCTACTCATGTCCCCTGTGATGCAAACCTAACATTTTACCATTACATTATTGTATTAAAATTATTAAAATTCTACGAATCAAATAAAAACCAATTGTTTGATATTTTTTTTTTATCTAGATATTACCTTAGATATATTTTACCTAGTTTATAATAAGTAACGGTGACATTATCTTCTCAACCTTAAAAATATTACATACTTACCAAAATTAGAATATTTATATCTGCAGAATAGGCAATAATTATGATTGTTATTTTTTTGCTGCGATGATTTCAACATGACATCGATCGTATACGTCAAATCGTCAATAAATACTTTTTGGAAATAAATTGAAGTTTCACGATGTCATGGCGTCTTTACTGCTATAATAATATCTCTAATATTGCGTTTCGATATTCCTGCGTGGCGTGTTTTTGTTGGCGTGCACGACAAGTATATATTTATATTATAATATACTGCAAAGTGTATACATAAAGCATCTGTATTACTATAATATTATTTTTTTATCTCACAATAAATTATCATCAGTTGTCTTGTTCATTAATTTATTATTTAAAATTACAATTATACTAACAATAATATTTGCAATTCACTTTCTAAGTCACTCAAGTTCTTGAAAATTAAAATTAAAATTATTTAATGCTTTTCACTTTATTTTTTTATAACATACATCTTATAAATGCTCTACATTATCATTGCTATTAGTGCACAGATTATATAAACTTCAATCATATTCCCACACCACAGTGAATATACATCATATGCATAATTAATTTAAAATTCAAAAGTTAAAGGAACACCACCGCTGTGACCACAACAATCTATGTCTTAATCAAACTAATTAAATTTTTTAGAATTCTTCTCCATTGCACTGGGGTTAGCTCATCCAATTAGTAGTTGCATAAAAGGATATGATGTGGGGTGTATTAATTTAATCGGCTTCAATTTCTTACGGCTGTGATACACCAGTAAGTTTGTCAATTTCGTATCAAATCGACCGAGAAAAGTTCACGTACCGTCGAAAATGTC
Source organism: Diuraphis noxia (assembly GCF_037042655.1). Lineage (NCBI taxonomy): Eukaryota > Metazoa > Arthropoda > Insecta > Hemiptera > Aphididae > Diuraphis > Diuraphis noxia. The sequence continues at coordinate 15,008,534 of NW_028301712.1, read as the reverse complement.
ACGTATTTGATCCATACTCTTGAAAGTATTTATTTTTATTTTATTTTTTGAAACCATGCAGGCAATTGAAACTTCGTGGTGTCTCCAATATGCGCTTCAATGTCTCTTATATAGAATAATAAAATTTAGAACGCCGTGTATAATTTATTGCAGAAAATAATTCAGTTGTATTCAGTAAAAATATGTGGCTTATCTACGTCCTAAATACACCGAATTCTTATAATTAACGTGGAAATCGGTATTTACGACGTAGCCGATGCATGGCATTTCAATCTATTTTAATTATGGTTCAATATACATGCTGTTGGTATTTATATACGCGTTTTCAAACCCTAGATGTGAACAGGTTTAATTACAGCAAGCGGTTTAACTTTTTTTCAACTCTTATTACTAGTTATTAGATCCTCTAATATTATTCTCACCATTTTACTCATTTTAGATTTAACCTATGGATACAATAATGCTATAAAAACAATCGATTATCATGCGCGACACTTTCGCTTATATTATGCAACATTTTATAAGGCTTACAAAATGTTTTATAAATATATCAGATATCAGATTGTTAAAGCGATTATAAAAAAAATAACAGCGCTCAGTGCATGTTACCAATCATAGATACTTATATTCGTACCATGCACAAATCAACTAGCTGAGTCTACGATGGTAGTTTCAATGGCTTGTAATAATAATAATATTATAATAACAACAACAACAACATCAATACGCGTATGAAAGCTCTCTCATACACATAACTACCCTTCCACTTTGATATGGATCATATATATATATATATATATATTGTGTGTGTGTGTGTGTGTGTGTGTGTGCGCGCGCGCGCGCGCGCGTGTGTGTCTGTGTCTGTGTGTCTGTGTCTGTGTGTCTGTGTCTGTGTCTGTGTCAGTATGTCTGTGTGTCTGTGTTATATATACATTTAGAATTTAGAGGCTTCCGAACCCAACCAAACGCATTAAAACTCTCTCCTTTGAAGTATATAAAGTACACTCGCACGCGTACAATCGGCCTTTATGCAGGACGACGGTAACGGAAGCAGTGACTAAATAATATGATATAATATACATATACTTAAACCATATATTTATCACGGGAACATAAAGCAATGCGAGGTATTATAATAATATTATGTACTCGCGTAATGACGTCACCGTAGTCAAGTTTTATCCACGCAGCTCATCATCGACATTATTATTGTTATTATACTATCAATTCACTCATTTATTATTAATAGAAAACATAATATTCTCAATAGAACCAATACAAACTCCACCATTTTTGTCACACACTATTGGAAGATAGTTTATACACTATAAAATAAATGTAATTATATAGATTTAAATTTTATCTAAAAAATATAGGGTAGTAAATTATAAATGTATATTTTATGACGTATACTTACTAAGCGATGTTAAAAATTGTATAATTATATAACATGGTTTTCGTAAAGACAAAAAATACAAAGACGCTTTGAATTACGACGGATACTAAATAAACGGTTGTAATAAACAGACACATCAAATCTACGATATCTATATCGAATAAAATGACTCAACAGATGAAGTCAACATAACAATGAAACAATGAAATTCTTAAAAACTTATTTTGGATTCAATTTAACCGTTTAATGGACATGCATATATGGTTAAGCATTCCATGCAATATAGGTAATCGATGTAGACCTATATATAGTCAAGAGTGTAGCATAAGAATTTACAAGAGAGACTTATTAGTTAAAATATTTTAAAATGGGAAACGTCTTCGTGGTCACATAATAAATCTTTGGATTAATAAAAAAGTATATATTCTCATAGGTCATATAATTGTATAAACCAATAACTAAATAGTATTGGCAAGAAAATTCATACTAGTATGCTATACATAAGACAGGGAACATAACAATGTAGGGAATAAATTAAACGATTATTCGTTATGTTACAAAATATTTTTTTTTTAATGATATGCTTGAAGTCTACTAAAAATTGCTTTTTTTACATCAATAATGATACAATATAGTATATTGACTGATGACTGATATTTATAAGAAGCCTCAGAATTATGGTTTAAATTAACTAAAGTTAAATTAAAAATATCGTATATAAGCAATATAATAAAAGGTCTAGAACGACGTTGCTCAATATCGAAATGTTTAATAAATAATAAATTAAACTTAATCACGGTAATATTTATTAAATATTTTTGTTTGAAATATTATATTATTACTGTTATTTTTTTTTTTTTTTACCGAGAATTGAACGAATAACATAATTTTCATCAACTACCTACCTCCTATAAAGTACGTTTTTAATTTACCGACGGAAACAATATCGTCAAGAGGTTAGTTCATTTACTCTTCAACGCGCAACAATTCTATATACACACACCCTTAGTTTTCTGGAAATTGAAAATACTTAAAAATAATAATAATTATGGATATTTTAATTATTGTCCTTTGCTAAATGAAAAAAAAAACTTCTGCTTATAACGGATAAAGTATTACCAATAGTCAAAAGGATGACTACCTTTTTCATAAAAAAATAATATTTTTTTAAAAATAATTAATTCAAAACTCCTCGGTGATTTTTTAAATCGACTTATTTCAATATTTCTTCCGAATGGTATCTTTATTTCATCTCAGCCGATATTGATTAGTTTTAAAAATATAATAATAATATGCATTAATTGTACATTTGATAAAATACAGTGCACTATAATATTAATTTGGCTCTAATACTAATTAAGTAGTCAATGCATATATAAATTTGTAAGCGTTATGCATGAATTAACATTTTGAGGAATTAATGAAATGTATTACTAATGGTAAGTGTTATAAATTATAACTTATAATAATATGTTATGGACGTCTAGACGCGTCTCCACAACTAATTTTCTCGTATAATAATTAATGAATGGTTTTAAGTTATCACTATACTTTATTAAAATAATTAAATAAATAATAGAAACTTAAATTTAACATAATTAGACGGATTTAAACACCAAAGGCTCTTCCCGATGCTCTGTATAAGAATCAGTGTTACTACACTGATTCTTATACAGACAATGAGACACTTTAGGGGCTCGCTCGGACTCAAAATCGTCCGCTCAGCGAATTCCTTCAGACCGTGTGACCGTGTATCTCTGCCCGTCCATATTAACAAAATGCTTACTCACTAACTAACACAGACAGGAGTTCATAAAAAATAGTTTATATAATATATATATATTATATTGAAGCAGGTATTAATGATATAATTATAACTGATATGTACCTACTAAATTATTGTATGGAATTGTACTATAGCAATTAAATGAAAAATAAATTACGTGTTCGATGCTCGTCGTATAAATACAACTATATAGCAATAGCATACATATATGGTATCTTAATAAATAAAAATGTTATACCAATGGATATCGTATGAGGTTTAAACAATTGTTTAAACAACCATTTGTGAGAAACCCAAAATACTGGAATTTAATTAAATATCTATATACACATATACCATACCACACCGATGTGGAAAAATGTCAACAAGCTTTCGAATTGAAATTATGTCACAGTTATTTTATACTTGCAACGGAATCCGCATTACTGGTATATAATATAATAAATATGTGAGGCGTACCTGTTCTAGATTTTACTAACCAGAGCACACAATGTAATATTACCAGCTATATTATATAAAGTAATTGAATCGTAAATATAATTCGTAATCGTTTCACTCCGCGGTGCGTTAGTGTACAGAATTATTCCTCATTTTGATCGAATTTCGTCAAAATCCATTACGAACTCCGTTGCACCAGTGGTATATTATAGTTTATACACACACTATAGTATATAAATACGCATTTTATATAGCGTTTGTACGAACGAACAATTTATATAACATATGCTTTGCGTACTTAGGTCATTTTATACAAAAACGAAAAAAAAATCATTAATTTCAATTTAAAATTACTTTAATAATATTGTAACTCATGACCCAATATTTGCATTTTTTTTTCTGCTCGAATATTGCTTAACCCTCTAATAGTTTGTTTAATTAATTCAACTTTAAAAGTTTTATTTTATAATTCGCCTGGGACTCGAAAAAAAAATACTGCGATGTGCTGTGGTGTATATAATTTGTTTTGTCATAAGTGTTTAATATTTAATTATTATAATTTATTGTTTATTTTTATTTTTTTTAAGTTTTAAAATTGTATACTATCAAATACATGAGATTTGTATGCACATTAAAATGGAAAACTAATCATAATAATAAATACTTAATATTCTAGTATTAAATAAATAACTTCCTGTATTCCAATGAGCACACCTTTAATAGTTTTTAAAATACAACGTCTAATCTTTTTGGCTTATTTCAACTCTTGTTTGATTTTATAATTTAATTAATTTTCTTATACTTTGCAAATATATTAATAACCAAACCTAAATATATGAATAAAATAAGCCTATAATTGTCCCAACTTTTCGAACAACGTTGACACTTCAAAATTAACTTTTATAGTCGGTACTCAGTTGAATATTTTAATTGGAATATTATTGAACATGTTTCTAATATTGTTCGTTATGTTTAGTTATTAACTGTCGTTTGGGACAGTTACAAATTATTTCTATTATAGAGTAATAATATAATACATTAAGTTTTGTTTATCACAACACTAAAATCATGATATAATCGTTCTGATAAAAGCTAATTAGTAATCTCACAGCTTGACGTAGTTTGTTATCGGGGTGAATTGTTTTCTCCAATAATTCTACGTCTCAGTATAATGACTGAACTCACTTACATCTATATACATTTATAATAGTGTATATATTTTTTTTTCTAATTAAACAAATGGATGTATAATGGAGAACGAGAATTTTTTTTATTTCCTTCCCCGCTTAATCATCTTTTTGATATTGTATGAGAGTTAAAATCTTCCTCTTGGACACCAAAATTAATGTACAAACGACAATCGCGAGTAGTTTATTGAATGTATAAAATTTGAATTCAATTATAAATCATTTCATACGAACTAAGATTCTGAGTGGAGAGTGGAGACGGTCTGTTAGTCTATTAATATATCTCTAAAGGTATTTTATATAATACAACAATATTGCTATATTTATTTTTCTATCATCGTAATACGATACGTTGAACTATTTTTTCCGAAAATAAATTGAAATTTTATCTTATAACACCAAATATAATAATATTATTTCACATCTAACTATTACTAGCTTTTATAAATGAGTACTAACTACTAACATACCATAGTATACGAATACGATGTAGATAAATTGGTCTTATGGGTGATAGTTAAAATGTATATAAATATTTTGAAAACTTATAAAATAAGTAGTGGTGAATCCAAATGGCGATCAAATACAAAAAAAAAAAACACTCATCATTGTAGAATCAATACATTTAGAACTCCACTCATAGAATCTAAAAGTTATTATTTTTTTTTTTAATATTATTTTTATCCACGATTATAAAGAACACTTAATTTCATGAAACATAATGTTTCAGTATCAACTTCCTGTGCTCGTCTATGATCTATGATTCCACATAGAGGTTCTATACCTTCTACACACCCGTGATCGCACGCCAAAAACCACGGTTGTAAACTCGATACAAAGGTAGCCAGCGTGCACAATATCATAGCTAAGTGGCTAACCTAACAGGTGGGTAACCATAATATTTTCTCTTGGGCGTCATTCATCAGCATTATAACATTAGTGTAGAACGTTTTCTCAGAGTCCATCTCATCTAACTTAATTCTTATAGTTTATTGATATGTTCGATCCGAAATTTCGGTGAAATAAGTATTGAACGAGTATATTTTATACATCACCTCTTACCCGCTGAAACGAGTCGAATGTTTACCAAAGTACGATGCACATCATCACCTCATAAATTTATGTAGGTACCTGCATTATTTATATAGGTACCTATACAGCTCCCTTTAAGAAGCATTGTTTGGAATTGCAGCACACACTTTTTGTCGGCGTTTATATTGTATATAGCTTATAATTTATTGCATTTCCGTAAATTATAATATTATATACACTATACAGTATACATTATGTTATACGTATGGGTTTAAAAATCCTACCTAGGTAAAATAATCACGCGACATAAAAAATAATACTACAATAATAATATTTATGTATGCTTTTATTAAGTATTAATCCATTATCGTATAGTCGTTTCGTATTATTCGTAGAATATTGCAGTCATAGTATGAAGTATATCTTATAATCTTATGTTTCTATTATACGCATACTATAGCCGCATATATAGTCGGGTAAATCCTATCTATACAGCTTTATTACCTATATTATTGTAGCTGAATGTATGTGTAGGGTATGAATTCAGCGGGGCGTAATACAAAACAGCTCAAAACATATAGAACTTTTAACATTTGAGTATCTTGAGTTTCATGATAATAATATAGTCCTTTAATCAAATAGCACCCAACGTTATTATAGCAGTCTCGTGATCGTTTTTTTTTTTTTTTTTTATAGGTACCTTAAATAAAATAGGTAAGCATTTCATTGCACTTTAACACTGCGAGACAATACGATTTCATAACACAATCTAAGAATTACCTACATAAAAAAACATTAACTACCTAATGAATACCTAAACTAAACATCATTGGATTTTCAAATTTATGATTTTCCCGTGTAACTAATAATCGGTTCAAACGATTTACGTGCTTTGCCGTTCAAAGTCGACGGGACTCTAATCCGGCCTCCATGTGGTTAGAATCGCTTGCGCGGCGCTTAGAATTTAAACTTTACATCCCTCCAGCCATCATGTTCGGAAGATTTCTGCTCCACCTTCTGAACGTCTTATTTTATTTATCGTAGATTATCTTATTGCCACACATACAAACACGATCTTTTGACGTTTCACTCGCAATGATATTATCGCCGCGTAATAATTATATTATGCATAAGGTATATTATAGCTGTACCATCTCACCCACTCATCACCACCCTAATACTGACGCACCTGCGGCGGCGACGCAGTCGACTCGATGACTACATAGCGAGTGGAGGGATGTGGCCGGGGCTCTCGGACGGATGACGGCCGGCGGGGGGGGGTGGTAGGAGGAACGGTCGACCATGGGGGTGGTTTGGGTCTCGATGCGGCAAGGGTTCAGAGGTGGTTGTGTTGGGTGGCGGGAGAGAGGGGCGGGGGGTGCCGGTGATTTGTTGTTGTACGCGGCGGCGGCGACGGCGGCGAAACGGTCTCCGGAAAGCGCCGACGGGAATGCGCGTGCCGAAAGTGCTCTCTCCGGGAAATGACGTCGTCCCGTCGTGTCCCGCCGTCGTGTGTTCCGCGTGCGTCCACCAAACACGGCCGGCTGTTGCTGCTGCTGCTGGTGGTGTGCTGTTGGTGTGCTGGTGCTGCTGCTGCCGGTGGTAGTGGTGGTGGTGGTGCTATCGCTGCTCGCTGTCTCGGTTGACGCGGTCGTCGTCGCTGTCGTTGAAAACGATTGATTTCGCTGTCTGATTTGAAAGCCCCGTTGCTGCTGCACGTGTGTGTGAATGGAAAAAATATATTTTGAGGTAAGTGAAATATTATGATATTATAGTCGATTGAATGAAATTCTCACTCTCCTTTCTCTCTCTCTCTCACTCTATTAGTGGGTTATGTATAATGTATTTATGTTATGGCATTAATGCGTTTATCGTGTTTCGTCTGATAATATAAAAAAATGAGGTTGAATTATTATTGCGTAAAATTGATTTAAAATATCTCCCAGCGAGAGTATGATATTTGGAATAGAATACCATTCTAGATAGGTAAGTACGAAATTAAATTGTATACGTCGATAAATTGCTTTAAAAAAAATTCTAGATGAACATGAATGAATTTGAAAAAAAAAGGCATTGAGTAATCTTCAACTTGCTCAAAAATTATTTTTTATGTTCTGGGGTGCCTTAAAAAGTCTATATAAAATCAAATTACTGGAAAAATACATTAGACACTTAAAGGGATACAAAGTGTACTGTTTAAAATAATTAATATATAAATTAATTGTTCGATTTTCAGTACGTATTTAAATAGGGTGCATTTGACTATTTATATAAGCTACTTCAAATGTCTCTAAAAAAAAATCGAGTAATAAAATAAAACATATCACTGAAAAAACTAACTTGTTCTGCTCAAAATATATAACTATATTCAAATTACAAGTATAAATTAAGTAGTGCAGGTGTTTCGTATTTTTAAATTTAAATTAAATACTTTTTTATTTCGACGTTCATTTAAATTTTAACCACAATAAATTACAATATTGGCATAATATTATTCAAAAGTGTTTTAATTTTGCTAAATGTATATTAATTTTTTATCAATTTATTTTATGTGCTTATTTTAAATCCTAAATAATAATAATAAAAAAAAATGGTGTTGGAATAATTTACTGACGATAATCAAAATATTGATAAACAATTTTATTAATGGTAAAATTAACTATACTAAAACACAAGAGAAAGTAATTTAAAACTA